>NC_092336.1:39557500-40157500 GCF_046630445.1 Rutidosis leptorrhynchoides
GGTTAAGGGGGCTGAGCCCTCTTGCGGGGTCTAAGGGGCAGTGCCCCTTGCTGGTGAACCGCTCCTTGGTGAGCGGGCAAGGGTCGAGGGGGCAGCGCCCCTCGCGGGGCTCAGGGCATGATTCTACTTCAAGATCACTTCTCATCATTTCCAGTAGGTTTACCTACTATACTTGAGGTAGTAATTATGTCCATAACATCGTTCAATTCATACTTATATAACTATCTTATTCGAAGAATAAAACTTGTAATCACTAGAACATAGTTTAGTTAACTCTAAACTTGTTCGCAAACAAAATTAATCCTTCTAACTTGACTTTTAAAAACAACTTAACACATTTTTTATATCTATATGATATGCTAACTTAAGGATTTAAAACTTGAAAACACGAAGAACACCGTAAAACTGGATATACGCCGTTGTAGTAAAACCAGGGGTTGTTTCGGGTTGGATAATTAAAAACTATCTTAATCTTTGAATTTAAAGTTTATTTTTTGTAAAAATGACATTTCATATGAACATAATATTATATCTAAAAATGGTGATTAGACTCAAAGTAGAAACATGTTTTTCAAAATAGTCATCAAGGTGTCGTTCTTTCAACAGATATGACTACCTCTTTCAAAAAGGACTTGTAACCTATAATTCTAACTATAAACCACCACTTTTTCAGTTTGGTTTAAAAAAATATAGTTTGTTACGAAACCATAACAATTTGATTCACTTAAAACTGATCTGTAATGAAGAAGTTATGGACAAAACAATATTGGTTAAAAATGGCAAAAATGACTACGAGATTATTTTAATAAAATCTATACTAACCATATCCTAGCTAACATTTTCTGTATTATACATGTATTTATACATGTTTTGACTATTTTCTTGTACTATACTAGTCTTGGTTAATCCCGAGACAATATATACAATTCGTCGGATAAATCGTAAGACACATGTACACAATACGTCGAGGTTACTTCAAAGACAATAGTTGTACAATGGGTCGTGATTGAGTCTTTGACAATACATATACATCAGATAAATCGTAAGACACATGTACACAATATGTCGAGATTACTTCAAAGACAATAGTTGTACAATGGGTCATGATTGAGCCTTAGATAATACATATACAATAAGTCAGAGAAATCGTAAGACACATGTACACAATACGCCGAGATTACTTTAAAGACAATAGTTGTACAATGGGCCGTGATTGAGTCTTAGACAATAGGTTTTGATTAAATTCTAGGGTGATATATATTGAAATATTAAACAATATATGTACTACTAACTATGGACTACTAACGTTGGACTGATAACTTAACAACTCAAATCATCAACACGTAAATAAAAATATGATGTGAATGATTTTTGTCATACTTTGATATTTATGTATATATTTATTATAGGTTCGTGAATCGATCCGTGGCCAAGTCTGATTTTTAACGAATTGAAAATATGTGAAAGTGAGTTATAGTCCCATTTTTACTATCTAATATTTTGGGATGATATGCAGTTTTATAAAGGTTTTACAAAATAGGCACAATTATTGAAACTACATTATATGATGGATTTGTTATACCGGATATCCCTATTTTCTTTTGCTTGGTAACTTAATAATTAGTGTATGCACTAGTTGGCACGAATCCTAAAGATAGATCTATAGGCACTAACAACCCCCATTCTGGAAAATGAAATGCTTTAGTACTTCAAGTTATTTAGTATACAGAGTGCGGCCTGTATGCAGGGGGATATTACTTTGACGTCTTGTTAATGTTGGTTACCAGACAATTAATCATATGAATGATTTTTTACAGGCAAAGTTCTGTATGTTTATTAAATGAAATCTCGTGGCCTATTATTATAACGATTTATGATATAGGTTAAACCTATGTAACACCCTATTTTTTTTCTGTTACACATTATTCTGGTTGTTGTTTGAGTTACCAGGTCTGTAACGTAATTTTTTGACCCCGAATAAAGTTTTAGTTGATGTTTTAAAGCCTTACCATTGGAAATAATATCTTATTACGTTTCCAACGATATTTGATTCATCGAAAATGGAGTTACGATCGAAATGTTATGGCCAAAACAAGTTGCTAATCCTGATTTTTGCTCGGCTGCAGTATCTGTAGGTTGGAGCGGCGCTCCACCCTTTTGAGTGGTGCTCCGATTGCCCCTGATGCATTTTTCAGCCTTTTTAAAGGGGTTAAATGAGGGGTATTATAGTCCTTTCGCATATGGACGGTTTGAGGACCTCAAAACTGATCCAAAACCTTATCCAAACCTCATTTCTTCCATTCTTTCTCTCATCCACACACCTCAAACCCTAGAGTGAGAAGCAAGAGAGTTTAGAGAGAGAAAGAGATCTTGGTTTGGAGAAGAAGGAGTTGTATTTTCACCAAAACTCGAGTATTAAAGTTGTTCATCTCGCTCACGACTACGTTGTGGTTATATTGGTAAGTTCTAACTTCGAGTTTCATCGTTTGATTTGAGATTCAATGTTAGGGTTTGAACTTAAATTTTCAAGAAACCCATTTAAACTCTTGAAGTGAGTTAATTAATGCTAGTAATCGGGTTTATTGTTGTTGGTGGTGGATTTCGGGTTGGTGAACGAATTAACCATGATTTAGGACTTGTAATTGGGTTTAATCAATAGGTTTGGTGATTATGGAAGTGTTGGAACCCATTTGGGTGTATTTGGTTGACTAATTTTGAAATGGGTCAAAATTAGGGTTTAGGTGTCATTTTGGACAAGATAAGTGTTTAACACTTATGGTTGGGTTTGATTGGTGTTATTGGAACCATTATCACTCTAGTTAGTGATTATTGGCGAGTTTGGGCATGTGTTGTACTTGGAAGTACAATCGGGTCGATATTGCACTAGGTGTCTATATGGGTTGGTTTGTAATCTACCCTAATTGTGTTGTTTATTATTATGATAATGGATTAGGTACGTTTCATTGGTGGAGCAACGGATTTAGCTTACTTTCACCAAGACTTCAAGGTGAGTGGAATAGTTATACATGTATGTATATAATTTATTTTCTTATGCACGATGTGCACAATAGCCGGGTTTTGGTGCACATCGATGTGACGATAGCTGTTTGGATACCTTTGTGACTTGAGGTTTGTGTAACCCGATATATATATATATATATATATATATATATATATATATATATATATATATATATATATATATATATATATATATATATATATATATATATATATATATATATATATATATATATATATATACACACACACATACACACATACATATTACTATTTGTTAATTGTGCACATAGCCGTTTTGTGTACATGGTTGTAAGTAATAGCCGCTATTAAGTGATGTCATAGCCGTTTTGGAACACTTCAGGGAAAAACCATAGCCGTTTTGGGATACCTCGGGGTTAGCATACCATGGTCGTTTTGGGCGTTAACCGAATAGCTAGTTTTTACTCACACGATTTGCCAAGTGATGCCATAGCAGTTTTGGAACACTTGGGGGTGATGCCATAGCTATTTTTGAACACCTCGGGGGTTAGCATACCATAGCCGTTTTGGGCGCTAACCGAATAGCCGGTTCTTACTCACACGATTTTCCAAGTGATGCCGTAGCCATTTTGAAACACTTGGGGGGTGATGCCACAACTGTTTTGGAACACCTCGGGGTTTAGCATACCATAGCCGTTTTGGGCGCTAACCGAATAGCCGGTTCTTACTCACACGATTTGCCAAGTGATGCCATAGCCGTTTTGGAACACTTGGGGGGTGATGCCATAGCCGCTTTGGAACACCTCGGGGGTTAGCATACTGAAATGTCCCGTTCTTATTGATTAAAAACGTTCCATATTAATTGATTTCGTAGCGAGGTTTTGACCTCTATATGAGACGTTTTTCAAAGATTGCATTCATTTTAAAACAAACCATAACCTTTATTTCATCAATAAAGGTTTAAAAAGCTTTACGTAGATTATCAAATAATGATAATCTAAAATATCCTGTTTACACACGACCATTACATAATGGTTTACAATACAAAATATGTTACAACAAAATAAGTTTCTTGAATGCAGTTTTTACACAATATCATACAAGCATGGACTCCAAATCTCGTCCTTATTTAAGTATACGACAGCGGAAGCTCTTAATAATCACCTGAGAATAAACATGCTTAAAACGTCAACAAAAATGTTGGTGAGTTATAGGTTTAACCTATATATATCAAATCATAATAATAGACCACAAGATTTCATATTTCAATACACATCCCATACATAGAGATAAAAATCATTCATATGGTGAACACCTGGTAACCGACATTAACAAGATGCATATATAAGAATATCCCCATCATTCCGGGACACCCTTCGGATATGATATAAATTTCGAAGTACTAAAGCATCCGGTACTTTGGATGGGGTTTGTTAGGCCCAATAGATCTATCTTTAGGATTCGCGTCAATTAGGGTGTCTGTTCCCTAATTCTTAGATTACCAGACTTAATAAAAGGGGCATATTCGATTTCGATAATTCAACCATAGAATGTAGTTTCACGTACTTGTGTCTATTTTGTAAATCATTTATAAAACCTGCATGTATTCTCATCCCAAAAATATTAGATTTTAAAAGTGGGACTATAACTCACTTTCACAGATTTTTACTTCGTCGGGAAGTAAGACTTGGCCACTGGTTGATTCACGAACCTATAACAATATATACATATATATCAAAGTATGTTTAAAATATATTTACAACACTTTTAATATATTTTGATGTTTTAAGTTTATTAAGTCAGCTGTCCTCGTTAGTAACCTACAACTAGTTGTCTACAGTTAGATGTACAGAAATAAATCGATAAATATTATCTTGAATCAATCCACGACCCAGTGTATACGTATCTCAGTATTGATCACAACTCAAACTATATATATTTTGGAATCAACCTCAACCCTGTATAGCTAACTCCAACATTCACATATAGAGTGTCTATGGTTGTTCCGAAATATATATAGATGTGTCGGCATGATAGGTCGAAACATTGTATACGTGTCTATGGTATCTCAAGATTACATAATATACAATACAAGTTGATTAAGTTATGGTTGGAATAGATTTGTTACCAATTTTCACGTAGCTAAAATGAGAAAAATTATCCAATCTTGTTTTACCCATAACTTCTTCATTTTAAATCCGTTTTGAGTGAATCAAATTGCTATGGTTTCATATTGAACTCTATTTTATGAATCTAAACAGAAAAAGTATAGGTTTATAGTCGGAAAAATAAGTTACAAGTCATTTTTGTAAAGGTAGTCATTTCAGTCGAAAGAACGACGTCTAGATGACCATTTTAGAAAACATACTTCCACTTTGAGTTTAACCATAATTTTTTGGATATAGTTTCATGTTCATAATAAAAATCATTTTCTCAGAATAACAACTTTTAAATCAAAGTTTATCATAGTTTTTAATTAACTAACCCAAAACAGCCCGCGGTGTTCCTACGACGGCGTAAATCCGGTTTTACGGTGTTTTTCGTGTTTCCAGGTTTTAAATCATTAAGTTAGCATATCATATAGATATAGAACATGTGTTTAGTTGATTTTAAAAGTAAAGTTAGAAGGATTAACTTTTGTTTGCGAACAAGTTTAGAATTAACTAAACTATGTTCTAGTGATTACAAGTTTAAACCTTCGAATAAGATAGCTTTATATGTATGAATCAAATGATGTTATGAACATCATTACTACCTTAAGTTCCTTGGATAAACCTACTGGAAAAGAGAAAAATGGATCTAGCTTCAACGGATCCTTGGATGGCTCGAAGTTCTTGAAGCAGAATCATGACACGAAAACAAGTTCAAGTAAGATCATCACTTGAAATAAGATTGTTATAGTTATAGAAATTGAACCAAAGTTTGAATATGATTATTACCTTGTATTAGAATGATAACCTACTGTAAGAAACAAAGATTTCTTGAGGTTGGATGATCACCTTACAAGATTGGAAGTGAGCTAGCAAACTTGAAAGTATTCTTGATTTTATGTAACTAGAACTTGTAGAATATATGAAGAACACTTAGAACTTGAAGATAGAACTTGAGAGAGATCAATTAGATGAATAAAATTGAAGAATGAAAGTGTTTGTAGGTGTTTTTGGTCGTTGGTGTATGGATTAGATATAAAGGATATGTAATTTTGTTTTCATGTAAATAAGTCATGAATGATTACTCATATTTTTGTAATTTTATGAGATATTTCATGCTAGTTGCCAAATGATGGTTCCTACATATGTTAGGTGACTCACATGGGCTGCTAAGAGCTGATCATTGGAGTGTATATACCAATAGTACATACATCTAAAAGCTGTGTATTGTACGAGTACGAATACGGATGCATACGAGTAGAATTGTTGATGAAACTGAACGAGGATGTAATTGTAAGCATTTTTGTTAAGTAGAAGTATTTTGATAAGTGTATTGAAGTCTTTCAAAAGTGTATAAATACATATTAAAACACTACATGTAAATACATTTTAACTGAGTCGTTAAGTCATCGTTAGTCGTTACATGTAAGTGTTGTTTTGAAACCTTTAGGTTAACGATCTTGTTAAATGTTGTTAACCCAATGTTTATAATATCAAATGAGATTTTAAATTATTATATTATCATGATATTATCATGTATGAATATCTCTTAATATGATATATATACATTAAATGTCTTTACAACGATAATCGTTACATATATGTCTCGTTTAAAAATCATTAAGTTAGTAGTCTTGTTTTTACATATGTAGTTCATTGTTAATATACTTAATGATATGTTTACTTATCATAGTACCATGTAAACCATATGTATATCCATATATATATCGTCATGTCATTTTTACAAGTTTTAACGTTCGTGAATCGCCGGTCAACTTGGGTGGTCAATTGTCTATATGAAACATATTTCAATTAATCAAGTCTTAAAAAGTTTGATTGCTTAACATGTTGGAAACATTTAATCATGTAAATATCAATCTTAATTAATATATATAAACATGGAAAAGTTCGGGTCACTACAGTACCTACCCGTTAAATAAATTTCGTCCCGAAATTTTAAGCTGTTGAAGGTGTTGACGAATCTTCTGGAAATAGATGCGGGTATTTCTTCTTCATTTGATCTTCACGCTCCCAGGTGAACTCGGGTCCTCTACGAGAATTCCATCGAACCTTAACAATTGGTATCTTGTTTTGCTTAAGTCTTTTAACCTCACGATCCATTATTTCGACGGGTTCTTCGATGAATTGAAGTTTTTCGTTGATTTGGATTTCATCTAACGGAATAGTGAGATCTTCTTTAGCAAAACATTTCTTCAAATTCGAGACGTGGAAAGTGTTATGTACAGCTGCGAGTTGTTGAGGTAACTCAAGTCGGTAAGCTACTGGTCCGACACGATCAATAATCTTGAATGGTCCAATATACCTTGGATTTAATTTCCCTCGTTTACCAAATCGAACAATGCCTTTCCAAGGTGCAACTTTAAGCATGACCATCTCTCCAATTTCAAATTCTATATCTTTTCTTTTAATGTCAGCGTAGCTCTTTTGTCGACTTTGGGCGGTTTTCAACCGTAGTTGAATTTGGATGATCTTCTCGGTAGTTTCTTGTATAATCTCCGGACCCGTAATCTGTCTATCCCCCACTTCACTCCAACAAATCGAAGACCTGCACTTTCTACCATAAAGTGCTTCAAACGGCACCATCTCAATGCTTGAATGGTAGCTGTTGTTGTAGGAAAATTCTGCTAATGGTAGATGTCGATCCCAACTGTTTCCGAAATCAATAACACATGCTCGTAGCATGTCTTCAAGCGTTTGTATCGTCCTTTCGCTCTGCCCATCAGTTTGTGGATGATAGGCAGTACTCATGTCTAGACGAGTTCCTAATGCTTGCTGTAATGTCTGCCAGAATCTTGAAATAAATCTGCCATCCCTATCAGAGATAATAGAGATTGGTATTCCATGTCTGGAGACGACTTCCTTCAAATACAGTCGTGCTAACTTCTCCATCTTGTCATCTTCTCTTATTGGCAGTAAGTGTGCTGATTTGGTGAGACGATCAACTATTACCCAAATAGTATCAAAACCACTTGCAGTCCTTGGCAATTTAGTGATGAAATCCATGGTAATGTTTTCCCATTTCCATTCCGGGATTTCGGGTTGTTGAAGTAGACCTGATAGTTTCTGATGCTCAGCTTTGACCTTAGAACACGTCAAACATTCTCCTACGTATTTAGCAACATCGGCTTTCATACCCGGCCACCAAAAATGTTTCTTGAGATCCTTGTACATCTTCCCCGTTCCAGGATGTATTGAGTATCTGGTTTTATGAGCTTCTCTAAGTACCATTTCTCTCATATCTCCAAATTTTGGTACCCAAATCCTTTCAGCCCTATACCGGGTTCCGTCTTCCCGAATATTAAGATGCTTCTCCGATCCTTTGGGTATTTCATCCTTTAAATTTCCCTCTTTTAAAACTCCTTGTTGCGCCTCCTTTATTTGAGTAGTAAGGTTATTATGAATCATTATATTCATAGATTTTACTCGAATGGGTTCTCTGTCCTTCCTGCTCAAGGCATTGGCTACCACATTTGCCTTCCCCGGGTGGTAACGAATCTCAAAGTCGTAATCATTCAATAATTCAATCCACCTACGCTGCCTCATATTCAGTTGTTTCTGATTAAATATGTGTTGAAGACTTTTGTGGTTGGTATATATATTACTTTTAACCCCATATAAGTAGTGCCTCCAAGTCTTTAATGCAAAAACAACCGCGCCTAATTCCAAATCATGCGTCGTATAATTTTTTTCGTGAATCTTCAATTGTCTAGACGCATAAGCAATCACCTTCGTTCGTTGCATTAATACACAACCGAGACCTTGCTTTGATGAGTCACAATAAATCACAAAATCATCATTCCCTTCAGGCAATGACAATATAGGTGCCGTAGTTAGCTTTTTCTTCAATAATTGAAACGCTTTCTCTTGTTCATCATTCCATTCAAATTTCTTCCCTTTATGCGTTAATGCAGTCAAGGGTTTTGCTATTCTGGAAAAGTCTTGGATGAATCTTCTGTAGTAACCAGCTAGTCCTAAAAACTGGCGTATGTGTTTCGGAGTTTTCGGGGTTTCCCACTTTTCAACAGTTTCTATCTTTGCCGGATCCACCTTAATACCTTCTTTGTTCACTATGTGACCGAGGAATTGAACTTCTTCCAACCAAAATGCACACTTTGAAAACTTAGCATACAATTCTTCCTTCCTCAATACTTCTAACACCTTTCTCAAATGTTCACCGTGTTCTTGGTCATTCTTTGAGTAAATAAGTATGTCATCAATGAAAACAATGACAAACTTGTCAAGGTATGGTCCACACACTCGGTTCATAAGGTCCATGAACACAGCTGGTGCATTAGTTAAACCAAACGGCATGACCATAAACTCGTAATGACCGTAACGTGTTCTAAAAGCAGTCTTTGGAATATCATCTTCTTTCACCCGCATTTGATGATACCCGGAACGTAAGTCAATCTTTGAATAAACAGACGAGCCTTGTAGTTGATCAAATAAGTCATCGATTCTCGGTAGTGGGTAGCGGTTCTTGATGGTAAGTTTGTTCAACTCTCGGTAGTCGATACACAACCTGAATGTACCATCTTTCTTCTTGACAAACAAAACAGGAGCTCCCCACGGTGATGTGCTTGGTCGAATGAAACCACGCTCTAAAAGTTCTTGTAATTGGCTTTGCAGTTCTTTCATCTCGCTGGGTGCGAGTCTGTAAGGAGCACGAGCTATTGGTGCAGCTCCTGGTACAAGATCTATTTGAAATTCAACGGATCGATGTGGGGGTAATCCCGGTAATTCTTTCGGAAATACATCGGAAAATTCTTTTGCGACGAGAACATCATTGATGCTCTTTTCTTCAGTTTGTACTTTCTCGACGTGTGCTAGAACAGCATAGCAACCTTTTCTTATTAGTTTTTGTGCCTTCAAATTACTAATAAGATGTAGCTTCGTGTTGCCCTTTTCTCCGTACACCATTAAGGGTTTTCCTTTTTCACGTATAATGCGAATTGCATTTTTGTAACAAACGATCTCTGCTTTCACTTCTTTCAACCAGTCCATACCGATTATCACATCAAAACTCCCTAACTCTACTGGTATCAAATCAATCTTAAATGTTTCGCTAACCAGTTTAATTTCTCGATTCCGACATATATTATCTGCTGAAATTAATTTACCATTTGCTAATTCGAGTAAAAATTTACTATCCAAAGGCGTCAATGGACAACTTAATTTAGCACAAAAATCTCTACTCATATAGCTTCTATCCGCACCCGAATCAAATAAAACGTATGCAGATTTATTGTCAATAAGAAACGTACCCGTAACAAGCTCCTGGTCTTCCTGTGCCTCTGCCGCATTAATATTGAAAACTCTTCCGCGGCCTTGTCCATTCGTGTTCTCCTGGTTCGGGCAATTTCTAATAATGTGGCCTGGTTTTCCACATTTATAACAAACTACATTGGCATAACTTGCTCCGACACTACTTGCTCCACCATTACTCGTTCCGACACCATTTGTTCCTTTTGTTCTATTAACCCCTGGTCCGTAGACCTCACACTTCGCCGCGCTATGACCATTTCTTTTACACTTGTTGCAAAATTTGGTGCAGAACCCCGAGTGATACTTTTCACACCTTTGGCATAGCTGCTTCTGATTGTTGTTGTTGTTGCGGTTATTATTGTTGTTGGGATTATTGTTGTAGTTGCTGTTATTGTTGTTGTTGTTGTTGTTGTTGTTGGGCCGTTTGTTGTAGTTGCGATTGATGTTGCGATTGTTATTGTAATTGCTGTTGTTGTTGTGTTGGTGATTCTTATCACCGTTTTCCTCCCACTTTCTTTTGACTTGCTTCACATTGGCCTCTTTAGCAGTCTGTTCTTTAATTCTTTCTTCAATCTGGTTCACTAGTTTGTGAGCCATTCTACATGCCTGTTGTATGGAGGCGGGCTCGTGTGAACTTATATCTTCTTGGATTCTTTCCGGTAATCCTTTCACAAACGCGTCGATCTTCTCTTCCTCATCTTCGAATGCTCCCGGACACAATAGGCACAATTCTGTGAATTGTCTTTCGTACGTGGTAATATCAAATCCTTGGGTTCGTAACCCTCTAAGTTCTGTCTTGAGCTTATTGACCTCGGTTCTGGGACGGTACTTCTCGTTCATCAAGTGCTTGAATGCTGACCACGGTAGTGCGTACGCATCGTCTTGTCCCACTTGCTCTAGATAGGTATTCCACCATGTTAACGCAGAACCTGTGAAGGTATGCGTAGCGTACTTCACTTTGTCCTCTTCAGTACACTTACTTATGGCAAACACCGATTCGACCTTCTCGGTCCACCGTTTCAATCCGATCGGTCCTTCGGTTCCATCAAATTCCAAAGGTTTGCAGGCAGTGAATTCTTTGTAGGTGCATCCTACACGATTTCCTGTACTGCTAGATCCAAGGTTATTGTTGGTATGTAGCGCAGCCTGTACTGCGGCTATGTTTGAAGCTAGAAAAGTACGGAATTCCTCTTCATTCATATTCACGGTGTGTCGAGTAGTCGGTGCCATTTCCTTCAAAATAGTCAAATGGAACAAGTTAATCATACAGAATATTAAGAGTAGTTAATAGTATTTCGCAGCATAATATGAACTCATTTATAAAATCTTTTTCTTTATATTAGCGTTTTATAAGTTTAAATTCGGGTAGTATCTACCCGTTAAGTTCATACTTAGTAGCTAATATACAATTCAACTACTACAATTCTATATGAAAAACTGATTATAATAATATTTCGCGTTCAAACTTTTACACAATATTTTACAAACTTACAATACCGCTTATTTTACATATAGCATGAAATATAGCACACAATAAATTTGATACAAGATGGTTGTGAAGATAATTCTAGCTAGTACACAAGTCGTTCAGCAAAGGCAATAAAGACACGTAATTCATACGTCCAGAAACAAGTCATGCATTCTGGTTTTACTAGGATTACTTCCCATCCTTGGTCTTGTGGAACATAACCGTTATGGCCGTTGATAAGACATCGTGTTGTAACGTCGTCAAAGGGACGAGGGTTACGTAATGTCCAACAGTCCCGTAACAATCTAAAAACCTCATTTCTTACCCAAATTACCGACGCGGTCACTTGTGGAAACGTTTTGTTTAATAGTTGTAGCCCGATGTTCTTGTTCTCACTTTGGTGAGAAGCGAACATTACTAATCCGTAAGCATAACATGCTTCTTTATGTTGCATGTTAGCCGCTTTTTCTAAATCACGAAGTCCAATATTCGGATATATTGAGTCAAAATAATTTCTTAACCCATTGCGTAAAATAGCATTTGGGTTCCCCGCAATATATGCGTCAAAGTAAACACATCGTAACTTATGGATTTCCCAATGTGATATCCCCCATCTTTCGAACGAAAGCCTTTTATAAACCAAGGCATTCTTGGAACGTTCTTCGAATGTCTTACAAACTGATCTCACCTTAAATGGTTGTGTCGAAGAATTCTGACCGACTCTAGACAAGATTTCATCAATCATGTCTCCGGGTAGGTCTCTTAAAATATTGGGTTGTCTATCCATTTTGTGTTTTTATACTGTAAAATAGACAAGAGTTAGATTCATAAAAAAAATACTTATTAATACAAGCAATTTTTACATATATCATAAAGCATAAGCACACTATATTACATATATTACACCACACGAATACAACTATCTTATTCCGACTCGCTTGTTTCTTCTTCTTCGGTTTTGGTTCGTTTTGCCAAGTTTCTAGGGATATATGATGTTCCCCTAATACGAGCCGTCGTAATCCACATTGGTTTAGAAAAACCTGGTGGTTTAGAGGTTCCCGGGTCATTGTTACAACTTAAGGACTTCGGGGGTTGATGATACATATAAAGTTCATCGGGGTTGGAATTAGATTTCTCTATTTTTATGCCCTTTCCCTTATTATTTTCTTTTGCCTTTTTAAATTCAGTTGGGGTAATTTCTATAACATCATCGGAATTCTCGTCGGAATCCGATTCATCGGAGAATTGGTAATCCTCCCAATATTTTGCTTCCTTGGCGGAAACACCATTGACCATAATTAACCTTGGTCGGTTGGTTGAGGATTTTCTTTTACTTAACCGTTTTATTATTTTCCCCACCGGTTCTATTTCTTCATCCGGTTCCGATTCTTCTTCCGGTTCCGATTCTTCTTCCGGTTCCGACTCTTCTTCCGGTTCCTCTTCGGGAACTTGTGAATCAGTCCACGAATCATTCCAATTTACATTTGACTCTTCATTATTATTAGGTGAGTCAATGGGACTTGTTCTAGAGGTAGACATCTATCACATAATATCAAACGCGTTAAGAGATTAATATATCACATAATATTCACATGTTAAAAATATATAGTTTCCAACAAAATTTGTTAAGCAATCATTTTTCAAGTAAACACGGTCGAAGTCCAGACTCACTAGTGCATCCTACCAAACTCGATAAGACACACTAATGCAAAATTCTGGTTCTCTAAGACCAACGCTCGGATACCAACTGAAATGTCCCGTTCTTATTGATTAAAAACGTTCCATATTAATTGATTTCGTTGCGAGGTTTTGACCTCTATATGAGACGTTTTTCAAAGACTGCATTCATATTAAAACAAACCATAACCTTTATTTCATCAATAAAGGTTTAAAAAGCTTTACGTAGATTATCAAATAATGATAATCTAAAATATCATGTTTACACACGACCATTACATAATGGTTTACAATACAAATATATTACAACAAAATAAGTTTCTTGAATGCAGTTTTTACACAATATCATACAAGCATGGACTCCAAATCTCGTCCTTATTTAAGTATGCGACAGCGGAAGCTCTTAATAATCACCTGAGAATAAACATGCTTAAAACGTCAACAAAAATGTTGGTGAGTTATAGGTTTAACCTATATATATCAAATCATAATAATAGACCACAAGATTTCATATTTCAATACACATCCCATACATAGAGATAACAATCATTCATATGGTGAACACCTGGTAACCGACATTAACAAGATGCATATATAAGAATATCCCCATCATTCCGGGACACCCTTCGGATATGATATAAATTTCGAAGTACTAAAGCATCCGGTACTTTGGATGGGGTTTGTTAGGCCCAATAGATCTATCTTTAGGATTCGCGTCAATTAGGGTGTCTGTTCCCTAATTCTTAGATTACCAGACTTAATAAAAGGGGCATATTCGATTTCGATAATTCAACCATAGAATGTAGTTTCACGTACTTGTGTCTATTTTGTAAATCATTTATAAAACCTGCATGTATTCTCATCCCAAAAATATTAGATTTTAAAAGTGGGACTATAACTCACTTTCACAGATTTTTACTTCGTCGGGAAGTAAGACTTGGCCACTGGTTGATTCACGAACCTATAACAATATATACATATATATCAAAGTATGTTTAAAATATATTTACAACACTTTTAATATATTTTGATGTTTTAAGTTTATTAAGTCAGCAGTCCTCGTTAGTAACCTACAACTAGTTGTCCACAGTTAGATGTACAGAAATAAATCGATAAATATTATCTTGAATCAATCCACGACCCAGTGTATACGTATCTCAGTATTGATCACTACTCAAACTATATATATTTTGGAATCAACCTCAACCCTGTATAGCTAACTCCAACATTCACATATAGAGTGTCTATGGTTGTTCCGAAATATATATAGATGTGTCGACATGATAGGTCGAAACATTGTATACGTGTCTATGGTATCTCAAGATTACATAATATACAATACAAGTTGATTAAGTTATGATTGGAATAGATTTGTTACCAATTTTCACGTAGCTAAAATGAGAAAAATTATCCAATCTTGTTTTACCCATAACTTCTTCATTTTAAATCCGTTTTGAGTGAATCAAATTGCTATGGTTTCATATTGAACTCTATTTTATGAATATAAACAGAAAAAGTATAGGTTTCTAGTCGGAAAAATAAGTTACAAGTCATTTTTGTAAAGGTAGTGATTTCAGTCGAAAGAACGACGTCTAGATGACCATTTTAGAAAACATACTTCCACTTTGAGTTTAACCATAATTTTTTGGATATAGTTTCATGTTCATAATAAAAATCATTTTCTCAGAATAACAACTTTTAAATCAAAGTTTATCATAGTTTTTATTTAACTAACCCAAAACAGCCCGCGGTGTTACTACGACGGCGTAAATCCGGTTTTACGGTGTTTTTCGTGTTTCCAGGTTTTAAATCATTAAGTTAGCATATCATATAGATATAGAACATGTGTTTAGTTGATTTTAAAAGTCAAGTTAGAAGGATTAACTTTTGTTTGCGAACAAGTTTAGAATTAACTAAACTATGTTCTAGTGATTACAAGTTTAAACCTTCGAATAAGATAGCTTTATATGTATGAATCAAATGATGTTATGAACATCATTACTACCTTAAGTTCCTTGGGTAAACCTACTAGAAAAGAGAAAAATGGATCTAGCTTCAATGGATCCTTGGATGGCTCGAAGTTCTTGAAGCAGAATCATGACACGAAAACAAGTTCAAGTAAGATCATCACTTGAAATAAGATTGTTATAGTTATAGAAATTGAACCAAAGTTTGAATATGATTATTACCTTGTATTAGAATGATAACCTACTGTAAGAAACAAAGATTTCTTGAGGTTGGATGATCACCTTACAAGATTGGAAGTGAGCTAGCAAACTTGAAAGTATTCTTGATTTTATGTAACTAGAACTTGTAGAATATATGAAGAACACTTAGAACTTGAAGATAGAACTAGAGAGAGATCAATTAGATGAAGAAAATTGAAGAATGAAAGTGTTTGTAGGTGTTTTTGGTCGTTGGTGTATGGATTAGATATAAAGGATATGTAATTTTGTTTTCATGTAAATAAGTCATGAATGATTACTCATATTTTTGTAATTTTATGAGATATTTCATGCTAGTTGCCAAATTATGGTTCCCACATGTGTTAGGTGACTTACATGGGCTGCTAAGAGCTGATCATTAGAGTGTATATACCAATAGTACATACATCTAAAAGCTGTGTATTGTACGAGTACGAATACGGATGCATACGAGTAGAATTGTTGATGAAACTGAACGAGGATGTAATTGTAAGCATTTTTGTTAAGTAGAAGTATTTTGATTAGTGTATTGAAGTCTTTCAAAAGTGTATAAATACATATTAAAACACTACATGTAAATACATTTTAACTGAGTCGTTAAGTCATCGTTAGTCGTTACATGTAAGTGTTGTTTTGAAACCTTTAGGTTAACGATCTTGTTAAATGTTGTTAACCCAATGTTTATATTATCAAATGAGATTTTAAATTATTATATTATCATGATATTATCATGTATGAATATCTCTTAATATGATATATATACATTAAATGTCTTTACAACGATAATCGTTACATATATGTCTCGTTTAAAAATCATTAAGTTAGCAGTCTTGTTTTTACATATGTAGTTCATTGTTAATATACTTAATGATATGTTTACTTATCATAGTACCATGTTAACCATATGTATATCCATATATATATCGTCATGTCATTTTTACAAGTTTTAACGTTCGTGAATCGCCGGTCAACTTGGGTTGTCAATTGTCTATATGAAACATATTTCAATTAATCAAGTCTTAACAAGTTTGATTGCTTAATATGTTGGAAACATTTAATCATGTAAATATCAATCTTAATTAATATATATAAACATGGAAAAGTTCGTGTCACTACACATACCATAGCCATTTTGGGAGCTAACGGTTGTTATGAACACCGATGACTTGTTCGCGAGGTCATTCCCTTGCGATTATTGGTTAACCATAGTTTATACGTGTTGATGTTTAGCATTTCATTATTATTATGATTATTATGCTAATGTTGATGCTAGTTGTACGATTTTGACAATACTAGCTTGTGCGAATTGTTATATGAGGTAATTGTGGTACTATTGATGTTACTAGCATTTATGCTTGATATACGAGATTATTGTGGTAAGATTGTTTGATGCAAGTTTCCTATACTTTGACTTGTGGGTTAACTTGTGGTTTGGGTAAGGGAGTGCAAGTAGGTAAATTATATATGTATGTATATAATTATTGCACTCACTAAGCGTTAGCTTACCCTCTCATTGTATACTTTTTTTTATAGATTTGCGTGGAGGTGGAGGCTCAGGTAAGCATGGGAACTAGTGACTTGCGTAGGTTGCTTTAGAAGACGTGCTTTTGGATTGATTAGGATTGGGTAGCGTATCCCCAATCGTCATGCTCGGTTTATGTTTTGTATCAAACTAAATTGGGTCGAAATGGTTACTTTGTCGTAATTCGGGTCGATGTGGGCCCGGTGTTGTAAAACTCGATTTTTTGTGGGAAATTCTTAGTTTTACTTATATTGATGTGTTATGATAATTTGTTTCAGTTAAAAATGTTGAGAAACGTGTTTTACGAACGAGCATAAAAAAGAAAGTGGACATGCCACTTTGGAGCGGCGCTCTATATGCCTGAAACTGGACTGTTTATAAAAAAATAAAGAATTTTAAGTGTTTTCGGTTGGATAACGGGTTGGATCGTTACAAGTAGTATCAGAGCATGGTTTAAGGGATTTAGGTGACTTGAGATAGGTGCCTAGACTTAGAATTTTGTGTGGTCTTATTTGTTGCGAGACTTGTAGGAGTACGGGTCGGAATGGGTATTTGGTTAGTGCCTTAATTTGTAGGTGGACTAATGTTTATATTAATATTTGGATATTATTAATATATTATTGCGTTGTGTTAGTGTTTATGTTTGCGTTTGCGAATATCATCAAGCAAAATGGCCGTGGTACTAACGAGTGGATGCGACGTGTTCGCGTATTAATGACTAGCTACCATTAATACGAATACAAATCGTGTCAAACAAGTGATGTAAGACGATTGTTGAGCAAGATGGGGCGAGGTTGCGTTTGTAGTTTTACGCGTTCGTTGATTAATCGTTGCTTTCTATAGAATGAATACGAGGTAACTGAAATGTCCCGTTCATATCGATTATAAACGTTTCATATTAATTGATTTCTTTGCGAGGTTTTGACCTCTATAAGAGACATTTTTCAAAGACTGCATTCGTTTTTAAAACAAACCATAACCTTTATTTTATTGACAAGGTTAAAAGGACACCACCTAGATTATCAAGAATTTGATAATCTAAAAATATCACACTTACACACGACCAATACATATTGGTTTACAATATTAATATGTTACAACAAAGTAAATCTCGAATGCAGTTTTAAACAATATTATACAAGCATGCTGACACCAAATCTTGTCCATATTTTAGCATGCTACAGCGGAAGCTCTTAATAATCACCTGAGAATAAACATGCTTTAAACGTCAACAAAAATGTTGGTGAGTTATAGGTTTAACCTATATATATCAAATCGTAATAATACACCATAAGATTTCATCTTTCAATAACATACAATCTGTATAAAAATCATTCATATGTTGAACACCTGATAACTGACATTAACAAAATGCATATAGAATATCCTCAAAACAGAAATCCATCTGTATTAATAACTCGAAGTACTAAAGCATACCATTTTCCAGTATGGGGGAGTTAGTGCCCGTAGATCTACCTTTAGGATTCGCGTCAATTAGGGTGTCTGTTCCCTAATTCTTAGGCTACCAAGCTAAAAGGGTGATATTCGGTATTCATAATCCAACATAGAATGTAACTTCAAGTACTTGTGTCTATTTTGTAAAACCTTTATAAAACTGCATGTATTCTCATCCCAAAAATATTAGATTTAAAAGTGGGACTATAACTCACTTTCACAGATTTTTCCTTCGTCGGAATAAGACTTGGCCACTGGTCGATTCACGAACCTATAACAAATATGTACATATATATCAAAGTATGTTCAAAATATATTTACAACATTTTTATTACATTTTAATGATTTGAGTTTGTTAAGTCATCAGCCCTCGTTAGTAACCTACAACTAGTTGTCCACAGTTAGATGTACAGAAATAAAGCAACATATATTATCTCGAATCAATCCACGACCCAGTGTCTACAATTCTTAGACTTGATCACAACTCAAAGTATATATATTATTTTGGAATCAACCTCAACCCTGTATAGCTAACTCAAACATTACTGCATATAGAGTGTCTATGGTTGTTCCGAAATATATATAGATGGGTCGATATGATATGTCAAAACATTGTATTCGTGTCTATAGTATCCCAAGATTACATAATATATGTTAGAATACATGTATAATACAATATAAGTTAGTTAAGTTATGATTTGTATAGATTTGTTACAAATTTCACGTAGCTACAACAAGCAAAATTATCCAATCTTGTTTTACCCATAATTTCTTCGTTTTAATTCCGTTTTGAGTGATTCAAGTTGCTATGGTTTCATAATGAACTGAAATTTATGAAACTAAATAGAAAAAGTATAAGTTTATAGTCAGAAATATAGGTTACAAGTCAATATTGTAAGAGGTAGTCATTTCAGTCGAAAGAACGACGTCTTGATGACAATTTTGAAAAACATACTTCCACTTTGAGTTTAACCATGATTTTTGGATATAGTTTCATGTTCATAAGAAAAATTGTTTTCCCAGAAGAACAACTTTTAAATCAAAGTTTATCATAGTTTTTAATTAACTAACCCAAAACAGCCCGCGGTGTTACTACGACGGCGTATGTCCGGTTTTACGGTGTTCTTCGTGTTTTCAGGTTTTAAATAAATAAGTAAGCATATCATATAGATATATAACATGTGTTTAGTTGATTTTAAAAGTCATGTTAGAAGGATTAACTTTGTTTGCGAACAAGTTTAGAATTAACTAAACTATGTTCTAGTGATTACATGTTCAAATCTTCGAATAAGATAGTTTTATATATATGAATCGAATGATGTTATGAATATCATTACTACCTCAAGTTTAGTAGGTAAACCTACTGGAAGTGACAAAAATTGATCTAGCTTCAAAGTATTCTTGGATGGCTTGAAAGTTCTTGAAGTAGAATCATGACACGAAAATAAGTTCAAGTAAGATTATCACTCAAAATAAGATTGTTATAGTTATAGAAATTGAACCAAAGTTTGAATATAAATATTACCTTGAATTAGAAAAATATCTTACTGTAAATAAGAAAGATTTCTTGAGATTGGATGATCACTTGAAATGGATTAGAAAGCTTGGAAGTAGACTTGTAAACTTGAGAGTATTCTTTATTTTATGAAACTAGAACTTATAGAATTTATGAAGAACACTTAGAACTTGAAGATAGAACTTGAGAGAGGTCAATTAGATGAAGAAAATTGAATAATGAAAGTGTTTGTAGGTGTTTTTGATCGTTGGTATATGGATAAGATATAAAGGATGTGTAAGTTTGTTTTCATGTAAATAATTCATGAATGATTTATAATATTTTTTATAATTTTGTGAGATATTTCATGCTAGTTGCCAAATGATGTTTCCCACATGTTTAATGAATCACATGGGCTGCTAAGGAGCTGATGATTGAAGTGTATATACTAATAGTATATACATCTAGAAGCTGTGTATTATACGAGTACGAATACGGGTACATACGAGTAGAATTGTTGATGAAAATGAATGAGGATGTAATTGTAAGCATTTTTGTTAAGTAGAAGTACTTTGATATGTGTTTTGAAGTCTTTCAAAAGTGTACAAATACATCTTAATACACTACATGTATATACATTTTAACTGAGTCGTTAAGTCATCGTTAGTCGTTACATGTAAGTGTTGTTTTGAAACCTTTAAGTTAACGATCACATTTAATGTTGTTAATCCATTGTTTATTATATCTAATGAGATGTTAAATTATTACATTATCATGATATTATGATGTATGAATATATCTTAATATGATATATATACATTAAAATGTCGTTACAACGATAATCGTTACATATATGTCTCGTTTCGAAATCCTTAAGTTAGTAGTCTTGTTTTTACATATGTAGTTCATTGTTAACACACTTAATGATATACTTAATTATCATTTTATCATGTTAAACATAGTATATCTATATCTTAATATGATTCATATGTATTTAGTGAGACGTTGTTATAACGATAATCGTTATATATATCGTTTCGAGTTTCTTAATTCAATAATCTCATTTTTATGTATATCAATCATTGTTAATACACTTAGTAAGATACTTACTTATCATAATCTCATGTTAACCATATATATATATCCATATATATATATCATCATGTAGTTTTTACAAGTTTTTAACGTTCGTGAATCGCCGGTCAACTTGGGAGGTCAATTGTCTACATGAAACTCATTTCAATTAATCAAGTCTTAACAAGTTTGATTGTTTAACATGTTGGAAACACTTAATCATGTAAATTTCAATTTCATTTAATATATATAAACATGGAAAAGTTCGGGTCACTACAGTAACGGTGATGAAGAAGTGCTTGTGGGGGTTGAATCACATATTTCGAAGACTGATGATCTTTCTTCGGGTACAAGAGAGTTCGAGTCACGAGGTGGTCCTTATACGAAAGCAAGTGATGCGTCTGAAGGTGTCGGAAGCAAGATGAAGATAGTGTCGGTCACTAGTATGCCTAAATGTTACAATTGTGGGGTGAGGGGCCACAAGGTTTGGGAGTTTATGATACCTAGGGGTGATGACGTAATGTGTTACTATTGTCGTAAAGAGGGGCATCGCAAGGCCGAGTGTCCCGAATTAGTTGGTAGTCGGGCTAAAAGGTTGGGGGAAGCGGCGAATATGGTAGAGGGATGCAACTATTTGACATTTGTTGAATATGCATGGCAATTTAACCATGTCAATTCTAATGGTGGCAAGCGGAGGTTGGATACTATGAGTATTTCAGACAAAAGGTGTAAGGGTATGTCCTTAAGGGTCAAAAACGAGAAGAAAAAGAGTAAGAAGGGGTTCGTGCCCTCGTGCTATAATTGTGGACAACGAGGCCTTTTGGTGCAGTATTGTGCGAGTGAACCTTCAGGAACAATCAAGTGTTTTATTTGTCGGGAGAAGGGACACCGAAAGTCGGAGTGTCCCGAGTTGTTTGAAAATCGGGTTAAGAGGTTAGAGCGGGACTATTTGATGTTTAGTGATGAAGCGCGGAAGTTCAATGATATTGCTTCAGTTTTAAATGAGGGGTGACATTCCTAATGGAAACACCCTATGATGACAGTTGTATTGACGGACGGAGGGCGTAAGACTTGGCACAACTAACCATTCCTTAGTGATTGAGTAAATGATTCTACCAAGCCATGAGAATGGGCTTTGGTGTTAGGTTGTAAGCGCATGTTTGCCATGCCATAATAAACTGCATGTGCATCCACATCCTCCAACCTTCGACATAATAAACTGCACAATCTCTCTCTCTACATCCTTCAACCTTCTTCTTCAAGAACGATTTGTGTAAGAAACCCTAATTACATCCACGCCATGCCATTTCGTACACTGCATCCTTAATCCTCTCATACACCGCATCCCTAATTCATCTGCTACAAACTCTAATTACATCCACGCCATGTCCCTTTTTGAGATTGATCAAAATTCACGCACCAATACCTTTCTACAGACTAACAAAGGTTATAACTTTTAACCCTTTCCTTAATATCCCCTATACGCCAGTTACATCGTCATCTATAACGAATAATCCGCTGGGTATTAGGTATTAATCGACTTATTACATAAATTTTAGTAATTCTTCTTGCAAATTACAATCAGTTAAGATTAATCGGATTATATAAAGGTTTGTATTTGTATTTTGAAATTACAATTAATTTTGATGTTGTTGCAGATTTCATATTGAAGGAATTGCCTACTTTCATGTTATGATTCAAGTACCTTGAAGGCATTATCAAACATAAATTTAGGATTAGGATTGTGTTGACCCATAAGGGTGTTGCTCCTTACTCTGTGTTTACGGATCTTCCTTAGTTACTCAAAGGTTAGTAATTAAGAATTTTATAAAGGTATGTGCCTTCAAGTGTTTATTGTTATTAGAATATTATGTATACAAAGCACACTAACAAAAAAGGTAATAAAAAGATTAATTGTTATCTCTTTTATTAGTTAGTGTCTTATTTATTTTGGTCGAGTTGTGTCATTCTTTATGTTTTTTACGATTACAAGCTTTGCAAGCAATTGTCCTATTGCAAGTACCTTTAACCAAACCAACAAACTGATCGTATTTCCAAGGATGTGCAGAAACCTATAGATTATAAGTGAGTTTGATGGTTTAGATTGTTTGTTTTGACCCTTTCAGTTTTTCATTTATACCTGTCACTAACATATGTTATTTTGTCTATGTCAGATTACTCGATTGGCTTCAATAACATTATATTGGTTCCAATTGCTTCATATTCAGTGATAATGATGAACTCGAGGTATGCAAACCTTTAATGTTTGTTAATCAGTAATAAATAGTTTTCACCAATGAATTTTAAAGAATTTCCTATAATATAATTTGAATACGAAATGGCTTGCAATGAATTATAGGATGCCAACAGTTTGATGCGTCTTTAACAGGTAGATGTGAATTCTGTTTTGGTGATCTATCAATTGGATGGAGGTTTTACATGCAGATTACAACACACTTGCAGAGCTTTTTCATTGTGTTTTATCATCAAGAACTAACATATGCTCGAAAAATTCTTAATTCTAGATAAGTATACTATATACCCATAATAAATTGACTTTAACTACTGCAAGTCCTTATAGACAATACAATATATCCAACTATATTGTTTATGCTCATCTCTTAATTAGTGGTCCATTTTTTGAAGTTCATGGTTAATACGGGACACCATTTTGTGAAATATTGAATGATGTCATAATTTAATGCATATTCTTTTTCTTTCTTTTTTTTTACCTTTTTTCAACTTTCAAGGCTTATGTAGAGTAAAATGAGCGGGTCAGGTAAATGAGCAGTGATGTAAATGGGCGGGTTAGGTAAATGAGCAGTGGTGTAAATGGGCGGGTCAGGTAAATGAGCAGTGATTTAAATGGGCGGCTTCTGTGAAGGTACACACATTTTTTCCTGTATTTTAATTTCAGATGTTTGTATCACTTTTATTCAGTAATATATTTCTATTTTTACTTACATTTGTTGTTGTTAATGGGTTATTTATATTTATGTTATGCAATTGATTATATTAATGGTTGTGATTGTTTAAATCGTACAATATCTTTTAACCTGATTATTTACTAGGTCGTCTGGTCAATCAATGATTTTTCCCATTTGAAGCGATCAACATGCTGAGAGGTTAGGATTTACTTCCAGTTTGTTTCTTACAGTTAATCTTTAGAGTCGTCTATATTTGCGTTGTACACGATGAGCAAATTTTACATATGAAATTGTTATGGTTCTCGAATTTTTTCCTAGATACTTATAAAATTGGTCTTCTAAGGTGTACTCATTGATGAGCGGAGTTTGTCGTTTGAAATTGTTATGGTTTTTGAATCGTTATTTTGCTTCAGCAATTACATGTTTCCATCATGTCGCTTTTTACTTTGTTTTTCAATTGTATGTGGTTGATGTTGCCCTCTTTGTGTTTATCAGTTTATGAAGGTTTATGATTTTTTTTTTAATTTTAAGGGAATACTTTTGATTTATTTCGTATCATTAGTTTTTCATGTTGTTATAATCGTTATCATGGTTTTTTACTTTTTAAGTTAATGCTGATGTTGTCCCAGGTGAATCTCGATGTTAGTTCGTTCATCAGTAAATTCACGGTAAGTATGTTTCACTATTTTCGTTTAAATAACATTAGCTTTTATCATGTGTTCTTTGTTTCTTATGACAAGTAGTTATTTTATGCAAATGTTGTTGTAGGTCATTTTGGGTTTTACTTCACATTCCAATTTGTAGTAAATTTGTTCAACTTTTTTTTTCATGCATTTCTTCAGGGTAAGTAATACTCCGTATCGTGTTTTATGATCAGGTTTTGTTATTCATGAAACTTATTATGGTATGCAACCATTTAGGAGTATTGACGAAACGGTTTTTGTTGTTACATGATCATTTTAGTTTAGTTAACCTCATTGTACTAGGCTAATTAGTTTGGGAAGTATAAGTTTTTATTATACATTAATTTTTGGTACTGCCAAACCTAATCAAATTGCAGCTTCTATCGAAGTTTCTTAAATCAGAGTTTGAATGAGATTTGTACTGTTATAACTCACTTATCTTCGGATTTCGTTGAACAAGGTAAAATGTCCTACTTCATATAAAGATATTCGGACTGTAAGTGGTAAAATATGTTCTACTTCTATTTACTCACATTAGGACTTAGGCATATCACAAACAAGAATCCTTCTGATCCAATGTGCTAATATATTCTTTATTCTGATCCAACTAGATTGAACATGGTTTATATTCCAATTATGTGCATATTGTTTTATGATCTTCAGGGAGTGAAGTAAGAGTCCATGTCTCAATTTGATCCAACCCAATTAAATTCTAATTCGTTGTTGGAAATCATCCTCGACGTTGACCTCTATGACAATAGGCTTTATTATTGTTGGTAGAATCTACTTTTTGGCATTGCTTTATTGGCTTGAATGCAATTGTAGTGCTCATGAAAACCACTTAAGTGAGTCTTATCATAAATAATAGTTAAGTTATTTTTTTCAGTGTAGTAATTCATATCCATGTTTATAATGCAGGTATAGAACCAAGCAGAGAAATGTTACAAAACGTTACAAGAGATCGAGAAGATACTACAACGAAATAGTGGTATATTGAAGAATTACAATTCAATGACTAACTTTTTAATTCAGTTGAATGTGGTTTTTAATTCTATAAAAATTCTTCATGTAAGCATATAGTGGTAATCACCTATTATTATCATTGTAGTTGAAAGATAGGAAGGACATGTGGGTCAACTGAACGATTAAAATCGTATTAACTTTAGCATTACAACAATATGGTTTAGTTGGACTTAATCTTATAAGATGGTTCATTTGGGTTATGTCAAAATTAAAATGCCCCGTTCATATCACTTATAAACGTTTCACATTAATTGGTTTCATTGCGAGGTTTTGACCTCTATATGAGTCATTTTTCAAAGACTGCATTCATTTTTAAAACAAACCATAACCTTTATTTTGTCGATAAAATTTTAAAAGACATTACTAAGATTATCAAATAATGATAATCTAAAATATAACAATTACACACGACCATTACATAATGGTTTACAATAATATGATACAATAAAGTATTTTTCGAATGCAGTTTTAAACATTATTATACAACATGCTGACTCCAACTCTCGTCTTTAATTAGCATGCAACAACGGAAGCTCTTAATAATAACCTGAGAATAAACATGCTTAAAACGTTAACAAAAATGTTGGTGAGTTATAGGTTTAACCTATATATATATATATATATATATATATATATATATATATATATATATATATATATATATATATCAATTTGTAACAATAGACCACAAGATTTCATTTTTCATAAATATCAATCTGTACAAAAATCATTCATATGATTGAACACCTGGTAACCGACATTAACAAAATGCATCTAGAATATTCCCAAAACAGAACCACTCGTCTGTAGAGAAAAATTGAAGTACTAAAGCAGTTCAAATTCTCTGACTGGAGCGTGTCAAAGCCCATAGATCTATCTTTAGGATTCGCATCAATTAGTGGCAATTATAATAAACACTAATTCTTAGGCTACCAAGTTCAACAGGGGCGATATCCGGTATAGAAATTGAACATAGAATGTAGTTTCGATTACTTGTGTCTATTTTTGTAAAACATTTATAACATTGCATGTATTCTCATCCCAAAAATATTAGATAGTAAAAGTGGGACTATAATTCAATTTCAAAGATTTTCAACAAATATATACATATATATCAAAGTATGATAGAATACATTCACATCATATTTTTATTTACGTGTTGATGATTTAAGTTGTTATGTTAGCAGTCCAACGTTAGTAGTCCACAATTAGTAGTCCACAATTAGTAGTACATAGTATACACGTATTGTATAAGACTCAATCATGACCCACAATACCGCTATTTTAGTTACACGTATTGTGTATGTGGTGTCTTTTGATTTGTCCGACATATTGTGTAACCATTACATGTTAGAATACATGTATAATGCAAGAAAAGTTAGCTAAGATATGGTTTGTATAGATGTTATCAAACTAATTTCGTATTCATTTTAGCCATTTTTAACCAATATTGTTTTGCCCATAACTTCTTCATTATAAATCCGTTTTGAGTGAATCAAATTGCTATGGTTTCGTAGCAAACTGAAATTTGTAAAACTAAACTGAAAAAGTGGTGGTTTATAGTCGGAGTTACATGTTACATGCCTATCTTTAAAGAGGTAGTCATTTCCGTCGAAGAACGACATCTTGATGACTATTTTGAAAAACATACTTCTACTTTGTGTTTAACCATGATTTTTGGATATAGTTTCATGTTCATATGAAATATCATTTTCCCAGAAGAACAACTTTTAAATCAAAGATTATTATGATTTTTAATTATCCAACCCAAAACAGCCCCTGGTTTTAGTACGACGGTGTATGTCGGTTTTACGGTGTTCTTCGTGTTTCTAGGTTTTAAATCATTAAGTTAGCATATCATACAGATATAAAATATGTGTTTAGTTGATTTTAAAAGTTAAGTTAGAAGGATTAACTTTGTTTGCGAACAAGTTTAGAATTAACTAAACTATGTTCTAGTGATTACGAGTTATTTTCATCGAATAAAATGGTTATATAAGTATGAATCGAACGATGTTATGAACATCATCACTACCTCAAATATAGTAGGTAAACCTACTAGAATTAACAAGAAATGATCTTGAGGTTCAAAGGATCTTGGATGGCTTGAAAGTTCTTGAAGTAGAATCATGACACGAAAACAAATTCAAGTAAGATTTCTACTTGATTTAAGATAGTTATAGTTATAGAAATTTAATCAAATCTTGAATATAAATATTACCTTGAATTAGAATGATAACCTACTATAAATAACAAAGATTTTTTGAGGTTGGATGATTACTTGAAATAGATTTGCAAGATTAGAAGTAAGCTAATAAACTTGAAAATGTTCTTGAAAGATTATGTTGTATGTTGATTTATGTTTGGATTTTTGAGCTAGATTGAGCTAGATTTTGATGAAGATGATGAAGAACACTTATAACACCAAGTGAGAACTTGAGAGAGATGTGTTTGATGCAAGAAAGTTGAAATGAGAATGTGTTTGTGATGGTGTATCTTCACGTGAAATATGGGGTATCCATATAGGCTCCATTAGTTTGTAATTTTGTTAGATATTTCATGCTAGATGTTAAATGATAGTTCCCACATGTTTAGATGACTCATTAAGGCTGGTAAGAGCTGATCATTGAAGTGTATATACCAATAGTATATACATCTAGAAGTTGGGTATAATACGAGTACGAATACTGAATGAATACGAGTAGAATTGTTGATGAAAACGAATGGGAATGTAATTGTAACAATTTTTGTTAAGTACCAGTATTTTGATACATGTCCTTAAGCCTTTCAAAAGTGTATTAATACATCTTAATACAATATATATATATACCTTTTAATTAAGTCGTTAACTCATCATTAGTCGTTACATGTATGTGTTGTTTCGAAGCCTATAAGTTAATGATCTCGTTTAATGTAATTAACCCATTGTTATTATATCTAATGAGATGTTAAATTGTTATATTATTATGATAACATAGTGTATTAATATATCCTAATACGATATATATATATATATATATATATATATATATATATATATATATATATATATATATATATATATATATATATATATATAAAGATGTTATTACATCGATAATCATTACATGTATATATCGTTTCGAAATCCTTAAGTTAGTAGTCTCATTTTATATATATATAGTTCATTGTTAATATACTTAATGGGATACTTAATCATCATTTCACCATGTTATATATATAAATATATATATATATATATATATATATATATATATATATATATATATATATATATATATATATATATATATATATATAATCATATCATTTACAGGTTATAACGTTCGAGAATCATCGGACAATTTGGGTGGTCAAACGTTTACATAAAATCTGTTTCAATTAATCAAGTCTTAATAAGTTTGATGGCTTAACATGTTGGAAACATTTAATCATATAAATATTAATCTTATTCAATATATAATCATGGAAAAAATCCGGGTCATGACAGTACCTACCCGTTAAATAAATTTTGTCCCGAAATTTTAAGCAGTTGGAGGTGTTGATGCATCATATGGAAATAAGTGAGGGTATTTCTTCTTCATTTGATCTTCACGTTTCCAGGTGAAATCGGGTCCTCTACGAGTATTCCATCGAACTTTAACTATCGGTATCTTTCTTTGCTTGAGTCCTTTAACCTCACGATCCATTATTTCAACGGGTTCTTCAACGAATTGTAGTTTTTCGTTAATTTTAATCTCGTCTAACGGAATGGTGAGATCTTCTTTAGCTAAGCATTTCTTTAAATACGAGATGTGGAAGGTGTTATGTACACTAGCAAGTTGTTGAGGTAATTCAAGTCGATAAGCTACTGGTCCAACACGATCAATAATCTTGAATGGCCCAATGTATCTCGGGTTTAGTTTCCCCCGTTTTCCAAAACGAACAATGCCTTTCCAAGGTGATACTTTAAGAATGACCATGTCTCCAATTTCAAATTCTATATCTTTTCTTCTAATGTCCGCATAGCTCTTTTGTCGACTCTGGGTGGTTTTCAACCGTTGTTGAATTTGAATGATTTTCTCGGTAGTTTCTTGGATTATCTCCGGACACGTAATTTTTTTATCCCCCATCTCGGTCCAACAAATCAGAGATCTACACTTTCTTCCATAAAGTGCTTCGAATGGTGCCATATTAATACTCGAGTGGGAACTGTTATTGTATGAAAAATCTGCTAATGGTAGATGTCGATCCCAACTGTTTCCAAAATCAATAACACATGCTCGTAGCATGTATTCAAGTGTCGGTATCGTCCTTTCACTCTGACCATCAGTTTGTGGATGATAGGAAGTACTCATGTCTAGACGAGTCCCCAATGCTTGCTGTAACGTCTGCCAAAACCTTGAAACAAATATGCCATCCCTATCAGAGATAATAGAGATTGGTATTCCATGTCTGGAGACGATTTCCTTCAAGTATAATCGTGCCAATTTCTCCATTTTATCATCTTCTCGCATTGGTAAAAAGTGTGCTGACTTGGTAAGACGATCGACTATTACACAAATTGTATCATAACCACTTATAGTTCTTGGAAATTTAGTAATGAAGTCCATGGTAATGTTTTCACATTTTCATTCCGGAATTTCAGATTGTTGAAGAAGACCTGATGGTTTTTGATGTTCGGATTTGACTTTAGAACAATTCAAACATTCTCCTGCATATGTAGAAATATAGGATTTCATACCCGGCTACCAAAAGTGTTTCTTGAGATCTTGGTACATTTTTCCCGCTCCAGGATGTATTGAATATATGGTTTTATGTGCTTCTCGAAGTACCATTTCTCTCGCATCCCAAACTTTGGTACCCAAATTCTTTCAGCCAAATACCGGGTTCCGTCTTCCCGAATAGTAAGCTGTTTATCCAATCCTTTGGGTATTTCTTTTTCAAAACTATCTTCTTTCAAAACTCCTTGTTGCTCCTCTTTTATACGAGTAGTAAGGTTAGTATGAATAATAATATTCATAGCTTTTACCCGTATAGGTTCTCTATCCTTCCTACTCAAAGCGTCGGCTACCACATTCGCCTTCCCCGGGTTGTAACGAATCTCAAAGTCGTAATCATTCAACAACTCAATCCACCTACGCTGTCTCATGTTCAGTTGTTTCTGATCAAATATATGTTGGAGACTTTTGTGGTCAATATATATGATACTTTTGACTTAAATAAGTAGTGCCTCCACATCTTTAATGCAAAAACAACAGCGCCCAATTCCAAATCGTGAGTCGTATAATTCCGCTCGTGAATCTTTAATTGTCTGGATGCATAAGCAATTACCTTCGTTCATTGTATTAATACACAACTGAGACCTTTCTTTGAGGAGTCACAATAAATCACAAAATCATCATTCCCTTTAAGCAATGACAATATAGGTTCCGTAGTTAGCTTTTTTTCAACAATTGAAATGCTTTTTCTTTCTTATCCTTCCATTCAAATTTCTTCCCTTTATACGTTAATGCAGTCAAGAGTTTTGCTATTTTGGAAAAATCTTGGATGAATCTTCTGTAGTAACCAGCCAATCCTAAAAATTGTCGTATGTGCGTCGGAGTTTTCGAGGTTTCTCACTTTTCAACGGTTTCATTCTTTGCCTGATCCACCTGAATACCTTCTTTGTTCACTACGTGACCGAGGAATTGTACTTCTTCCAACCAGAATGCACACTTAGAAAATTTAGCGTACAATTTTTCCTTCCTCAACAATTCTAGTACTTTTCTCAAATGTTCTTCATGCTCTTGATCATTCTTTGAGTAAATAAGTATTTCATAGATGAAAACAATGACAAACTTGTAAAGATATGGTCCACACACTTGGTTCATGAGGTCCATGAACACTGCTGGTGCGTTAGTCAAACCAAACGGCATAACCATAAACTCATAATGAACGTAACGCGTTCTAAAAGCAGTCTTTGGAATATCATTATGACGACCCGGAAATTTCCAACCAAATTTAAACTTAAATCTTTATATGATTTTGACACGATAAGCAAAGTCTATTAAACTGAATCTCAAAATGTTTGAACTATTTTATGAAATCATCTGACCTATGACTATTTCTGACGATTCACGAACGATTGTGTGCATATATAATATTTATTTATATATATATATATATAATATATATATATATATATATATATATATATATATATATATATATATATATATATATATATATATATATATAATTATAAGTGTATACATAATATTAATAAAGTATACATTAATCTATTAGAATTAAAAATGTAAAATAATAATAACTAAGTATTATTACAATGAATATATATATGATATAAAACTATATATGATTCTTATTAATAATTATTTATAGATATATAAATAGTAAATATTCAACATATTCTATCTTATAATATCAATAATTAAAAGTTAAAAATATATTTGTTATAATATTATTGCTTTTATTATTAGTAATACCAAAATCAGTATTATTAATATTATTATATAAAAATAGAAACATGTAACTTATTATATCTTCAATTTTATTAGATATTATTATTAAAATGTATAATATTCATTATTGTATAACATATATTATATAATCTATAATATGTAATAATATAGTTGTTATAATATTGCTTTTACCTTTAATATTAATATCAATACTAGTGTTAGTAATATTATATAAATATGAAAGTTGTTATATATAAATATTATTACTATTAATATAATTATAACTATAATTATTAGTAATAATATTATTGATATAAATTTTATAGTTATTATTATCATTATCATTAATAAAAATATTATTATTATTACTAATATATGATTATGAATTTTATTATGATAACATTTAGAGTATCATTATTACTACAAGATTAATTATAATATAAATACCAAAATATGAAGATATTATAAATACAAATATATATTTATATAAATAAACACTAATATAGAATGCAGGATAATACAGATTTAATTATAAATATAAAAAAATATAAAAAATTTCACAATCAATCATTATCAGTATATTTATAAAAAATTTATTTATATAAATTATAAAAATTTGATTGGTACGAATTTGTTATACTTGCCCATCGAAAATGTTTATTATTCTTGTAATTGTCGGATGTTGTTACATGTCACTTTCAATCACTGAAATCGTTCGTTATATATCAAAGCATTTGCGATTGAATCAAAAGAGAAAAAGAAATAAATAAAAACAAACCGTAAAACCTCTGTTCTTCATCTTTATAGCAAAATCTTGAATTCCAGTTTTATTTCAAAATCTATAAATGCAGAGTTGTTATGAATCATTCACTCAAACTATCTGCAAAAGCTCAACTTCCAAATCTTTCTATCAAATTCGAATTTTAAAGTCAAAGTTTTATTTCAAAAAGTCAACCAAATCGTTCATGGTAAAATTTGAACTTGTCTTTATGTTTTAAGTTTAATTGATGATCCAGAATGTTTCCAAGAATCATTTAGAACACATTTCATGTAGGAATTATTATCCAAAACAATCTTAAATTCATAATCAAGATTTGAGTTTATAGTGTTCTTGGTTCAAAATATAGAAACTAGAATTCGAATTCAATTGCAAAAGGTAATAATGTAGTGTTGTTAGGAATCTCATACTCAAACTATCTGCAAAGTTTCAATTCTCAATTCTTTCTAACAAACTCAAATTTCGAAGTCAAAGTTTTGGTTTTTAAAAGTCAACTAATGTTCTTCAATCAAATTCACGTTATCTGTTATGATTCAAGTTAAATTGACAATTTGGAAATTTTATACGAAGTATTTACAACCTATTTCATGTTGTAACATTTATCCCAAACATTCTAAATTTTGAAAATTCCAAACAGCGACGGCAACAGCTTCTATTTTTTTTATTTTTTTTATTTTTTTCCTTTTTTCATTTATAATCAAGAACATTTTTTTGTTTTATGGTTATTTACAAGTCCAAAAAATCAAACTCTTAAATTCGTGATTAAATTGATTAGTAATTGGTCGACTGAGTTTTGTAGAAGAAGATGAAGAAACAGAAACAGTCGGGTTATAAATAAATTGAGGGATATATTTTCAGGAAAATGGAAATAGAGGGATGGTTGAGGGTGTTGGTGAGTGAACGGGAGGTCTCGGGTTCGAGTCCGATTTGGGGCGTTTTCTTTTTGGAAGAGGTTTTGAGGTAGTTCTCAATTTTAAAAACATTATTATTATTACTATTATTATTATTATGGCTAATATTCTTTTTATTATTGTTATTATTGGTATTATAATTAATATTTGTTAGTATTATCATTATTGTTAGTATTATTATTAAGTATGATGAATCTTAGAATTATTATTATGATTATCATTATAATTATTGTTATTATTACAAGTATTATAATTATTAATACTATTATTATTACTAACATATGTATTATTATTATTATTATTATTATTATTATTATTATTATTATTATTATTATTATTATTATTATTATTATTATTATTATTATTATAGGATTATTACTAGTGTTATGATGAAAATAATAAAAGTTACTATTATTTTAATATTAGTATTAGTATCATTTTAGAATTATTATTATTATTATTATTAATAAAAGTATTATTATTAATATTACCATAATTAAAAGAATGTTACAATTATTATTACTAAGTATCACGTATTAATATCAAAAAATATTATTTTAATTATCATTATTATTAAATTTTTTCATTTTATTAAGATTACTTTTATTATCATTATTATAAGAGTTATTATAAAAACTAACGTTATTATTATTATTAATAAAATCATTAATAGTTGTATCATTATTATTACTATTAACAATATTATTATTTTTATCATTACTAGTATTATATTAGCATTACAATTACTATTTTTTTTAACAAATCAATCATATATATATATATATATATATATATATATATATATATATATATATATATATATATATATAACATAACAAAAATTAATACTCTTATTTATTTAAAATATATAAAATGAATATATCAGGAAACATATAAGTTATTGATATAAAAATTATATCACTAATAATAATATATATTTATTCGATTACGATTATATATTAATGAATACACAAATGATATAGTTTCGTGAATCCGAGGTCAACCCTACAATTGTTCAATGACGTCATATGTATTTTTACTACAAAATACAGTATCGTGAGTTTCATTTGCTCCCTTTTAAATGCTTGTCCAATATATATTTTTGGGATTGAGAATACATGCGCTGCTTTTATAAATGTTTGACGAAATAGGCACAAGTACTTAAAACTACATTCTATGGTTGGATTATTATACCGGATATCACCTTTATTAGCTTGGTAAAATAAGAATTAGTGTTTATTATAATTGCCACTAATTGAAGCGAATGATAGATAAATTCTCTAACAGACGAGTGGTTCTGTTCTCTACAGATGAGTGGTTCTGTCGATCTATCCTCTACAGACGAGTGGTTCTGTCGATATATTCTCTACAGACGAGTGGTTCTGTTATCCTTTGGGATAGTTTTAATGCCTTTTGTTAATATAGGTTATCAGATGTTCATCATACGAATGTATTTTATACACTTACGAGTGTTTTGAAATCGAAAAATAAAATCTTGTGGTCTATTGAAATAATTGTTTATGATAAACCTATGAACTCACCAACCTTTTAGTTGACACTTTTAAGCATGTTTATTCTCAGGTATGAAAGAAATCTTCCGCTGTGCATTTGCTCATTTTAGAGATATTACTTGGAGTCATTCATGACATATTTCAAAAGACGTTGCATACGAGTCATTGAGTTCATCAAGATTATTATTAAGTCATTGATAGTTTGATATATTATGAAATGGTATGCATGCCGTCAATTTTCGATGTAAAGAAAGATTATCTTTTAAAAACGAATGCAATATTTGTAAAACGTATCATATAGAGGTCAAATACCTCGCAATGAAATCAACTATTGTGAATCATTTATAATCAGTATGAACGGGTCCTTTCAATCATCCTCCTTCACTCGCATTTGATGATATTCGGAACGTAAATCAATCTTCGAATAAACCGACGAGCCTTGTGGTTGATCAAATAAGTCGTCGATTCTCGGTAGTGGATAATGGTTCTTGATGATAAGTTTGTTTAACTCTCGGTAGTTGATACACAACCTGAATGTACCATCCTTCTTTTTGACAAACAAAACAGGAGCTCCCCACGGTGATGTACTTGGTCGAATGAAACCACGCTCTAAAAGTTCTTGTAATTGACTTTGTAGTTCCTTCATTTTGCTAGGAGCGAGTCTGTAAGGAGCACGAGCTATTGGTACAGCTCCTGGTACAAGATCTATTTGAAATTCAACAGCTCGATGTGGAGGTAGTCCCGGTAATTCTTTCGGAAATACATCGGGAAATTCTTTTGCGACGGGAACATCATTAATGTTCTTTTCTTCAGAATTGATTTTCTCGGCGTGTGCTAGAATGGCATAGCACCCTTTTCTTAATAGTTTTTGTGCCTTCAGGTTACTAATAAGATTTAACTTCGCGTTGCTCTTTTCTCCGTACACCATTAAGGGTTTTCCCTTTTCGCGCAGAATGTGAATCGCATTCTTGTAGCAAACGATCTCTGCTTTCACCTCAATCATCAAGTCCATGCCGATTATTACGTCAAAACTCCTCAATTCTACAGGTATCAAATTAATTTTAAAGGTTTTGCTGACCAGCTTAATTTTTCGGTTTCAGCATATTTTATCAGCTTTAATTAGTTTATCGTTCGGTAATTCGAGTAAACACTTATTATCTAAAGTCGTTAATGAACAATTTAATTTAGCACAAAAATCTCTACTCATATAGCTTCTATCCTGAAACGACCTGTCCATATTACTATAAACGTAGTACGTTAGTCATTGGTCCCATAGCAAGGTATTTGGCCTCTATATGATACGTTTTAGAAAATATTGCATTCGTTTCATAAAAAGCACACCATTATTATACATAATGCATGTTTTAAATAAGTGGGCGATTATTTAAGAAATAATCCCCAAAATACATCGGTTTCCAAATACTACACACTAGTCGAATATAATACATGACAAAGTTTTTATTGAATGCAACACTTCATTTAAACAAAAAGATGAGACTCCATGCTTAGCTTGCTCAGATAATGCAACAGCGGAAGACTTTCTTAAGGACCTGAGAATAAACATGCTTAAACAGTCAACACAAAGGTTGGTGAGATATATAGGTTTAAAGTTAGCATCGATATAAATATAGACCACACGATTTCATAGCTACAAATATTTCAATAAAGATATTCTATAAGTTGTTGAGCGCTTCGGTAACCACACTTAACCATTAATGTGGCATATTCCCTTTATTATGAAATCTCCCTACACTGTAACAAGTGTAGTAAAAATGAAGTACTATGCAACCGTTTACGATACTAGAGCGACTAGCCCGGTTGGGGTTGTCAAACCCGATAGATCTATCAATAGGATTCGCGCTTACATGTTCTTACAACATGTAAATATTAGTTACCAAGCTATTAGGGAAGATATGCAAGGTGGTACAACTCAACGTAGAATATATTTTAAGTACTTGTGTCCATAGCGTAAAACATAAAATGCATGTATTCTCGTCCCAAAATATTTTTAGAGTTTAAAAATGGGACTATATACTCACGGTAGTAAAAGTATATTAATAATAAGTTTTCAACTTATTAAAAATATGACTGTCATCCTTGGATTCACGAACCTGTAACAAATATATATGTATATCAAAATGTAATACAACTATTATTCATATCATATCTTCAATCACATGTGATTGTTTAAGTTTATATTTTCAATCACGTGTGATTGTTTAAGTTTATATTTTTAATCACGTGTGATTGTTTAAGTTGTCAAGTTAGCAGTCCAACGTTAGTAGTCCACAATTAGTAGTCCACAGTTAGTAGTCCACAATTAGTAGTACATAGTATACACGTGTTGTATAAGACTCAATCATGACCCACAATGCCGCTATTGTAGTTACACGTATTGTGTATGTGGTGTCTTTTGATTTATCCGACGTATTGTGTAACCATGACATATTAGAATACATGTATAATACAAGAAAAGTTAGCTAGGATATGGTTAGTATAGATTTTAATGAATTAATCCCGTAATCAAATTATCCATTTCTAACCAATATTGTTTTGCCCATAATTTCTTCGTTATAAATCCGTTTTGAGTGAATCAAATTGCTATGGTTTCATAACGAACTGTAATTTGTGAAACTAAACTGAAAAAGTGGTGGTTTATAGTCGGAGTTACAAGTTATAATCCATATTTGAAAGAGGTAGTCATTTCTATCGAAAGAACGACATCTTGATGACCATTTTGAAAAACATACTTCAATTTTGAGTTTAACCATGATTTTTGGATATAGTATCATGTTCATATTAAATATCATTTTCCTAGAAGAACAACTTTTAAATCAAAGATTATGATAGTTTTTAATTATCCAACCCAAAACAGCCCCCGGTTTTACTACGACGGCGTATGTCCGGTTTTACGGTGTTCTTCGTGTTTTTAAGTTTTAACTCATTAGGTTAGTATATCATATATATATATATATATATATATATATATATATATATATATATATATATATATATATATATATATATATATATATATATATATATATATATAAAACATGTGTTAAGTTGTTTTTAAAAGTCAAGGTAGAAGGATTAACTTTGTTTGCGAACAAGTTTAGAATTAACTAAACTATGTTCTAATTTATAAACTCTTATATAGGTAGCTATAGACATATGAATTTAACAAGAGTTGAAGTAGAGTTTTTACCTCAAGTTTAGAATGTAAAGTTGCTGGAAAGAAGTAGTAGAACAAAACTTGAGAGAGTTCTTGCAAGTGTGTGTGAGAATTGGAAGTAGAATTTGGAAAATGAATGTGTAAAAATGAGTTAGAAATGGTGCTTATTTATAGGCTTGAAAATTTAATTTTTAGTGAAAATATCTAAGATAAGTTAAAATGTATTAAGTCATGGATGATATATTAAATTGATTAGGTCATGGATGACATATTACACAAATAATTGCAGATTTCTATTGGTATATACCAATAGTAAATACTTCTAGAAGCTGTGTATAATACGGGTAAAATTGCAGTATGAATGCGATTAAAATTCTTGAGGAAATTGAACGAAAATACGAGTATAGCTATCCTTTATATGTATTGCTATATTATAAAGTGTATTTAATACTTGTAAGGATGTATTTATACTCGTAATACATTATATGTAAATACATTTTAACATAAGTTAATTACGTCGTTTAAATAGTAACATATATTGTTCAAAAACTCTTTAAATTAGTAGTATGAAAATATATATATAATACTTTGTTAGTATACTTAATGAGATATTTAATTATCATATTTTCAAGTTAAATATATTTAAATCCATATATATACACAATAATTAAATAATTAAACAATTAAATCAAGTTATGACGTTCGTGAATCATCGGAATAAAATGGTGACCAAAAGCTTGTGTAAAACTCTTTCCGGAGGTTCAAGAATTATTAAAATTCATTGCTTATTGTAGTGACCCGAACTTTTCCATGTTTATATATATTAATTGAGATTGATATTTACATGATTAAATGTTTCCAACATGTTAAGCAATCAAACTTGTTAAGACTTGATTAATTGAAATATGTTTCATATAGACAATTGACCACCCAAGTTGACCGGTGATTCACGAACGTTAAAACTTGTAAAAACTATATGATGACATATATATGGATATATATATATATATATATAGTTAACATGATACTATGATAAGTATACATATCATTAAGTATATTAACAATGAACTACATATGTAAAAACAAGACTACTAACTTAATGATTTTTAAACGAGACATATATGTAACGATTATCGTTGTAAAGACATTTAATGTATATATATCATATTAAGAGATATTCATACATGATAATATCATGATAATATAATAATTTAAAATCTCATTTGATATTATAAACATTGGGTTAACAACATTTAACAAGATCGTTAACCTAAAGGTTTCAAAACAACACTTACATGTAACGACTAACGATGACTTAACGACTCAGTTAAAATGTATATACATGTAGTGTTTTAATATGTATTTATACACTTTTGAAAGACTTCAATACATTTATTAAAATACTTCTACTTAACAAAAATTCTTACAATTACATCCTCGTTCAGTTTCATCAACAATTCTACTCGTATGCACCCGTATTCGTACTCGTACAATACACAGCTTTTAGATGTATGTACTATTGGTATATACACTCCAATTATCAGCTCTTAGCAGCCCATGTGAGTCACCTAACACATGTGGGAACCATCATTTGGCAACTAGCATGAACTATCTCATAAAATTACAAAAATATGAGTAATCATTCATGACTTATTTACATGAAAACAAAATTACATATCCTTTATATCTAATCCATACACCAATGACCAAAACACCTACAAACACTTTCATTCTTCAATTTCCTTCATCTAATTGATCTCTCTCAAGTTCTATCTTCAAGTTTTAAGTGTTCTTCATATATTCTACAAGTTCTAGTTACATAAAATCAAGAATACTTTCAAGTTTGCTAGCTCACTTCCAATCTTGTAAGGTGATCATCCAACCTCAAGAAATCTTTGTTTCTTACATTAGGTTATCATTCTAATACAAGGTAATAATCATATTCAAACTTTGGTTCAATTTCTATAACTATAACAATCTTATTTCAAGTGATGATCTTACTTGAACTTGTTTTCGTGTCATGATTCTGCTTCAAGAACTTCGAGCCATCCAAGGATCCGTTGAAGCTAGATCCATTTTTCTCTTTTCCAGTAGGTTTATCCAAGGAACTTAAGGTAGTAATGATGTTCATAACATCATTCGATTCATACATATAAAGCTATCTTATTCGAAGGTTTAAACTTGTAATCACTAGAACATAGTTTAGTTAATTCTAAACTTGTTCGCAAAAAAAAGTTAATCCTTCTAACTTGACTTTTAAAATCAACTAAACACATGTTATATATCTATATGATATGCTAACTTAATGATTTAAAACCTGGAAACACGAAAAACACCGTAAAACCGGATTTACGCCGTCGTAGTAACACTGCGGGCTGTTTTGGGTTAGTTAATTAAAAACTATGATAAACTTTGATTTAAAAGTTGTTATTCTGAAAAAATGATTTTTATTATGAACATGAAACTATATCCAAAAATTATGGTTAAACTCAAAGTGGAAGTATGTTTTCTAAAATGGTCATCTAGACGTCGTTCTTTCGACTGAAATGACTACCTTTACAAAAATGACTTGTAACTTTTTTTTCCGACTATAAACCTATACTTTTTCTGTTTAGATTCATAAAATAGAGTTCAATATGAAACCATAGCAATTTGATTCACTCAAAACGGATTTAAAATGAAGAAGTTATGGGTAAAACAAGATTGGATAATTTTTCTCATTTTAGCTACGTGAAAATTGGTAACAAATCTATTCCAACCATAACTTAATCAACTTGTATTGTATATTATGTAATCTTGAGATACCATAGACACGTATACAATGTTTTGACCTATCATGTCGACACATCTATATATATTTTGGAACAACCATAGACACTCTATATGTGAATGTTGGAGTTAGCTATACATGGTTGAGGTTGATTCCAAAATATATATAGTTTGAGTTATGATCAATACTGAGATACGTATACACTGGGTCGTGGATTGATTCAAGATAATATTTATCGATTTATTTCTATACATCTAACTGTGGACAACTAGTTGTAGGTTACTAACGAGGACAGCTGACTTAATAAACTTAAAACATCAAAATATATTAAAAGTGTTGTAAATATATTTTGAACATACTTTGATATATATGTATATATTGTTATAGGTTCGTGAATCAACCAGTGGCCAAGTCTTACTTCCCGACGAAGTAAAAATCTGTGAAAGTGAGTTATAGTCCCACTTTTAAAATCTAATATTTTTGGGATGAGAGTACATGCAGGTTTTATAAATGATTTACAAAATAGACACAAGTACGTGAAACTACATTCTATGGTTGAATTATCAAAATCGAATATGCCCCTTTTTATTAAGTCTGGTAATCTAAGAATTAGGGAACAGACACCCTAATTGACGCGAATCCTAAAGATAGATCTATTGGGCCTAACAAACCCCATCCAAAGTACCGGATGCTTTAGTACTTCGAAATTTATATCATATCCGAAGGGTGTCCCGGAATGATGGGGATATTCTTATATATGCATCTTGTTAATGTCGATTACCAGGTGTTCACCATATGAATAATTTTTATCTCTATGTATGGGATGTATATTGAAATATGAAATCTTGTGGTCTATTGTTACGATTTGATATATATAGGTTAAACCTATAACTCACCAACATTTTTGTTGACGTTTTAAGCATGTTTATTCTCAGGTGATTATTAAGAGCTTCCACTGTCGCATACTTAAATAAGGACGAGATTTGGAGTCCATGCTTGTATGATATTGTGTAAAAACTGCATTCAAGAAACTTATTTTGTTGTAACATATTTGTATTGTAAACCATTATGTAATGGTCGTGTGTAAACAGGATATTTTAGATTATCATTATTTGATAATCTACGTAAAGCTTTTTAAACCTTTATTGATGAAATAAAGGTTATGGTTTGTTTTAAAAATGAATGCAGTCTTTGAAAAACGTCTCATATAGAGGTCAAAGCCTCGCAACGAAATCAATTAATATGGAACGTTTTTAATCAATAAGAACGGGACATTTCACTTATCAAGTCGGAATTATATAAAGATTAAGTTTAAATTTGGTCGGAAATTTTCGGGTCGTCACAGTACCTACCCGTTAAAGAAATTTCGTCCCGAAATTTGATCGAGGTCGTCATGGCTAATAATAAGAATGTTATTATGACAAATATAAGTTGATTCATAGGGTTTTATCATGATTGAGAAATATGGATAAAATAATTCGATTACTCGAAACGTATGAGTGAAGCTATCGTAAAAGAGTGAAATGAGAAAATAGGGATTCGTCTTATCTTTTGACGTCATCACGGTTGATCTCTGGATTAAAGAAAATTTTTGTAATCTATATAAGATTTGATTCTTCGACGATTAAGGAAATTATGATCCTCTTCAATTTAATACAATAATCTATCTCGATTTCTCTATCGGATATTTTACTATAAATCAACCTCCTACATTTACTTATTTCCACATCTCCCATCTTTTATACTTTCTTCCTTTCTTCGTAATTCCAAAACATTCATCAATATGCTCCATCTAGTTTTAATTCTTGATATATTCTTGACTATCACATCTGTCATTCTTCTTTTTCATCTTCCACCGGAGGAATCCGTTAATTTCTACTATGCTCTTGGGTTTGTAGTGTTCTTAGTTTTCCCGTGTCTTTATATTGCTATACGCATTGATATACACGGTTTGTAATTTCTGCGTTGTCGTCGTGCTTATATTTTTCCTTATATTTTGGAGTTTCATGCTTCCGTCTTCTTTTCCCGACTTCAAGTCAAGCGAATAATGGTCTAGAATTCATAGATATGAAATTCGAAATGAACATAGCTAATGCTCTAAGAGAGAAATTGTAATAGCACAATTTGACTTGTGAAAATACCAGAATCCAAAGGAAAAGATAGAACTATCAAGAGAATATGTTCTTGATATGTTTAGATATTAGATTGAATGTAAGAGTCGTGTAACATGGCACATGATGACAATATGGTTTGTGAATCATCATGTTTCATTAGAAACTCAGCATGACTTACTGTAATATAATCATGTTGATCAGGCGTCATTATATTATACTAACTCATGCTTCAGTTCCCAACACTACTTCAACAACATTCATATTTTAAATTTTGAATTTTTCCGAGATTAGAAACTAAAACAGTTTCCTTTATGACGTAACACTGATAGCGCGAAGAGATAAAAGATTTCATATAAGAATAGTTATGAAAATATCTTCAGAAATATGGAGGATATTTATAATGAAAGATACGATGATATTTTAGAATATCTAAGATCAGAGGATGATGAAGAATATTTTCCACAAGGGTTTAGAGTAAGGAGCAAGGTATACGCTAAAGACTTCAGCAGACACGGAATCATTTGAATTCTTTGAAGGCAGATTTAGTCATTGTGATTTGTCCACAGCCTCCTTCAGGTTTTGCTCAATCCGTTTTCCAGTTCTAAACTTTCTCTTTTTCTATGCTTTGCTAACACAATATTCTTTATCATCAACTTTTGACTGTTACAGTTGTCTACAGTTTCTGATGCTTCTTTAAGCTTTTTCAAAACTTCATAGTACTGATTCGTAGGCTAAAGTGCTATTCTGGATTTCAGAATTATAATTCCAGGAGATAACGTTATATGTATATGTAGAAATGATGTGAGACTCAAGAATAATTATTGATGCTTCCTAGGGTTTGGTATGTCAATTATTGTTACAAGATGTAGATGGGTACATGAAAAGGTTTTATAGTGATCTTTCAGAGAGATTTAAGTCAAAGAGCAACAAAGTTGCTGGTAAGCTTACTACTAATGTGGTGGAATATAAAAGGTTCCCTGGTAACGATGGCGAAAAGACAACGTATATATCAAGGTTATAATAAGGCTACTCCGGATGAAAAGTCGAAGTTGTCTTTTTGGAGCTGTGAAATAATTCGCTATTTTGAAAAGGTATTATAATGTTATTTTAGGTAATAATAATGCTAAAGGATCTGACACGGATACATGTTGAACCTTTGCTTAGGTTCAAGTGTCCTCTGGATGCATATCTATATGCATATATTCTTCGTATGTATCGTGTGATTGGTCCATTCTCTCGATTGTTCCTTAGTTGAGGTGTTTTCAAGAATTTTAAAGGGTTTAGACGCAGGTTGTCATCATCAATATCCGTCTAATGAATTCGTCGTGAATCTTGAATGATACGAATATCTTTATGAGTTTTGTGAATGAAAGTGATGTTCTAATATAGTTTGAATTTAAAGTATAATTTTGAAGGATGTAGGAATCTAAGAGTAATGTAATATGTTTAATCTTGACTTGGATTCTGATCTGTCAAAAACAGAATATGTAATTGAATTTGAATGATAATGGTTGTTCTGGTTTCTATGAAAGAATGTATATTATTGTGAAAGTAGTGAGTATGGTTAATGATTATTGAATTAGAATTGAAGAATGTACAGTATAACATATTATTTGTGAATTTGTATAATTCTCGGGTATTACCTACCCGTTAAAGTTTCACAAGTAATATTTTGTATAAGAGAATTTTTATTACAGTCTTTATGAAAATATATATTTTTTTTTATTTTTTACAGATGTAATATAGATTTAATGAGTTAATATACTATTAAACTCATTTGATTTTTGCTGGAGCTAGAATGAATAACCCCTAAAACTTTAGAGATTACATAATTTTTGCGGAGTATTTCTTCAACGTAAATGAAATTATGAATCAATACTTCATTATTCATTTTTATTGATATTTCCTCGGTGACTGATGTTGGTGTTCGTAGAATTCTTGTGAACTTCGCAAGACACGAATGACGTTTTCTAGAAAGTTTTGAGTACATCGAAAATGAAAGTGTGAAATCTAACACGTACTCGAACAACACACTTGGTTTATTATGAAATGGAATCTATTAAGTTGAAGCAGAGATTATAATTAATGATTGTTAAGTCCTTAACGAATGATGTACATCATAGCATATTAGTAATATGAATTAACCGAGTAGTATCTACCCTTTAACATTCACACCTAATAGCTTAGTACGAAAAGATATATTGTGGTTTAATAACTCATATATATATATATAATATACATATAAATTTTTTTTCAGAGGGAATGAGTTAATACTTCATAACTCGTTGATACAATATGCTCGTTCTTGATTTGTGATGATGTCCGTGATTATGGAACTGGCGGAGCTTGTGATGTTGTAGGTGCTGCTGGTGCTGGTAATTTCTGTCGGTACTGCTGGTGCTGCTTGTATAATAAGTCTATTTTGTAACGCACGCACCATTCCTGTCAGGGTTTCTATTCTCCCCTCTATCATCTCTATCCATCCACTCATCTTGATTTACGGTTATGATTAGAATAAATAATCTCTAAAACTTTAGAGATTACATAATCACCGTAGAATATTTCTCCGATGAAGTTATGGATCAATACTTCATCGTTTGATGTTGTTGGTATTCCTTGATATCTACAGGGCATATGACGTTGATGCTCGTGGGACAGATTGTGATGTTAGGGCTTGCGATGCGGATGTTGTTGTTGGTGGTAATGGTACCATTGGTGTGGATGCAGGTGGTGCAGTTGGTGCTTGTAGGGCTTGTGATGCTTGTAAGTTCTGCATCATATTCTCTAAAGCTACCACTCTAGCGCGAAGCTCGTTGACTTCTTCTAGTACACCAGGATGATTGGCGGTTGGAACGAGAGGATGAAAAAGATCTAGAAGTTTAGATAATATATAATCGTGGCGAGATACTCTGGAAATGAGGGTGAAAATGGTGTTTCGGACTGGTTCGTCGGTAAGTGCTTCAGGTTTTTCGCCGAGAGGGAAATTTGGTGGGTGGAAAGGATCGCCTTCTTCTCATTTCCATTGACTGAGTCGGCTACGAACCCATCCCCAATCCATCCAGAATAGATGATGGCTAATAGGTTGATCCATTCCGGTTACACTGCTTTCGGAGCTCAGGTGAATATCCATATCAGAATAGCTGTCGGAATCCGATGAACTTGAACCAGTTGAAGGATCCATCTCGTACAGAGTAGGGAAAATATTTTTGAAATGAAAGAAATTATAGGACTAGTTTAGTATTCCTCAATACATAATTTACATATGTATTTATAATACCAGAATCCCATAAGTTACGGACGATTTTTCGAAAGATGTCCGACAAAGTTTACTGTAATAGGTATGCAAAGATATGAATTTGTCTATACACTATCTATGAAATGAATGCAGTAAGATGCATCTAGACTTAAGATGATAAGCATGTAATTTCTGACAAAAATTGATAAGCAAAACTTTTGACATACAGCTAAGGTCGAAGTCCAGACCCACTAATGCATCCTAACAACTATCAGTTAGACACACTAATGCAAGACCTGGTTCTCTAAGACCACCGCTCTGATGCCAACTGAAATAACCCGTCCATATTACTATAAACACAGTACGTTATTCATTGGTCCCATAGCGAGGTATTTGACCTCTATATGATACGTTTTAGAAAATATTACATTCGTTTCATAAAAAGCACACCATTATTATACATAATGCATGTTTTAAACAAGTGGGTGATTATTTAAGAAATAATCCCCAAAATACATCGGTTTCCAAATACTACACACCAGTCGAATAAAATACATGACAAAGTTTTTAATGAATGCAACACTTCATTTAAACAAAAACATGAGACTCCATGCATAGCTTGCTCAGATAATGCAACAGCGGAAGACTTTCTTAAGGACCTGAGAATAAACATGCTTAAACAGTCAACACAAAGGTTGGTGAGATATATAGGTTTAAAGTTAGCATCGATATAAATATAGACCACAAGATTTCATAGTTTCAAATATTTCACTAAAGATATTCTACAATTTGTTGAGCGCTTCGGTAACCATACTTAACCATTAATGTGGCATATTCCGTTTATTATGAAATCTCCCCACACTGTACCAAGTGTAGTAAAAACGAAGTACTATGCAACCGTTTACGAAACTAGAGCGACTAGCCCGGTTGGGGTTGTCAAACCCGATAGATCTATCAATAGGATTCGCGCTTACATGTTCTTACAACATGTAAATATTAGTTGCCAAGCTATTAGGGAAGATATGCAAGGTGGTACAACTCAACGTAGAATATATTTTAAGTACTTATGTCCATAGCGTAAAACATAAAATGCATGTATTCTCATCCCAAAATATTTTTAGAGTTTAAAAATGGGACTATATACTCACGGTAGTAAAAGTATATTAATAATAAGTTTTCAACTTATTAAAAATATGGCCGTCGTCCTTGGATTCACGAACCTATAAAAAAATATATGTATATCAAAATGTAATACAACTATTATTCAAATCATATCTTCAATCACATGTGATTGTTTAAGTTTATATTTTCAATCACGTGTGATTGTTTAAGTTTATATTTTCAATCACGTGTGATTGTTTAAGTTGTCAAGTTAGCAGTCCAACGTTAGTAGTCCACAATTAATAGTCCACAGTTAGTAGTGCACAATTAGTAGTACATAGTATACACGTGTTGTATAAGACTCAATCATGACCCACAATACCGCTAATGTAGTTACACGTATTGTGTATGTGGTGTCTTTTGATTTATCTGACGCATTGTGTAACCATAACATGTTAGAATACATGTATAATACAAGAAAAGTTAGATAGGATATGGTTAGTATAGATTTTAATCAATTAATCCCGTAATCAAATTATCCATTTCTAACCCATATTGTTTTGCCAATAATTTCTTCGTTATAAATCCGTTTTGAGTGAATCAAATTGCTATGGTTTCATAGAGAACTGTAATTTGTGAAACTAAACTAAAAAAGTGGTGGTTTATAGTCAGAGTTACAGGTTATAATCCATATTTGAAAGAGGTAGTCATTTCCGTCGAAAGAACGACATCTTGATGACCATTTTGAAAAACATACTTCAATTTTGAGTTTAACCATGATTTTTGGATATAGTATCATGTTCATATGAAATATCATTTTCCCAGAAGAACTACTTTTAAATCAAAAATTATGATAGTTTTTAATTATTCAACCCAAAACAGCCCCCGGTTTTACTACGACGGCGTATGTCCGGTTTTACGGTGTTCTTCGTGTTTTCAAGTTTTAACTCATTAAGTTAGTATATCATATATATATATATATATATATATATATATATATAAAACATGTGTTAAGTTGTTTTTAAAAGTCAAGGTAGAAGGATTAACTTTGTTTGCGAACAAGTTTATAATTAACTAAACTATGTTCTAGTTTATAAACTCTTATATAGGTAGCTATAGACATAAGAATTTAACAAGAGTTGAAGTAGAGTTTTTACCTCAAGTTTAGAATGAAAAGTTGCTGGAAAGAAGTAGTAGAACAAAACTTAAGAGAGTTCTTGCAAGTGTGTGTGAGAATTGGAAGTAGAATTTGGAAAATGAATGTGTAAAAATGAGTTAGAAATTGTGCTTATTTATAGGCTTGAAAATTTGGTTTTTAGTGAAAATATCTAAGATAAGTTAAAATGTATTAAGTCATGGATGACATATTAAATTGATTAGGTCATGGATGACATATTACACAAATAATTGCAGATTTCTATTGGTATATACCAATAGTAAATACTTCTAGAAGTTGTGTATAATACGGGTAAAATTGCCGTATGAATGCGAGTAGAATTCTTGAGGAAATTGAATGAAAATATGAGTATAGCTATCCTTTATATGTATTGATATATTATAAAGTGTATTTAATACTTGTAAGGATGTATTTATACTCGTAATACATTATATGTAAATAAATTTTAACACAAGTTAATTACGTCGTTTAAATAGTAACATATATATTGTTCAAAAACTCTTTAAATTAGTAGTATGAAAATATATATATATAATACTTTGTTAATATACTTAATGAGATATTTAATTATCATATTTTCAAGTTAATTATATATAAATCCATATATATACACAATAATTAAACAATTAAACAATTAAATCAAGTTATGACGTTCTGAATCGTCGGAATAAAATGGTGACCAAAAGCTTGTGTAAAACTCTTTCCGGAGGTTCAAGACTTATTAAAATTCATTGCTTATCAAGTCGGAATTATATAAAGATTAAGTTTAAATTTGGTCGGAAATTTCCGAGTCGTCACATATCCGCCCCCTAATCAAATAAAACATAAGCAGGGGTATCGTCAATAAGAAACGTACCCATAACAAGCTCTGAGTCTTCCTGCGCTTCTTCCACATTAATGTTGCAGATTCTTCCACGACCTTGCCCATTATTATTCCCTTGGTTTGGGCATGCTCTGCTGAAATGGCCCGGCTTTCCGCATCCATAACAAATGATAGAATTATTTATTCTGTTATTTATATTAGCCATAGGTCCATAGAAGTCACACTTCGTTGCACCATGACCGCTTTTGTTACACTTGGTACATACTACTGCACAGAACTTCTCTGGATGGTATCCTTCACACCTTTTGCATGGAATTTTCTGATTTTTGTTGTCATTGTCGAGGTTGTTGTTGCGGTTGTTATTATTGTTGGGACAGTTGTTGTAGTGATTGTTGTTGGGATGGTTGTTGTAGTTGTTGTTGTTGTTGCATTTGTTGTTGCGAAAAATGGTGCGGTTGTAGTTTTGATTATTGTTGTTGTTATACTGGTGACTTTTCTCGCCAGTATCTTCCCACTTCCTCTTACCTTCCTTCGTTTTGGCCTCCCCGACCGCCAACTCTTTATTTCTTCTTTCAATCTGGCCTATAAGTTTGTGAGCCATTCGACTCGCTTTCTGCATTGAGGTAGGCTCGGATGCACTCATATTTTCCTGGATACTAACCGGCAGCCCTTTCACAAATGCGTCAATCTGTTCTTCCTCGTCCTCAAACATGCATGGACACATTAGAGATAGTTCTGTAAATCGTTGCTCGTATGAGGTGACATCATACCCATGCGTTTTTAATTCTTTAAGCTCTGACTTGAGCTTATTGACTTCATTTCTGGGACGGTACTGCTCATTCAACATGTGTTTGAATGCGGATCACGGTAGCGCGTAAGCAGTGTTTTGTCCCATCTGCTCCATATAGGTGTTCCACCAGGTTAACGCAGTACCTGTGAAAGTATACGTGACATATTTCACCTTATCTTCTTCAGCGTATTTGCTTATAGCAAACACATATTCGACCTTCTCGGTCCATCGTTTCAATCCGACTGGTCCTTCAGTTCCATCGAACTCAAGAGGTTTACAGGCAGTGAATTCCTTATAGGAGCATCCTACACGATTTCTTGTGGAGTAAGTTCCATTGCTAGATTCAGAGTTATTATTGTTGTTTTGAAATGCAGCCTGTACTATGGCTATGTTCGCTACAAGAAAAATACGGAAATCTTCCTCGCTCATGTTCATGTTGTGTCGAGTAGACGATGCCATTTCCTTCTAAAATAGCCAAAAGAGTTCAGTTAATCATATTGAATATTAGGAGTAGTCAATAGTATTTCGTAGCATAATATGAACTTATTTATAAAAGCTTTTTCTTCATATTAGTGTTTTATAATTTTAATTCAGGTAGTACCTACGCGTTAAAGTTCATACTTAGTAGCTAATATACAAATCAACTACTATAATTCTATCATGAAAAATTAATTACAATAATATTTCGAGTTCAAACTTTAATACAATATTTTACAAACGTACAATACTGCTATTTTACATATAGCATGAAATATAGCACATAATAACTTTGATACAAGGCAGTTGTGACTACAATTCTAGTTAAATGCAAGTCGTTCAGTAAAGGCTATAAAGATACGTAATTCATAGGACCAGAAATAAGTCATGCATTCGGGTTTCACTAATACTATTTCTCATCCTTGATCATGGGGAAAATAACCGCTTTGGCCGTTGGCAAGGCAGCACGTTGTAACGTCGTCAAAAGGACGGGGGTTACGTAATATCGAACAGCGCTGTAACAAGTTAAAAACCTTATCTCTTACCTCAAATACTGAATCTGTCACCCGTGTTGTAAGATTACTAAATTGCCCTTAAGTTGTGTTCAGTTATTATATGCTTTTATTTTTATTTAATGTTTACTAGTATTTAATGATGTGGTTAGGACCAGTTTGTGACAAGGGTCACAGAACAGGTTTGTTTATTTAATTTGGACTTCGTTTGGGTTGCCAAATGATGTACGAAAGATATCAGATAACTGATAAATACCCGTGAGTTGCACAGTGTGTGAATTAAACCACAGTAAGATGACTTGTGCTGTCCATTTCTCTCACTTTCCAAATTATTCCCAAACACACTCATTCTTCATCTCCTTCACCTACCTCAAACCATAATTCTTATTCCTAGTTCTAGAGCTCAAATCGTTCATATCTTTGTGTTCTCTGCGATTCACTGATTCTTTTAAGGTAAGGTTTGTATCATTTCGTGATTTAATCTTTTCGAAATTAAGAATTTTGTGTTAGTTTTCATAAAAGTGTAAATTGGGTCAAAATGGGTTGATTTAGTGTTGTTTGTGTCAAAACATTGTGGGTTTGTGTTTCTAAATGATCAGTGTATCAGATTTGTTAAGTTTTGAGGTTAAAAACGAGCTCTAGATCGATAATTGGTGAGTTTGGTGAGAAACCCGTCACTTTGGCAGCAACTGCTGCAGATCAACTACCCTCGGCTGATGGTCGCTGACCATCGACTGATGGTGTGTGGCGATCGGTCGATGGACTAAACCATCGATCGATGGTGCGATTCCTTCGATCAACGGTTGTAATTTTACCGATCGACCGATAATGTAGTCCGTCAACCGATGGTGTTATGACGATCGGCAGACCGTCTCTGACGATCGACCGATGGTCTTTGCAGTTGGAATTTTGACTAAGTGTTGATTTTTAGCCGTTATGCTGCCCATTTGTGAAATGTCCCGTTCATATTGATTATAAACGTTCCATATTAATTGATTTCGTTGCGAGGTTTTGACCTCTATATGAGACGTTTTTCAAAGACTGGATTCGTTTTTAAAATAAACCATAACCTTTATTTTATCGACAAGGTTAAAAGGACACCACCTAGATTATCCAGAAATGATAATCTAAAAATATCACACTTACACACTACCAATACATATTGGTTTACAATATTAATATGTTACAACAAAGTAAATCTCGAATGCAGTTTTAAACAATATTATACAAGCATGCTGACACCAAATCTTGTCCATATTTTAGCATGCAACAGCGGAAGCTCTTAATAATCACCTGAGAATAAACATGCTTTAAACGTCAACAAAAATGTTGGTGAATTATAGGTTTAACCTATATATTTATCAAATCGTAATAATAGACCACAAGATTTCATATTTCAATATACATCCCATACATAGAGATAAAAATCATTCATATCGTGAACACCTGGTAACCGACATTAACAAGATGCATATAAGAATATCCCCAATCATTCCAGGAAATCCTTCGGACATGATAAAAATGAATTCGAAGTACTAAAGCATCCGGTACTTTGGATGGGGTTCGTTAGGCCCAATAGATCTATCTTTAGGATTCGCATCAATTAGTAGATCGGTTTATTAATTCTTAGGCTACCAAGCAAAAGGGGCATATTCGGCTTCGATCATTCACCCATATAATGTAGTTTCATTTACTTGTGTCTATTTCGTAAAACATTTATAAAACTGCATGTATTCTCATCCCAAAATATTAGATTTTAAAAGTGGGACTATAACTCACTTTCACATATTTTTACTTCGTCGGGAAATAAGACTTGGCCACTGGTCGATTCACGAATCTATAACAAATATGTACATATATATCAAAGTATGTTCAAAATATATTTACAACATTTTTAATATGTTTTAATGTTTTAAGTTTATTAAGTCAGCTGTCCTCGTTAGTAACCTACAACTAGTTGTCCATAGTTAGATGTACAGAAATAAATTGATATATATTATCTTGAATCAATCCACGACCCAGTGTATATACGTCTTAGGCTAGATCACAACTTAAAGTATATATATTTTTGAAATCAACCTCAACCCTGTATAGCTAACTCAAACATTACTGCATATAGAGTGTTTATGGTTGTTCCAAATAATATATATACATGGGTCGATATGATATGTCAAAACATTTGCATACGTGTCTATGGTATCCCAAGATTATATAATATATTAGAATACATGCATAATACGATATAAGTTAGCTAGGATATGATTAATATAGATTTGTTACCAATTTTCACGTAGCAACAACAAGCAAAATTATCCAATCTTGTTTTACTCATAACTTCTTCGTTTTAAATCCGTTTTGAGTGATTCAAGTTGCTATGGTTTAATATTGAACATAAGTTTATGAATCTAAATAGAAAAAATATAAGTTTATAGTAAGAAATACAGATTACAATTCGTTCTTGTAAAGGTAGTCATTTCAGTCGAAAGAACGACGTCTAGATGACCATTTTGGAAAATATACTTCCACTTTGAGTTTAACCATGATTTTTGGATATAGTTTCATGTTCATAATAAAAATCATTCTCCCAGAAGAACAACTTTTAAATCAAAGTATATCATAGTTTTTAATTAACTAACCCAAAACAGCCCGCGGTGTTACTACGACGACGTATATCCGGTTTTACGGTGTTTTTCGTGTTTTCAGGTTTTAAATCATTAAGTTAGCATACCATATAGATATAGAACATGTGACTAGTTGATTTTAAAAGTCAAGTTAGAAGGATTAACTTTTGTTTGCGAACAAGCTTAGAATTAACTAAACTATATTCTAGTGATTACAAGTTTAAACCTTCGAATAAGATAGTTTTATATATATATGATTCGAATGATGTTATGAACATCATTACTACCTCAAGTTTTGTGGATAAACCTACTGGAAATGAGAAAAATAGGTCTAGCTTCAAAGGATCCTTGGATGGCTTGAAATTTCTTGAAGCAAAATCATGACACGAAAACAAGTTCAAGTAAGATTTCCACTCGAAATAAGATTGTTATAGTTATAGAAATTGAATCAAAGTTTGAATATGAGTACTACCTTATATTAGAGAGATATCTTACTGTAAATAAGAAAGATATCTTAAGGTTGGATGATCACTTGAAATGGATTTGCAAGATTGAAAGTAAGCTAGCAAACTTGGAAGTGTTGTTGGTGTGTTCTTGAGTAGTTATTTTGTATCTTAGTTTATGTATGGATTTATGAACTAGATTGAGCTAGATTTTTATGAAGATGATGAAGAACACATAGAAACCTTTAAGTTACATGTAATTGTTATTTTGAAACCTTTAAGTTAACGATCTTGTTAAATGTTGTTAACACATTGTTTATTATATCTAATGAGATGTTAAATTATTACATTATCATGATATTATGATGTATTAATATATCTTAATATGATAAATATACATTTAAATGTTGTTACAACGATAATCGTTACATATATGTCTCGTTTCGAAATCCTTAAGTTAGTAGTCTTGTTTTTACATATGTAGTTCATTGTTAATACACGTAATGATATGTTTACTTATCATTTATCATGTTTATCATAGTGTATCAATATATTAATATGATTCATAGGTAATTAGTAAGACGTTTTTATAACGATAATCGTTATATATATCGTTTCGAGTTTCTTAATTCAATAAACTCATTTTTATGTATATCACTCATTGTTAATATACCTAGTGAGATACTTACTTATCATACTCTATATATATATATATATATATATATATATATATATATATATATATATATATATATATATATATATATATATATATATATATATATATATATATGTCATCATATAGTTTTTACAAGTTTTAACGTTCGTGAATTGCCGGTTAACTTGGGTGGTCAAATGTCTATATGAAACCTATTTCAATTAATCAAGTCTTAACAAGTTTGATTGCTTAACATGTTGGAAACACTTAATCATGTAAATAACAATTTCATTTAATATATATAAACATAGAAAAGTTCGGGTCATTACAGTACCTACCCGTTAAATAAATTTCGTCCCGAAATTTTAAGCAGTTGGAGGTGTTGACGTATCTTCTGGAAATAAGTGCGGGTATTTCTTCTTCATCTGATCTTCTCATTCCCAGGTGAACTCGGGTCCTCTACGAGCATTCCATCGAACCTTAACAATTGGTATCTTGTTTTGCTTAAGTCTTTTAACCTCATGATCCATTATTTCGACGGGTTCTTCGATGAATTGAAGTTTTTTGTTGATTTGGATTTCGTCTAACGGAATAGTGAGATCTTCTTTAGCAAAATATTTCTTCAAATTCGAGACGTGGAAAGTGTTATGTACAGCCACGAGTTGTTGAGGTAACTCAAGTCGGTAAGCTACTGGTCCGACACGATCAATAATCTTGAATGGTCCAATATACCTTGGATTTAATTTCCCTCGTTAACCAAATCGAACTTCGCCTTTCCAAGGTGCAACTTTAAGCATGACCATCTCTCCAATTTCAAATTCTATATCTTTTCTTTTAATGTCAGCGTAGCTCTTTTGTCGACTTTGGGCGGTTTTCAACCGTTCTTGAATTTGGATGATCTTCTCTGCGCCATCTCAATGCTTGAATGGTAGCTGTTGTTATAGGAAAATTCTGCTAACGGTAGGTGTCGATCCTAACTATTTCCGAAATCAATAACACATGCTCGTAACATGTCTTCAAGCGTTTGTATCGTCCTTTCTCTCTGCCCATCAGTTTGTGGATGATAGGCAGTACTCATGTCTAGACGAGTTCCTAATACTTGCTGTAATGTTTGCCAGAATCTTGAAATAAATCTGCCATCCCTATCAGAGATAATAGAGATTAGTATTCCATGTCTGGAGACGACTTCCTTCAAATACAGTCGTGCTAACTTCTCCATCTTGTCATCTTCTCTTATTGGCAGGAAGTGTGCTGATTTGGTGAGACGATCAACTATTACCCAAATAGTATCAAAACCACTTGCAGTCCTTGGCAATTTAGTGATGAAATCCATGGTAATGTTTTCCCATTTCCATTCCGGGATTTCGGGTTGTTGAAGTAGACCTGATAGTTTCTGATGCTCAGCTTTGACCTTAGAAAACATCAAACATTCTCCTACGTATTTAGCAACATTGGATTTCATACCCGGCCGCCAAAAATATTTCTTGAGATCCTTGTACATCTTCCCCGTTCCAGGATGTATTGAGTACCTAGTTTTATGAGCTTCTCTAAGTACCATTTCTCTCATATCTCCAAATTTTGGTACCCAAATTCTTTCAGCCTTATACCGGGTTCCGTTTTCCCGAATATTAAGATGCTTCTCCGATCGTTTTGGTATTTCATCCTTTAAGTTTTCCTCTTTTAAAACTCCTTGTTGCGCCTCCTTTATTTGAGTAGTAAGGTTAGTGTGAATCATTATATTCATAGCTTTTACTCGAATGGGTTCTCTATCCTTTCTGCTCAAGGCGTCGGCTACCACATTTGCCTTTCCCGGGTGGTAACGAATCTCAAAGTCATAATCATTCATTAATTCAATCCACCTACGCTGCCTCATGTTCAGTTGTCTCTGATTAAATATGTGTTGAAGACTTTTGTGGTCGGTATATATAATACTTTTGACCCCATATAAGTAGTGCCTCCATGTCTTTAATGCAAAAACAACCGCGCCTAATTCCAAATCATGCGTCGTATAATTCTGCTCGTGAATCTTCAATTGTCTAGACGCATAAGCAATTACTTTCGTTCGTTGCATTAATACACAACTGAGACCTTGCTTTGAGGTGTCACAATATATCACAAAATCATCATTCCCTTCAGGTAATCATAATATAGGTGCCGTAGTTAACTTTTTCTTCAACAATTCAAACGCTTTCTATTGTTCATCCTTCCATTCAAATTTCTTCCCTTTATGCGTTAATGTAGTCAAGGGTTTTGCTATTTTGGAAAAATCTTGGATGAATCTCCTGTAATAACCAGCTAGCCCTAAAAATTGGCGTATGTGTTTCGGAGTTTTCGGGGTTTCCCACTTTTCAACGGTTTCAATCTTTGCTGGATCCACCTGAATACCTTCTTTGTTCACTATATGACCGAGGAATTGAACTTCTTCCAACCAAAATGCACACTTTGAAAACTTAGCGTATAGTTTTACTTTCCTTAATAACTCTAGAACTCTTCTCAAATGTTCTTCGTGCTCTCGATCATTCTTCAAGTAAATAAGTATGTCATCGATGAAAACAATGACAAACTTGTCAAGATATGGCCCACACACTCGGTTCATGAGATCCATGAACACAGCTGGTGCGTTAGTCAATCCAAACAGCATAACCATAAACTCGTAATGACCGTAACGTGTCCTAAAAGCAGTCTTCTGAATGTCATCCTCCTTCACCCGCATTTGGTGATATCCAGAACGTAAATCGGTCTTCAAATAAACCGACGAGCCTTGTAGTTGATCAAATAAGTCGTCGATTCTCGGTAATGGGTAACGGTTCTTGATGGTAAGTTTGTTCAACTCTCGGTAGTCAATACACAACCTGAATGTACCATCTTTCTTCTTGACAAACAGAACAGGAGCTCCCCATGGTGATGTACTTGGTTGAATAAAACCACGCTCTAAAAGTTCCTGTACCTGACTTTGTAATTCTTTCATTTCGCTGGGTGCGAGTCTGTATGGAGCACGAGCTATTGGTGCAGCTCCTGGTACAAGGTCTATTTGAAATTCAACGGATCGATGTGGGGGTAATCGCGGTAATTCTTTCGGAAATACATCGGGAAATTCTTTTGCGACGAGAACATCACTGATGTTCTTTTCTTCAGGTTTAACTTCCTCAATGTGTGCTAGAATGACGTAACAACCTTTTCTTATTAGTTTTTTATGCCTTCAAACTACTAATAAGATTTAATTTTGCGTTGTTCTTTTCTCCGTACACCATTAAAGATTTTCCTTTTTCACGCATAATGCGAATCACATTTTTGTAACAAACGACCTCTGCTCTTACCTTTTTCAACCAGTCCATGCCAATTATTACATCAAAACTCCCTAACTCGACTGGTATTAAATCAATCTTAAACGTTTCATCACCCAGTTTAATTTCTCTATCCCGACATATATTATTTGCTGAAATTAATTTATCATTTGCTAATTCGAGTAAAAATTTACTATCCAAAGGCATCAATGGGCAACTTAATTTAGCACAAAAATCTCTACTCATATAGCTTCTATCCGCACCCGAATCAAATAAAACATAAACAGATTTATCGTCAATAAGAAACGTACCCGTAACAAGCTCCGGGTCTTCCTGTGCTTCTGCCGCATTAATATTGAAAACTCTTCCGCGGCCCTGCCCATTAGTATTCCCTTATTTCGGGCAATTTCTAATAATGTGGCCTGGTTTTCCACATTTATAACAAACAGCGTTGGTATTACTTGTTCTGACACTATTCGTTCCGGCATTACTTGTTCTGACATTATTTTTTCCTTTAGTTATGTAAAACCTTGGTCCGTAAAACTCACACTTTGTCGCGCTATGACCAATTCTTTTACACCTGTTGCAAAATGTCGTGAAAAATCCCGGATGATTTTCTTCACACCTATGACATGGCTGATTTTGGTTTTTGTTGCCGTTGTTGTTATTGAGGTTGTTGTTGGGATTGTTATTGTTGTTGAAACAGTTGTTGTAGTTGTTGTTGTTGTTGTTGTTGGGACGTTTGTTGTAGTTATTGTTTGGATTGCGGTTATTGTTGCGATTGTGGTTGTAATTGTTATTGTTGTTGTACTGGTGATTCTTGTCACCGTTTTCCTCCCACTTCCTCTTGAGTTGTTTCGTGTTGGCTTCTTCGACTGCCTGCTCTTTAATTCTTCCCTCAATCTGATTTATGAGTTTATGAGCCATTCTACTTGCCTTTTGTATGGAAGCGGGCTCGTGTGAACTCACATCTTCTTGAATCCTTACTGGTAACCCTTTTATAAATGCTTCGATCTTCTCTTCTTCATCTTCGAACATTCCCGGACAGAATAGGCACAACTCTGTGAATCGTCGTTCATATATGGTAATGTCGAACCCTTGTGTTCGTAACTCTCTAAGCTCTACTGTGACGACCCGAAAATTTCCGACCAAATTTAAACTTAATCTTTATATAATTCTGACTTGATAAGCAATGAATTTTAATAAATCTTGAACCTCCGAAAAGAGTTTTACACAAGCTTTTGGTCACCCTTTTATTCCGACGATTCACGAACGTCATAACTTGATTTAATTGTTTAATTATTGTGTATATATATGGATTTATATATATTTAACTTGAAAATATGATAATTAAATATCTCATTAAGTATATTAACAAAGTATTACATATATATTTTCATAATACTAATTTAAAGAGTTTTCAAACAATATATATGTTACTATTAAAACGACGTAATTAACTTATGTTAAAATGTATTTACATATAATGTATTACGAGTGTAAATGCATCCTTACAAGTATTGAATACACTTTGTAATATACCAATACATATAAAGGATAGCTATACTCATATTTCTGTTCAATTTCATCAAGAATTCTACTCGCATTCATACGGTATTTTTACCCGTACTATACACAGCTTCTAGAAGTATTTACTATTGGTATATACCAATAGAAATCTGAAATTATTTGTGTAATATGTCATCCATGACCTAATCAATTTAATACGTCATGCATGACTTAATACAATTTAGCTTATCTTAGATATTTTCACTAAAAGCCAAAATTATAAGCTTATAAATAAGGACCATTTTAACTCATTTTTACTCCACATTTTCTTAAACTAAAAACACACACTTGAATGCTCTCATATCATACTATAATCTCAGAAAATTTCCTCTTCATAATCAAGGTAAAATACTTCTCAAAATCCTTGTTCAATTCCTTGTATAGTTGCAATCTTATTATACTTATAAAACTTGTAAAAACTAGAACTTGTTTTGGTGAACAATAAGCTTGTTTGAAAAACTAATCTAATCTTTCTAACATAACTCTAATAACACTTATTTATATGTATTATGATGTTATATTAAGTTAATATAAGAACTTATAACTTGCACATATTAAGAACACCTTGAAACTTAACATATATCCTTTAATCTCCATTCGGTAAAAAGCGGGCTGTTTTGGGTTGGGAATTAAAAACCTATCTTAGACTTTGAGTTCGAGGCTAAGACTTTGAAAATATGTTAATATATGTAAATAAGACTTCCAGTATTTTTTCATGATTTTAGACATAGTGGAAGTATTTTATCAAAAATCATATATTGGGTGGATGCCGGGATTTTTCCAAATCTGTCCACCGACACAAAAAGAGGGTAAAGCTCTAAAAATTACTACTTGGAATGAACTTTTTGAATTGGTTTTGTAAAATTTACTTCTTAATGAATCCATAGCAATTTGATTCACTTTAAACGAAGTTGTAATGAATATTTGCCGAGCGAAACAAAATCTGCTAAAATTAACGTTGTATGGACGAAATTTATATTATAAAAACTATATTAACCATATCCTTATTAACTTTTCCTATATCCTATACATATTTGGATATGTTATCAGTAGTATAACAAAATATTATAATCTTGGTTAATTCTGTGATTGTATATATGTATAATAATATTCTTGGTACGTCCTAACACAATAAGTATACAATACGTTTTGATAAATCATAAGACAATACGTACACAATACGTCTTAGTTAATTCTAAGACAATACGTATACAATACATCTCTGGGTTGATGCAAAGACAATACGTATACAATACGTCATGGGGTAATTCTAAGATTATATATATATATATATATATATATATATATATATATATATATATATATATATATATATACCGATTATTAGACTGTTGGACTTTTCGGACTATTTTGGACTACTAACAAAGGACTACTAACAATGGACTACTAACATAAAATGTTAAAAATTATTATATAAGTATTCTATGAACTTGCTTTATTTTATTCACATGTCGTATTATTATCTGAATCGTTATTATTGTTATAGGTTCGTGAATCCAAGGACGACGGTCATATTTTTAATAAGTTGAAAACTTATTATTAATATACTTTTACTACGGTGAGTATATAGTTCCATTTTTAAACTCTAAAAATATTTTGGGATGAGAATACATGCATTTTATATTTTACGCTATGGACACAAGTACTTAAAATATATTCTACGTTGAGTTGTACCACCTTGCATATCTTCCCTAATAGCTTGGTAACTAATATTTACATGTTGTAAGAACATGTAAGCGCGAATCCTATTGATAGATCTATCGGGTTTGACAACTCCAACCGGGCTAGTCGCTCTAGTATCGTAAACGGTTGCATAGTACTTCGTTTTTACTACGCTTGGTAAAGTGTAGGGAGATTTCATAATAAAGGGAATATGCTACATTTATGGTTAAGTATGGTTACCGAAGCTCTCAACAACTTATAGAATACTTTTATACACTTGCGAGTGTACATATATTTATAACTATGAAATCTTGTGGTCTATATTTATATCGATGATAAACCTATATATCTCACCAACCTTTGTGTTGACTGTTTACGCATGTTTATTCTCAGGTCCTTAAGAAAGTCTTCCGCTGTTGCATTATCTGAGCAAGCTGTGCATGGAGTCTCATACTTTTATTTAAATAAAGTGTTGCATTCAATAAAACCTTTGTCATGTATTATATTCGACTGTTACGTCACGTGTGTAGTATTTGGAAACCGATGTATTTTGGGGATTATTTCTTAAATATTCACCCACTTGTTTAAAACATGCATTATGTATAATAATGATGTGCTTTTTATAAAACGAATGCAATATTTTCTAAAACGTATCATATAGAGGTCAAATACCTCGCTATGGGACCAATGAGAACGTACTGCGTTTATAGTAATATGGACGGGTCGTTTCAGTTGGTATCAGAGCGGTGGTCTTAGCGAACCATGTCTTGCATTAGTGTGTCTAACGGATAGTTATTAAGATGCATTAGTGAGTCTGGACTTAGACCTTAACTGCATGTCAAAAGGATTGCTTATCATTTCTAGTCGGAAATCATCTGCTTATCACCCTTAGAAAATTACATGCTTATCATTCTTAGTCTATACACATCTTACTGCATTGATTGCATAAATAGTGTATAGACAAAGTTCATATTTTAGCATATATGTTAATTCATATCTTAGCGTATTTGTTACTGTAAACTTTTCCTAACGTATTCTGTAAATTCCTCCGTAATCTATGAAATCTTTTGCTCTATATATATAGATATTCTATGTAATTAGAATACCATCCGATAGCCGGAAATCATTTCATATCGAAAAATCCTTTATTTAATCGTACGAAATGGAACTCTCCACTAGTTCAAGTCCCTCGAATTCCGATATGGAGTTTCACTCGAGCTCCGAAAGCAGTGTGACCGGAATGGATAAACCAATTAGCCATCAATTCGGGATGGGTTCGTAGTCTACTTAATCATTGGACACAAAAAGAAGGTGATCCCTTCTATCCACCACATTGCCCTCTTGGTGAAGAACATGAGGCACTTACCGGCGAACCCATTCGTAACACCATTTTCTCTCTCCTTTCCAGGATATGCCGCAATGAGTATAATATTACTAATATTATTAAGGCTATCCGACCTTTACTCCGTATCTTGCATGGTGAATTATTTAGTAAAAAAAAAATTACTATCATGAAAAGCAAAACTTCATTAGCAAGTGCATCCTACATCATTTCATTCCCTTTACAAAGCTCTTGACCTCTCTTTTTATTCAAGAAACTTTAAACATCTTCTTTTACAATACAAAACAAAACAAATTCTCATCATCTATACTCACATCAAACCACTACCAGCAGCAGCAGCAGCATTACCAACAACATCACAAGCCTCAACATCGCAAGCCGCATTACGAGCATCAACATCAAAACGCACCGCAGGCACTGAGGGATACCAACAATAATGAGTGATGAAGTATTAATTCATTATTTCATTTACGTTGAAGAAATATTCCGCGGAGATTATGTAATCTCTAAAGTTTTAGGGATTATTCATTTCTAGCTCCAACCGTAAACCAAATGAGATTAATATAATATTAACTCATTAAATCCATATTACATCTGAAGAAAATATACATACATATATTTTCAGAAAGATTGTAATAAAAATTCTTTTGTACAAAATATTACTTGTGAAATTTTATTTTAACGGGTAGGTAATACCCGAGAAATACTTAAGTTCACATTAATATGTTACACTGTACATTTTCAATGATGTTTTGACAATTGTTAATTATACTCTCTCCTTTCATAGCAATATACATCATTTCACAAAATTCAGACAACAATTTTCCATACCAATTCAATTACATATTCTGATTTTGACAGATCAAAATCCAAGTCAAGATTAAAGAAGTGCCATCAATCTTAAATTCCTACATCCTTCAAAATCATACTTTAAATTCAAACTATAGTAGAACATCACTTTCATTCACAGAACTCATAAAGATATTCGTATCATTCAAAATTCACGACGAATTCATTATATGGATATTGACGATGACAACCTGCATCTAAACCCTTCAAATTTCTTGAAAACATCTCAACTAAGGAACAATCGAGAGAATGAACCAATCACACGATACATACGAAGAATATATGCATATAGATATGCATTCGGAGGACACTTGAACCTAAGCAAAGGTTCAACACGTATCCGCATCAGATCCTTTAGCATTATTATTACCCAAAATAACTTTACAATCCCTTTTCAAAATAGCGAATTTTATCACAGCTCCAAAAAGACAACTTCGACTTTTCATCCGGAGTAGCCTTATTATAACCTTGATATATACGTTGTCTTTTCGCCATTGTTACTAGGGAACCTTTTATATTCCACCACATTAGTAGTAAGCTTACCAGCAACTTTATTGCTCTTTGACTTAAATCTCTCTAAAAGATCACTATAAAACCTTGTCATGTACCCATCTACATCGTGTAACAATAATTGTCATACCAAACCCCAGGAAGCATCAATAATTATTCTTGAATCTCACATCATTTCTGCATATACATATAACGTTATTTCCTGGAATTATAATTCTAAAATCCGGAATAGCACTTCAGCCTACGAATCAGTACTATGAAGTTTTGAAAAAGCTGAATGAAGCAGCAGAAACTGTAGACAACCGTAACAGTCAAAAGTTGATGATAAAGAATATTGTGTTAGCAAAGTACAGAAAAAGAGAAGGTTTGGAACTGGAAAACGGATTGAGCAAACCCTGAAGGAGGCTGTGGACAAATCACAAGGACGAAATCTACCTTCAAAGAATCCAAATGATTCGGTGTCTGCTAAAATCCTTAGCAAATACCTTGCTCCTTACTCTAAAACCCTTGCGGACAATATTCTTCATCATCCTCTTATCTTAAATATTCTAAGATATCATCGTATCTTCCATTATAAATATCCTTCATATTTCTGAAGATATTTTCATAACCATTCTTATCTGAAATCATTTATTCCTTCGCGTTATCTGTATCACATCATAAAGAAAACTGTTTTAGTTTCTAAATATCTGAAACCTCTGAGTGTAAAGTATGAATGTTTTTGAAGTAATGTTAGGAACTGAAGCATGAGTTAGTATAATATAATGACACTTGATCAACGTGATTATATTACAGTAAGTCATGCTGAGTTTCTAAATGGAACGTAATGATTCACAGGCCATAACATCATCATGTGCCATGTTACATGACTCTTACATTCAATCTAATCTCTAAACATATCAAGAACATATTCTTTTGATAGTTCTATCTTTTCCTTTGGATTCTGGTAATTTCACAAGTCAAATTGTGCTATTACAATTTCTCTCTTAGAGCATTAGCTATGTTCATTCCGAATTTCATATCTATGAATTCTAGACCATTATTCGCTTGACTTGAAGTCGAGAAAAGAAGACGAAAGCATGAAACTCCAAAATATAAGGAAAAATATAAGCACGAAGACAACACAGAAATTACAAACCGTGTATATCGATGCGTATAGCAATATAAAGACACGGGAAAACTGAGAACACTATAAACCCAAGAGCATAGTAGAAATTAACAGATTCCTCCGGTGGAAGATGAAAAAGAAGAATGACAGATGTGATAGTCAAGAATATATCAAGAATTAAAACTGGATGGAGCATATTGACGAATGTTTTGGAAGTATGAAGAAAGGAAGAAAGTATAAAAGATAGGAGATGTGGAAATAAGGAAACGTAGGAGGTTGATTTATAGTAAAATATCCGACAGAGAAATCGAGACAGATTATTGCATTAAATCGAAGAGGATCATAATTTCCTTAATCGCCGAAGAATCAAATCTTATATAGATTACAAAGATTTTCTTTAATCCGGAGATCAACCGTGATGACGCCAGAAGATAAGACGAATCCCTATTTTCTGATTTCGCTCTTTTACGATAGCTTCACTCATACGTTTCGAGTAATGGAATTATTTTATTCATATTTCTCAATCATGATAAAACCCTATGAATCAACTTATATTCTTCATAATAACATTCTTATTGTTAGCCATGACGACCTCGATCAAATTTCGGGACGAAATTTCTTTAATGGGTAGGTACTGTGACGACCCGAAAATTTCCGACCAAATTTAAACTTAATCTTTATATAATTCCGACTTGATAAGCAATGAATTTTAATAAATCTTGAACCTTCGAAAAGAGTTTTACACAAGCTTTTGGTCACCCTTTTATTCTGACGATTCACGAACGTCATAACTTGATTTAATTATTTAATTGTTTAATTATTATGTATATATATGAATTTATATATATTTAACTTGAAAATATGATAATTAAATATCTCATTAAGTATATTAACAAAGTATTATATATATATATATTTTCATACTACTAATTTAAAGAGTTTTCAAACAATATATATGTTACTATTAAAACGATGTAATTAACTTATGTTAAAATGTATTTACATATAATGTATTACGAGTGTAAATACATCCTTATAAGTATTGAATACACTTTGTAATATACCAATACATATAAAGGATGGCTATACTCATATTTTCGTTCAATTTCCTCAAGAATTCTACTCGCATTCATATGGTATTTTTACCCATATTATACACAGCTTCTAGAAGTATTTACTATTGGTATATACCAATAGAAATCTGCAATTATTTGTGTAATATGTCATCCATGACCTAATCAATTTAATACATCATGCATGACTTAATATAATTTAACTTATCTTAGATATTTTCACTAAAAGTCAAAATTATAAGCTTATAAATAAGGACCATTTTAACTCATTTTTACTCCACATTTTCTTAAACTAAAAACACACACTTGAATGCTCTCATATCATACTTTAATCTCAGCAACTTTCCTCTTCATAATCAAGGTAAAATACTTCTCAAAATCCTTGTTCAATTCCTTGTATAGTTGCTATCTTATTATACTTATAAAACTTGTAAAAACTAGAACATGTTTTGGTGAACACTAAGCTTGTTTGAAAAGCTAATCTAATCTTTCTAACATAACTCTAATAACACTTATTTATATGTATTATAATGTAATATTAAGTTAATATAAGAACTTATAACTTGTACATATTAAGAACACCTTGAAACTTAACATATATCCTTTAATCTCCATTCGGTAAAAAGCAGGCTGTTTTGGGTTGGGAATTAAAAACCTATCTTAGACTTTGAGTTCGAGGCTAAGACTTTGGAAATATGTTAATATATGTAAATAAGACTTACAGTATTTTTTCATGATTTTAGACAAAGTGGAAGTATTTTATCAAAAATCATATATTGGGTGGATGCCGGGATTTTTCCAAATCTGTCCACCGACACAAAAAGAGGGTAAAGCTCTAAAAATTACTACTTGGGATGAACTTTTCGAATTGGTTTTGTAAAATTTACTTCTTAATGAATCCATAGCAATTTGATTCACTTTAAACGGAGATGTAATGAATATTTGGCGAGCAAAACAAAATCTGCTAAAATTAACGTTGTATGGACGAAATTTATATTATAAAAACTATATTACCAATATCCTTGTTAACTTTTCCTATATCCTATATATATTTGGACATGTTATCAGTAGTATAACAAAATATTATAATCTTGGTTAATTCTGTGATTGTATATATGTATAATAATATTCTTGGTACGTCCTAACACAATAAGTGTACAATACGTTTTGATAAATCCTAAGACAATACGTACACAATATGTCTTAGTTAATTCTAAGACAATACGTATACAATACGTCTCTGGGTTGATGCAAATACAATACGTATACAATACGTCGTGGGGTAATTCTAAGATTATATATATATATATATATATATATATATATATATATATATATATATATATATATATATATACCGATTATTGGACTGTTGGACTTTTCGGACTATTTTGGACTACTAACAAAGGACTACTAACAATGGACTACTAACATAAAATGTTAGAAATTATTATATAAGTATTCTATGAACTTGCTTTATTTTATTCATATGTCGTATTATTATCTGAATCGTTATTATTGTTATAGGTTCGTGAATCCAAGGACGACGGTCATATTTTTAATAAGTTGAAAACTTATTATTAATATACTTTTACTACGGTGAGTATATAGTCCCATTTTTAAACTCTAAAAATATTTTGGGATGAGAATACATGCATTTTATATTTTATGCTATGGACACAAGTACTTAAAATATATTCTACGTTGAGTTGTACCACCTTGCATATCTTCCCTAATAGCTTGGTAACTAATATTTACATGTTGTAAGAACATGTAAGTGCGAATCCTATTGATAGATCTATCGGGTTTGACAACCCCAACCGGGCTAGTCACTCTAGTATCGTAAACGGTTGCATAGTACTTCGTTTTTACTACGCTTGGTACAGTGTAGGGAGATTTCATAATAAAGGGAATATGCTACATTTATGGTTAAGTATGGTTACCGAAGCGCTCAACAACTTATAGAATACTTTTATACACTTGCGAGTGTACATATATTTATACCTATGAAATCTTGTGGTCTATATTTATATCGATGATAAACCTATATATCTCACCAACCTTTATGTTGACTGTTTATGCATGTTTATTCTCAGGTCCTTAAGAAAGTCTTCTGCTGTTGCATTATCTGAGCAAGCTGTGCATGGAGTCTCATACTTTTACTTAAATAAAGTGTTGCATTCAATAAAACCTTTGTCGTGTATTATATTCGACTGTTACGTCACGTGTGTAGTATTTGGAAATCGATGTATTTTGGGAATTATTTCTTAAATAATCGCCCACTTGTTTAAAACATGCATTATGTATAATAATGATGTGCTTTTTATGAAATGAATGCAATATTTTCTAAAACGTATCATATAGAGGTCAAATACCTCGCTATGGGACCAATGAGAACGTATTGCGTTTATAGTAATATGGACGGGTTGTTTCATCTACCTTGAGCTTATTGACTTCGTTTAGGATGGTACTGCTCGTTCATCAATTGCTTGAATGCCGACCACGGTAGTGCGTAAGCAGCATTTTGTCCTACCTGTTCAAGATAGGTGTTCCACCACGTTAACGCAGTACCTTTGAAGGTATGCGTAGCGTACTTAACTTTGTCCTCTTCAGTACACTTACTTATGGCAAACACCGATTCGACCTTCTCGGTCCACCGTTTCAATCCAATTGGTCCTTCGGTTCCATCAAATTCCAAAGGTTTGCAGGCAGTGAATTCTTTGTGGGAGCATCCTACACGATTTCTTGTGGAATTAGTTCCAATGCTAGATTCAGAGTTATTATTATTTTGCATCGCAGCCTGTACTGCGGCTATGTTTGCTGCAAGGAAAACACGGAAGTCTTCCTCGCTCATCTTCAAATTCTGATGAGTCGTCGGTGCCATTTCCTTTAACAATAGCCTAAAAGAATTAAGTTAATCATATAGAATTTTAAGAGTAGTCAATAGTATTTCGTAGCATAGTATGAACTCATTTATAAAAGCTTTTTCTTCATATTAGCGTTTTATAGTTTTAATTCGGGTAGTACCTACCCGTTAAGTTCATACTTAGTAGCTAATATACAATTCAACTACTACAATTCTATATGAAAAAACTGATTATAATAATATTTCGCGTTCAAATTTTATACAATATTTTACAAACTTACAATACTGCTATTATACATATAAGATGAAATATAGCACATAATAACTTTCATACTCAGCAGCTATAAAGGCAATTCTAGTTAATACGCAAGTCGTTCATCAAAAGAAATAAAGACACGTAATTCATAAGTCCAAAAAACAAGTCATGCATTCTGGTTTTACTAAGATGACTTCCCATCCTTGGTCTTGTGGAAAGTAACTGTTATGACCATTGGCTAGGCAGCATGTTGTAATGTCGTCAAAAGGACGAGGGTTTCGTAATGTCCAACAGCCCCGTAATAATCTAAAAACCTTGTGTAAAAACCCGTCCTAATCCACCTGGACGAAGTCTTCAACAGTTGGTCCCATTGCGAGGTTCTGACCTCTATATGCCTTGAACGACTCCATGTAATGTCTCTAAAATGAGTAAATGCACAGCGGAAGATTTCTTTCATACCTGAGGATAAACATGCTTTAAAGTGTCAACCAAAAGGTTGGTGAGTTCATAAGTTTATCATAAAATAGTAAAATTCATCATTTTGATAGACCACAAGATTTAAATGCTGCATGGTACAAATGGGCCCGAATCCTATACCCACCTGTAATGTACATGCGATATCTTTTAAATACAGTACACCTTTCTCGTGTACGAAATCAGCTTTCATAAATCTTAGTAACCGTACACATATCTCGTGCACAAAAATAACATACACATAACCTGTGTATAAAATCATTCTCTCGATACATAACATTCTCATCAATTGGTGGCAATTATCATGTCCACATAATTCAATGGTGGCAATTATCATGTCCACATAATTCAATGGTGGCAATTATCATGTCCACATAATTCAATAATAAACCGCAGAACTTCTGTCTGCATAATAATTCATTCGAGGAATGTTTTACTTGTGTCTATCTCGTCAAACATTTATAAAAGCATTTCATGTAATCGCAGTTCAAAATATATTTCAAAAGCATTTAATAAAGCTGTTGTAAAAAACAGCGCATGTATTCTCAGTCCCAAAAATGTAAAGAGTAAAAGGGAATCAAATGAACTCACGCATATAAATATTGTAAAACAGTTAATAAAGTATTTGCATGTATTCTCAGCCCAAAAACGTAAAGAGTAAAAAGGGCAAATGAAACTCACCATACTGTATTTTGTAGTAAAAATACATATAACATCATTGAACAAATGTAAGGTTGGCCTCGAATTCACGAACCTATATTATTCATATATATTAACACATATCACACTTAATCGACTAAGTTTATTTATATTAAATAATGTATTAAGATTAATATCTTTATACATATATATAGGATTATATTAAGATATATTTTTATATAATTATTACTTTATTTGGTAAAATAATATTTATAATAGAAAGTTGTAATATTTTTATAAAAATAAGAATACTACTAATAATAATAATAAACAATAGTAGTGTTAGTAAAAATGATGATAATAATATATAAAAATCTTGATAATGATAATAATAATAATAATAATAATAATAATAATAATAATAATAATAATAATAATAATAATAATAATAATAATCATAATAATAATAATAATCATAATAATAATAATAATAATAATAATAATAATAATAATAATAATAATAATAATAATAATAATAATAATAATAATAATAATAATAATAATAATAATAATAAATGTGCTACCTTAATGAAACAAGCTCCAAAAAGGAAAATTAACTATCCATGCCCGGGCTCGAACCTACGACCACTCGCTTACCATACAACCTCTAAACCATTCAATCATTTAACACTTTCTGTTCTAACTCCTGATGAAATCAATATAACCCTTAACATGTCTGTTTTCTCTTCTCCTCATTATTCTAAAAAGAAATGCCATGGTACAGGCTCGAACCAAAGACCTCTCGGTTATACACCAACACCCATAACCGTCCCTCTACCTTGCATCTTTGTGATTTAACTCGTACGACTAATTAATTAGCTTATAGTGAACTGTTTATTATCTATCCTTTCCATTTTAATTTACCAATTTTACATATCCACCATCATCATCAACGACCTCACCATACATGTAACGTGTAACGACCCAGAAATTTCCGACCAAATTTAAACCCTAATCTCTATATGTTTCCGACACGATAAGCAAAATCTGTTATATTGAATCTAGAAAATTTGAAATCTATATTTGGATAATCAGTTACCCTTTGACCAAGCCTGACGATTCATGAACATTTATATTTATATGTATATAAAAATCTTAGAAATAATAAATAATTAATGAAAGTTATTATATGATATATTATATGAATAATGAATATTACATAAGATAATACATGTTCATAATACCAATATAATTATTGTTAATATAAAAGTATTATTATTACTTGCAATATTAATATTAATACTAGTACGATTAAAATTATTTTAAAAAGAAATATAATCTATAAATATGAATTTGATTGTTATAATATTGTTAATATTATTATCTTTAATAATAATATTATCATTTTTTTTATATAGTTAATATCATTATTATTATTTATGATTATTATGAATATACTTATTATTATTATTATTATTATTATAATTAAATAATTTTTTTTTTATAAAAGTTAAAGCATTGGATTCGGTTTCTGTTGTCTTGTGACTCAACACCTCTATTATCTATTATTTATCTCTTTTATATATACATAACATTACATATACATATAGATATTATGAGATAACCCACAAACTTGTGTTCTTCTTCCTCTCAAACTCATTTTTCTTTTACCCTGATTCAATTCAACAACCATCGCCAAACATTAGAATCACACATCACCGGACTATCTCCTTCGTCTAATCACCACCACGATCAATATACAAACCATGTTCACCAAAACCCAATCGAGTTCTCTGTTTCCTTTCCGCATCTTGTTTCACCTAAACCAATCACACATATCACCACACCAACCCAAAAGGATCACACGCAATCACCATCTTCAAATCCTTGCTACTACGAGATGAAACTACTGTTCATCATCTTGTTCGAAAACCCACATGGGTTGCGGTTGCCTTTATGTCTTCGGTCATCACTCCATAACCAAAATCACGAAGCTTGCTAATGTTAAAACCATTACAGCTACTGTTTTCTTTCTACTCGGTCAGACCCAGAATCAAAGATCAAACCACTATCACCTTGCTTTAATCTCGGTCTTCGATCACGTTTAACCATTCACCACCCACCTTCCACCTACGAATGCTACCACCATAAAACGCCACCACCACCCTCTCACTCTTCCTCTCTCTTTTGATTGAAACCATCCTAACCGTCATTCGTTTATCATGTTTCTATATATATTTTTTTCTTTTTTTTTCCCATAACCTTCCTGACTCGAACCACTAATCACCATGGAATCATTCGACAACTATCTTGATCACCTTGAATTATTACCATCACTTCTTTCTCTCGTCTCTCTTTCCTAACCACCATCGAAACCACCTTGCACTACCACTAAAACCACCATTGTTGAACACCTCTTTAACCAACCGTCACGAAGAACCACCATCACCGGTTACCCTCACAATAATCGACCTTCAAACCCACCATAGAAACTTGCTGCAACTCGCTGCTACAGTTTGTTTCATCTATTTAATGTTACTGTTTGAAATCAACCCCAACAGCCGTCGATCACTGCTGAAATTGCATCTGTTTTTCTTTTACAATTACTAAGTGATGAATGATGAATTGATGATGAATTGATGATAACAATGAGAAGAGGAAGAGACGATAATGATTATGATACGTTGAAGAATGTGGCTGTAATTATTTTTCCTTATGGCCGACATCGACCTACCCCTTTAACCCCACGTCGATTTAGTTATTCGAATAGGCCATACCTTTTTCAGATCGGGCCGTATATAAATTTGATTCTTGGACTTATTTAGATTGTGAAGTTGGGCCGAAGGCTTTTATTTCATTATTGGGCCGTGAACCTATGACCCAACTCTGGTCTGTAGACTAATACGATAAACCATAAATGATGGTTATTATGAACAAGGAAACAAGAATGGGTGATGACATAGGGACGAGTTAAAACAAAATTCGAGCTAAATAAATCGGAAATAAATGAGTAGTGTAATGGTTAAGGGTGTTAGTGGGTGAGCGGGAGGTCGCGGGTTCGAGCCTTGGCTTGGGCATTTTTTTTGCGAAAAAGCTTTAAAGGTTCGTGAATCCGAGGCCAACCCTATACTTGTTCAACGATGTTATATGTATTTTTACTACAAAATACATTAGGTGAGTATATAGATCCCTTTTAAACTCTAAATATTTTTGGACTGAGAATACATGCGCTGTTTTTATAAATGATATACGTTATGGACACAAGTGATCAAAAATAAAAACTACGTTGAGTTGTACCATAGCATATTTCTTTATACTTGGTAGCTAATATTTACGTGAGGAGCTTAAACGCGAATCCTGTTGATAGATCTATCGGGCCTGACAACCCCAACCGGGCTGGACGACCAGTTTTTAACGATTGCACAGTACTTCATTTCGTTACTACATTTGGTACGGTGTAGGGTTTATTTAAGAATATGCTGCTGTGATTTAAATGTTAAGTATGGTTACCAAGTGCTCAACGACTTTTCATACACGAGGAGTGTATTATGTATAAACATGAAATCTTGTGGTCCATAGTTATAACGCTGCTAGCATCAAACCTATATATCTCACCAACTTTATGTTGACGTTTTAAAGCATGTTTATTCTCAGGTACGAATTAAGTCTTCTGCTGTGCATTATCTCATATTAAGGACATTACTTGGAGTCGATCATCGTAATGGGACCAACTGTTGAAGACGTCGTCCGGATGGATTAGTTGCGGACGTTTCATAACGACCCTACGTTTTCCGTTATCTTTTACCGTTAATTATTTAACGTTCGTTAATTTTTATTCGTGCCACGTCATTTCTATGATCTATATTATTATTTTAGTAATAATATATTAATTATTATGTGTTAAATGAATATTTGTATTCATATTTTAAATTGTACGTTTCTACGTGTCGCGGATTTCTATCCGGCGAATCTTTTCGGTTTTCAAACCAACGGTCAAGCTTTTGGGGTTTTTAAGTCCTAATTATTTTAAATATGATATTTTAGTGTCATATGATTATATATAGTGTTTATATATTTTATTCGTCGCGTATTTGTTATCTCTCCGAAAAATTAATCGCGTAGTAGCGTTTTCGCGTTTCGGGCTTCGTTCGGGTAATCGGGCCACAAGTATTCTTCCATTTGGCCAAAGTGTGCCATGAGGGGCCCACCCCTCTCAAAAATTTGGCCAAAACCAGCCCCTTGTCCCATATTTATTTTTTTTCAATTTTGCTTTCATTTTATTTCTCATTCTATTCTAAACCTAAATCAAGTAAGTCTTCTTTTCTCTCATCCTTCCTTTTTCTTTTTTTTTGAGCCATCACTTACCACCAACATCATCATCATCATCCATTAAAATTCTTGCTTGGATCATAGGGCTTTACACATAATCGGATTGCTCTCGTTCTCCTCTACGCGTTCATATCACTTGATTATTGATTAGGGTATAAACCCTAACCCTAGCTTTTCAATTTTTCATTTATTTTTCTATTTTTATGTGATATTATGATAGTATGATCCTTATATGTTATTGTATTGTTGATTGTATGCGTAGAAATGCTCGATTATATATGTTTTCGGTTTGATTGATTTGGGACAGCGGTTTGTTTGTTATTTTCTGAGAACATAACTGATATAAAAGTGAAATTAAAGTGTTTAGATGATTTCCTCTCATTAAGATATTAATTTTAGACTCCGAATTCATGTTATTTCGATTCCTGGAGCTCTAGATATGATTAAAATGGTGTTTAATTGAAATTAAAATATAAAAATGAATTGAACCAGGTGTGGACTGACTTTTTGACCATTTTTAGAGTATTTAGAGTGTACTAGTGTGTTAGGATTGATGATGGGATGAAATTTCATGTTCGGGTCATCGAAATCCGAGCCACGGATCACCCGTTATGACTAAAACACGTTTTTGAGCGGATTAAAGGCCCAAACTGATTAAGGGCTGTAAGTCACGACTTGGTGACTGTTCTTGGGATGTTCTTGAGCACATTAAGGTGTCGGGTGGGTTGGTTAGGCGAAGATATATATAAGGCTCGCCAAAAACCGATTCCCGGGGCTCAAGTTATGACCCGATGAACTTTTAATTAAAAATTATGGTTATTAATTATGACTTATGATAAAAATAATGAATTTCATTATTAATAAATTACTTATGATATAAAAAGTAATTAATTTAATTTAAGACTTATTATATATATTTATTATATCATATATTAATTAATTATGATTTAATTAAACTTTTAATTAAATTTATGATTAATAATACTTTTATTATTAATGAAAAATACTTATGATAAGTATTAAACTTATATTATGAAATTATTATAATAAGACTTATAATAAGGATTAATTAATTATTTAATTATTATAAGGCTTAGTTATTATTTAATTATAATTTAATTATTAAATACTTATGATTTAATAATTATAATTAGAAACTTATGATATGATTAATAATTCATTATTAATTAATAATACTTATGATATGATTTAAAATTTATTATTAATTAATAATACTTATATTATGACTAATATTTAATTAATTAATTAAATACTTATGTTATATTAATTATATCATTTAAACTTATATTAACTTTAATAATTCATTTTAATTTAATTAAACTTATGTTATGACATAATTAGACATATTTAACTTTAATCAACATTATAACTTACATTATTATTACAACTTACACTTTTAAAATTTACGTTGACTATGTTTGACCAAGGTTGACTTTTGAGTTGACTTTCGGTTGACTTTGACTTTTAGTTGACTTTTGTTGACTTTCTAAATAAGGAAACTTTCCTAAAATAGAAACTTTCCAAAAATAGAAACTTTCCAAAAATATAAACTTTCCAAAAATAGAAACTTTCTAAAAATAGAAAGTGTGTGTCCGTACGCTGTTCTGATCAAACCGATGCATGTCGAGTGTTGTTCTATGTCTACTTGCAACATGTACAATAGCTATCATACTAAAACTTGACCTAAGTTAGTTATTTATATCGACCTGCTTTATTTATAGGTCGACGTTGTGATCATTCCTGATCACTTTACTTCATTTGTTGTTCGCATGTTTGTGTGGTTACTTCGTTTGCTATTAAGGTGAGTTATAGTCCCATTTTCTATTTTAAATCTTTTGGGATGAGAATACATGCAATTTATTTTATATTTTGGACACAAGTGGAAGTTGGTTTAAATTATTCATTGTGAGTTGAACAAAAATATTCCCTAGTCTGGTAACTGTAATCACTGGTTTCTACTGGTGAATGCAAATCCTACGGATAGATCTATCGGGTTTGACAACCCCATTTCGAGCTTGCCGCGCTAGAAATTTATAATCGGAATGTTTAGTACTTCGTAATTTGTTGTAGATACACTTGTTCGGTGTATATTATTTATTGTGTTTGGCAAGGGTAAATAAATGGTTAAGTGGTTACCAGGTGGCTCACGGTAAATGGAATAATGTTTTTATATGTTTTCTAGCATATAATTTTGTGGTCCAAAAAGGAGTTTTTATGTTTTCAAACATAAAGTTTTATTTGTTCAAATTAAATATTGTTTACAATATTAAACCTATAATTCACTCAACATTTTTGTTGACATTTACTCGCATGTTTTATTCTCAGGTTCATGATTGATTGCTTCCGCTGTGCTTAGAGAGGCTGCATATTTTTGATGGCAGCTTTTGTTAAACAATAACTTGCATTCTATTTTGTTACATTTAATAGTGGATGCTGTTGACTTTGTTTTGGTCAACTTTTAGTTAAGTAATAATGTATGGTTTTTCTAAACTTACATATTTTGATAGGTTTCCTTTATAGGAAATCATTTTTAAATAAAGAATGCAAGGTTATTTATTAAATTCATATAGAGTTATGATCAAGCTGTGAGACCAAGATAACGATGGTCATCAAGTGTACTTTGACGGGTCGTTAAAGTTGGTATCAGAGCCTTGGTTGTAGGGAATTAGGCTGCATTGATGTCGTCACCCCGAGTCAATAGGGTGCATTAGTGAGTCTAGTCTACAGCCCGGCCTATAATGTATTATTATATATGATTATTTGTATCGTATTAGTATGTATATTGTTATCATACATACATCTGGTTATGTTCTGAATCCGGGAGGAACTCCCATTCTGATTTAAACGTATTCTCTGACTCATGCGAGTTTATCATTATAAGAACACCTCAGAAAGTGAAACCGAGGGATGTCATTCTTGACTTCTGAAATTCTAGACATTTCTATATCATCTATTATAGTTATGTATATAACGTTTGAGTTATATTACGTGAGATGTCATTCTTGACTTCTAAATGCTCGGCATTTCAATGTCAGCTATTATGTTTAGGTATATAACATTCTTGTTATATTATGTGCCTTTGTGCCGTTGTGCCTGTGTGCTTTGGGTTTTTAACCAGAAAATGTCATTCTTGACTTTTAGAGATTTTTGGTACTTCGAAGACATTTCTATGTCATCGTTACTCCTATTCGTTACTTATGATGTTTTGTCTCTTGTGCTATCCTTAGCACATTGTTTAAGAAATTGTTTTAGAGAAATTGTTTGGAAATTCGAGGTTGATCGCGTGTCCTGACCTCATGTAGTGCTATTGGAATGGAACTATAAATTAGTGAAATATAATGGCGTCAGGCCAACGTGATTATATTACGTTAATTCATAAAGAAGTCCCAATATTGTGACATGAGGAATAGAAAGCGAGTCAAAGAAAATTTTTACACTACTCATTTAGAAGTTCCGATGTATTACATGGGTAGGGAAAATATTCATTATCTTATTTGTTGATATACGAGAAGCTCGTTTTAACCAGATTATCTATCTCATGCTCTATCCTTTCATAACTCGCTTGTTAGCAACAGCTTCGCTCGGGAACAGTTTTGGCCCAAGGACTTATGTCCTGATAATAGTCAAAACACCATTTAACTCATTGGTTTTCATGACCTCGTAACATTTGTTGGTCAAATGTCGCACGACGATTCAGGTCATCTACTCGATCTTTCACAATCTTACTTCAACTTGTAACCTCTGAAATACAGATACTCTGTTTATCATCGGGAGTTTTACACATTTGTTTAATTGGGTGGTTCTCACGGATTTATGGGCGAATAGAAGTAATGAAATATTTTGTCATGTATACAATTTATAAAATCGTATATGTACGTATAGATTCAAATGAATAAGTTTACCTTAACCTATTTTGATTAGTACATACTAAATTATACCTTCAAAATTATTTTAAAACCACACCTTTATTGAGTTGTTTAATTAAGTCAGATTATTTTATATAAAATGGTACACATTGTACATACTTCTAAATTACTAAGAACTTAGTTCCGTTTATGTTGTCACATTAAACGTTTAAAGCTTTTTCAAAACTCCTTTGATTAATTTTATCAACTTTTCGCATTACCCTACAGAGTGTCTGGATCACAGTTCTTCTCATCCTCGGTTTAAGGATGAAATTTACCATTAAGTTCATTGATAGAAACTCTTACGCCACTTTGGATGTCGGTTTTATAAAATTTGTTGGAAAGTCTTTGCGCTCATAAAATTTTCCCTCTTATGGTTGGACATGGCCGAAACACGGACCGATAAATCAATTTTTTGGGATACGCTCGGTGGTTACCTTATTGTAGAAAATGAAATGTCCCGTTGTTATTGATTAAAAACGTTCCATATTAATTGATTTCGTGGCGAGGTTTTGACCTCTATATGAGACGTTTTTCAAAGACTGCATTCATTTTTAAAACAAACCATAACCTTTATTTCATAAATAAAGGTTTAAAAAGCTTTACGTAGATTATCAAATAATGATAATCTAAAATATCCTATTTACACACGACCATTACATAATGGTTTACAATACAAATATGTTACATCGAAATCAGTTTCTTGAATGCAGTTTTTACACAATATCATACAAACATGGACTCCAAATCTTGTCCTTATTTTAGTATGCAACAGCGGAAGCTCTTAGTATTCACCTGAGAATAAACATGCTTTAAACGTCAACAAAAATGTTGGTGAGTTATAGGTTTAACCTATATATATCAAATCGTAACAATAGACCACAAGATTTCATATTTCAATACACATCCCATACATAGAGATAAAAATCATTCATATGGTGAACACCTGGTAACCGACATTAACAAGATGCATATATAAGAATATCCCCATCATTCCGAGACACCCTTCGGATATGATATAAATTTCGAAGTACTAAAGCATCCGATACTTTGGATGGGGTTTGTTAGGCCCAATAGATCTATCTTTAGGATTCGCATCAATTAGGGTGTCTGTTCCCTAATTCTTAGATTACCAGACTTAATAAAAAGGGGCATATTCGATTTCGATAATTCAACCATAGAATGTAGTTTCACGTACTTGTGTCTATTTTGTAAATCATTTATAAAACCTGCATGTATTCTCATCCCAAAAATATTAGATTTTAAAAGTGGGACTATAACTCACTTTCACAGATTTTTACTTCGTCGGGAAGTAAGACTTGGCCACTGGTTGATTCACGAACCTATAACAATATATACATATATATCAAAGTATGTTCAAAATATATTTACAACACTTTTAATATATTTTGATGTTTTAAGTTTATTAAGTCAGCTGTCCTCGTTAGTAACCTACAACTAGTTGTCCACAGTTAGATGTACAGAAATAAATCGATAAATATTATCTTGAATCAATCCACGACCCAGTGTATACGTATCTCAGTATTGATCACAACTCAAACTATATATATTTTGGAATCAATCTCAACCCTGTATAGCTAACTCCAACATTCACATATAGAGTGTCTATGGTTGTTCCGAAATATATATAGATGTGTCGACATGATAGGTCGAAACATTGTATACGTGTCTATGGTATCCCAAGATTACATAATATACAATACAAGTTGATTAAGTTATGGTTGGAATAGATTTGTTACCAATTTTCACGTAGCTAAAATGAGAAAAATTATCCAATCTTGTTTTATCCATAACTTCTTCATTTTAAATCCGTTTTGAGTGAATCAAATTGCTATGGTTTCATATTGAACTCTATTTTATGAATCTAAACAGAAAAAGTATAGGTTTATAGTCCGAAAAATAAGTTACAAGTCATTTTTGTAAAGGTAGTCATTTCAGTCGAAAAAACGACGTCTAGATGACCATTTTAGAAAACATACTTCCACTTTGAGTTTAACCATAATTTTTGGATATAGTTTCATGTTCATAATAAAAATCATTTTTCCCAGAATAACAACTTTTAAATCAAAGTTTATCATAGTTTTTAATTAACTAACCCAAAACAGCCCGCGGTGTTACTACGACGGCGTAAATCCGGTTTTACGGTGTTTTTCGTGTTTCCAGGTTTTAAATCATTAAGTTAGCATATCATATAGATATAGAACATGTGTTTAGTTGATTTTAAAAGTCAAGTTAGAAGGATTAACTTTTATTTGCGAACAAGTTTAGAATTAACTAAACTATGTTCTAGTGATTACAAGTTTAAACCTTCGAATAAGATAGCTTTATATGTATGAATCGAATGATGTTATGAACATCATTACTACCTCAATTTCCTTGGATAAACCTACTAGAAATGAGAAAAATAGATCTAGCTTCAAAGGATCCTTGGATGGCTTGAAAGTTCTTGAAGCAAAATCATGACACGAAAATAATTTCAAGTAAGATTTCCACTCGAAATAAGATTGGTATAGTTATAGAAATTGAATTAAAGTTTGAATATGATTATTACCTTATATTAGAAAGATAACCTACTGTAAGTAACAAAGGTTTCTTGATCTTGGATGATTACTTGGAATGGATTTAGAAAACTTGGAAGTAAACTTGCAATCTTGGAAGTATTCTTGATTTTATGAAACTAGAACTTTTGGAATTTATGAAGAACACTTAGAACTTGAAGATAGAACTTGAGAGAGATCAATTAGATGAAGAAAATTGAAGAATGAAAGTGTTTGTAGGTGTTTTTGGTCGTTGGTGTATGGATTAGATATAACGGATATGTAATTTTGTTTTCATGTAAATACGTCATGAATGATTACTCATATTTTTGTAATTTTATGAGATATTTCATGCTAGTTACCAAATGATGGTTCCCACATGTGTTAGGTGACTCACATGGGATGCTAAGAGCTGATCATAATAGTACATACATCTAAAATCTGTGTATTGTACGAGTACGAATACGGGTGCATACGAGTAGAATTGTTGATGAAACTGAACGAGGATGTAATTGTAAGCATTTTTGTTAAGTAGAAGTATTTTGATAAGTGTATTGAAGTCTTTCAAAAGTGTATGAATACATATTAAAACACTACATGTATATACATTTTAACTGAGTCGTTAAGTCATCGTTAGTCGTTACATGTAAATGTTGTTTTGAAACCTTTAGGTTAACGATCTTGTTGAATGTTGTTAACACATTGTTTATTATAACAAATGAGATGTTAAATTGTTATATTATCATGATATTATGATATATAATATATCTTAGTATGATATATATACAGTTAAATTCCGTTACAACGATAATCGTTACATATATGTCTCGTTTCGAAATCATTAAGTTAGTAGTCTTATTTTTACATATGTATTTCATTGTTAATACACTTAATAATATATTTACTTATCATTTAACATAATTAACCAAGTGTATCAATATCTTAATATGATTCATATGTACCTAGTAAGACGTTGTTATAACGATAATCGTTATATATATCGTTTTCGAGTTTCTTAAATTAATAGTCTCATTTTTATGTATATAACTCATTGTTAAAATACCTAATGAGATACATACTTATAATAAAATCATGTTAACTATATATATAACCATATATATTTCATCGTATAGTTTTTACAAGTTTTAACGTTCGTGAATCACCGGCCAACTTGGGTGGTCAATTATCTATATGAAACCTATTTCAATTAATCAAGTCTTAACAAGTTTGATTGCTTAACATGTTGCAAACACTTAATCATGTAAATATCAATTTCATTTAATATATATAAACATGGAAAAGTTCGGGTCACTACAGTACCTACCCGTTAAATAAATTTCGTCCCGAAATTTTAAGCTGTTGAAAGTGGTGAGGAATCTTCTAGAAATAGATGCGGGTATTTCTTCTTCATCTGATCTTCATGCTCCCAGGTGAACTCGGGTCCTCTACGAGCATTCCATCGAACCTTAACAATTGGTATCTTGTTTTGCTTAAGTCTTTTAACCTCACGATCCATTATTTTGACGGGTTCTTCGATAAATTGAAGTTTTCGTTGATTTGGATTTCATCTAACGGAATATTGAGATCTTCTTTAGCAAAACATTTCTTCAAATTCGAGACGTGGAAAGTGTTATGTATAGCCGTGAGTTGTTGAGGTAACTCAAGTCGGTAAGCTACTGGTCCGACACGATCAATAATCTTGAATGGTCCAATATACCTTGGATTTAATTTCCCTCGTTTACCAAATCGAACAACGCCTTTCCATGGTGCAACTTTAAGCATGACCATTTCTCCAATTTCAAATTCTATATCTTTTCTTTTAATGTCAGCGTAGCTCTTTTGTCGACTTTGGGCAGTTTTCAACCGTTGTTGAATTTGGATGATCTTCTCGGTAGTTTCTTGTATTATCTCCGGACCCGTAATCTGTCTATCCCCCACTTCACTCCAACAAATCGGAGACCTGCACTTTCTACCATAAAGTGCTTCAAACGGCGCCATCTCAATGCTTGAATGGTAGCTGTTGTTGTAGGAAAATTCTGCTAACGGTAGATGTCGATCCCAACTGTTTCCGAAATCAATAACACATGCTCGTAGCATGTCTTCAAGCGTTTGTATCGTCCTTTTGCTCTGTCCATCAGTTTGTGGATGATAGGCAGTACTCATGTCTAGACGAGTTCCTAATGCTTGCTGTAATGTCTGCCAGAATCTTGAAATAAATCTGCCATCCCTATCAGAGATAATAGAGATTGGTATTCCATGTCTGGAGACGACTTCCTTCAAATACAGTCGTGCTAACTTCTCCATCTTGTCATCTTCTCTTATTGGCAGGAAGTGTGCTGATTTGGTGAGACGATCAACTATTACCCAAATAGTATCAAAACCACTTGCAGTCCTTGGCAATTTAGTGATGAAATCCATGGTAATATTTTCCCATTTCCGTTCCGGGATTTCGGGTTGTTGAAGTAGACCTGATGGTTTCTGATGCTCAGCTTTGACCTTAGAACATGTCAAACATTCTCCTACGTATTTAGCAACATCGGCTTTCATACCCGGCCACCAAAAATGTTTCTTGAGATCCTTGTACATCTTCCCCGTTCCAGGATGTATTGAGTATCTGGTTTTATGAGCTTCTCTAAGTACCATTTCTCTCATATCTCCAAATTTTGGTACCCAAATTCTTTCAGCCCTATACCGGGTCCCGTCTTCCCGAATATTAAGATGCTTCTCCGATCCTTTGGGTATTTCATCCTTTAAATTTCCCTCTTTTAAAACTCCTTGTTGCGCCTCCTTTATTTGAGTAGTAAGGTTAGTGTGAATCATTATATTCATAGATTTTACTCGAATGGGTTCTCTGTCCTTTCTGCTCAAGGCGTCGACTACCACATTTGCCTTCCCCGGGTGGTAACGAATCTCAAAGTCATAATCATTCAACAATTCAATCCACCTACGCTGCCTCATATTCAGTTGTTTCTGATTAAATATGTGTTGAAGACTTTTGTGGTAGGTATATATAATACTTTTGACCCCATATAAGTAGTGCCTCCAAGTCTTTAATGCAAAAACAACCGCGCCTAATTCCAAATCATGCGTCATATAAGTTTGCTCGTGAATCTTCAATTGTCTAGACGCATAAGCAATCACCTTCGTCCGTTGCATTAATACACAACCGAGACCTTGCTTTGATGCGTCACAATAAATCACAAAATCATCATTCCCTTCAGGCAATGACAATATAGGTGCCGTAGTTAGCTTTTTCTTCAATAATTGAAACGCCTTTTCTTGTTCATCCTTCCATTCAAATTTCTTCCCTTTATGCGTTAATGCAGTCAAGGGTTTTGCTATTTTAGAGAAATCTTGGATGAATCTTCTGTAGTAACCAGCCAATCCTAAAAATTGACGTATACGCTTCGGAGTTTTTAGGGTTTCCCACTTTTCAACGGTTTCGATCTTTTCCGGGTCCACCTGGATACCTTCTTTGTTCACTATGTGACCGAGGAATTGAACTTCTTCCAACCAAAATGCACACTTTGAAAACTTAGCGTACAGTTTTTCTTTCCTCAATACTTCTAGAACTTTTCTCAAATGTTCTTCGTGCTCTTGATCATTCTTTGAGTAAATAAGTATGTCATCGATGAAAACAATGACAAACTTGTCAAGATATAGCCCACACACTCGGTTCATAGGGTCCATGAACACAGCTGGTGCGTTAGTCAATCCAAACGGCATAACGATAAACTCGTAATGACCATAACGCGTCCTAAAAGCAGTTTTTGGAATATCATCCTCCTTTACTCTCATTTGATGATATCCAGAACGTAAATCGATCTTTGAATAAACTGACGAGCCTTGTAGTTGATCAAATAAGTCGTCAATTCTCGGCAGTGGATAACAGTTTTTGATGGTAAGTTTGTTCAACTCTCTGTAGTCAATACACAACCTAAATGTACCATCCTTCTTCTTGACAAACAAAACAGGAGCTCCCCATGGTGATGTGCTTGGTCGAATGAAACCACGTTCTAATAGTTCTTGCAGTTGGCTTTGCAGTTCTTTCATCTCGCTGGGTGCGAGTCTATAAGGAGCACGAGCTATTTGTGCAGTTCCTGGTACAAGATCTATTTGAAATTCAACAGATCGATGTGGAGGTAGTCCCGGTAATTCTTTCGGAAATACATCGGGAAATTCTTTTGCGATGGGAACATCATTGATGCTCTTTTCTTCAGTTTGTACTTTCTCGACGTATGCTAGAACAGCATAGCAACCTTTTCTTATTAGTTTTTGTGCCTTCAAATTACTAATAAGATGTAGCTTCATGTTGCCCTTTTCTTCGTACACCATTAAGGGTTCTCCTTCTTCTCGTACAATGCGAATTGCATTTTTATAACATACGATCTCTGCTTTCACCTTCTTCAGCCAGTCCATGCCAACTATTACATCAAAACTCCCTAACTCTACTGGTATCAAATCAATCTTAAATATTTCGCTACCCAGTTTAATTTCTCGATTCTGGCATATATTATCTGCTGAAATTAATTTACCGTTTGCTAATTTGAGTAAAAATTTACTATCCAACGGCGTCAATGGACAACTTAATTTAGCACAAAAATCTCTACTCACATAGCTTCTATCCGCACCCGAATCAAATAAAACGTAAGAAGATTTATTGTCAATAAGAAACGTACCCGTAACAAGCTCCAGGTCTTCCTGTGCCTCTGCCGCATTAATATTGAAAACTCTTCCGCGGCCTTATCCATTCGTGTTCTCCTGGTTCGGGCAATTTCTAATAATGTGGCCCGGTTTTCCACATTTATAACAAACTACATTGGCATAACTTGCTCCGACACTACTTGCTCCGCCATTACTCGTTTCGACACCATTTGTTCCTTTCGTTCTGTTAACCCCTGGTTCGTAGATCTCACACTTCGCCGCGCTATGACCATTTCTTTTACACTTGTTGCAAAATTTGGTGCAGAACCCCGAGTGATACTTTTCACACCTTTGGCATAGCTGCTTCTGATTGTTGTTGTTGTTGCGGTTGTTATTGTTGTTGGGATGATTGTTGTAGTTGCTATTGTTGTTGTTGTTGTTGTTGTTGTTGTTGGGCCGTTTGTTGTAGTTGCGATTGATGTTGCGATTGTTGTGATAATTGTTGCGATTATTATTGTAATTGCTGTTGTTGTTGTATTGGTGATTCTTATCACCGTTTTCCTCCCACTTTCTTTTGACTTGCTTCACATTGGCCTCTTCAGCTGTCTGTTCTTTAATTCTTTCCTCAATCTGGTTCACTAGTTTTTGAGCCATTCTACATGCCTGTTGTACGGAGGCGGACTCGTGTGAACTTATATCTTCTTGGATTCTTTCCGATAATCCTTTCACAAACGCGTCGATCTTCTCTTCCTCATCTTCGAATGCTCCCGGACACAATAGGCACAATTCTGTGAATCATCTTTCGTACGTGGTAATATCAAATCCTTGGGTTCGTAACCCTCTAAGTTCTGTCTTGAGCTTATTGACCTCGGTTCTGGGACGGTACTTCTCGTTCATCAAGTGCTTGAATGCTGACCACGGTAGTGCGTACGCATCATCTTGTCCCACTTGCTCTAGATAGGTATTCCACCATGTTAACGCAGAACCTGTGAAGGTATGCGAAGCGTACTTCACTTTGTCCTCTTCAGTACACTTACTTATGGAAAACACCGATTCGACCTTCTCGGTCCACCGTTTCAATCCGATCGGTCCTTTGGTTCCATCAAATACCAAAGGTTTGCAGGCAGTGAATTCTTTGTAGGTGCATCCTACACGATTTCCTGTACTGCTAGATCCAAGGTTATTGTTGGTATGTAGCGCAGCCTGTACTGCGGCTATGTTTGAAGCTAGAAAAGTACGGAATTCCTCTTCATTCATATTCACGGTGTGTCGAGAAGTCGGTGCCATTTCCTTCAAAATAGTCAAATGGAACAAGTTAATCATACAGAATATCAAGAGTAGTTAATAGTATTTCGTAGCATAATATGAACTCATTTATAAAAACTTTTTCTTCATATTAGCGTTTTATAAGTTTAAATTCGGGTAGTACCTACCCGTTAAGTTCATACTTAGTAGCTAATATACAATTTAACTACTACAATTCTATATGAAAAACTGATTATAATAATATTTCGCGTTCAAACTTTTATACAATATTTTACAAACTTACAATACCGCTTATTTTACATAAAGCATGAAATATAGCACACAATAACTTTGATACAAGATAGTTATGAAGATAATTCTAGCTAGTACACAAGTCGTTCAGCAAAGGCAATAAAGATACGTAATTCATACCTCCAGAAACAAGTCATGCATTCTGGTTTTACTAGGACTACTTCCCATCCTTGGTTTTGTGGAACATAACCGTTATGGCCGTTGATAAGACAGCGTGTTGTAACGTCGTCAAAGGGACGAGGGTTACGTAATGACCAACAGTCTCGTAATAACCTAAAAACCTCATTTCTTACCCCAATTACCGACTCCGTCACTTGTGGGAACGTTTTGTTTAATAGTTGTAGCCCGATGTTCTTTTTCTCACTTTGGTGAGAAGCGAACATTACTAACCCGTAAGCATAGCATGCTTCTTTATGTTGCATGTTAGCCGCTTTTTCTAAATCATGAAGTCCTATATTCGGATACATTGAGTCAAAATAATTTCTTAACCCGTTGCGTAAAATAGCATTTGGGTTCCCCGCAATATATGCGTCAAAGTAAACACACCGTAACTTATGGGTTTCCCAATGTGATATCCCCCATCTTTCAAACGAAAGTCTCTTATAAACCAAGACATTCTTGGAACGTTCTTCGAATGTCTTACAAACTGATTTCGCCTTAAATAGTTGTGCCGAGGAATTCTGACCGACTCTAGACAAGATTTCATCAATCATGTCTCCGGGTAGGTCTCTTAAAATATTGGGTTGTCTATCCATTTTGTGTTTTTAAACTGTAAAATAGACAAGAGTTAGATTCATAAAAAAAATTACTTATTAATACAAGCAATTTTTACATATATAATAAAGCATAAGCACACTATATTACATATATTACACCACACGAATACAACTATCTTATTTCGACTCGCTCGTTTCTTCTTCTTCGGTTTTGGTTCGTTTTGCCAAGTTTCTAGGGATATATGATGTTCCCCTAATACAAGCCGTCATTTTCCACATTGGTTTGGAGAAACCTGGTGGTTTAGAGGTTCCCGAGTCATTGTTACAACTTAAGGGCTTCGGGGGTTGACGATACATATAAAGTTCATCGGGGTTGGAATTAGATTTCTCTATTTTTATGCCCTTTCCCTTATTATTTTCTTTTGCCTTTTTAAATTCAGTTAGGGTAATTTCTATAACATCATCGGAGACGCCATTGACCATAATTAACCTTGGTCGGTTGGTTGAGGATTTTCTTTTACTTAACCATTTTATTATTTCCCCCACCGGTTCTATTTCCTCCTCCGGTTCCTCCTCTTCCGGTTCTGATTCTTCTTCCGGTTCCGAATCTTCTTCCGGTTCATCTTTGGGAACTTGTGAATCAGTCCACGAATCATTCCAATTTACATTTGACTCTTCATAATTATTAGGTGAGTCAATGGGACTTGTTCTAGAGGTAGACATCTATCACATAATATCAAACGCGTTAAGAGATTAATATATCACATAATATTCACATGTTAAAAATATATAGTTTTCAACAAAATTTGTTAAGCAATCATTTTTCAAGTAAACACGGTCGAAGTCCAGACTCACTAATGCATCCTAACAAACTCGATAAGACACACTAATGCAAAATTCTGGTTCTCTAAGACCAATGCTCTGATACCAACTGAAATGTCCCGTTCTTATTAATTAAAAACGTTCCATATTAATTGATTTCGTTTCGAGGTTTTGACCTCTATATGAGACGTTTTTCAAAGACTGCATTCATTTTTAAAACAAACCATAACCTTTATTTCATAAATAAAGGTTTAAAAATCTTTACGTAGATTATCAAATAATGATAATCTAAAATATCCTATTTACACACGACCATTACATAATGGTTTACAATACAAATATGTTACATCGAAATCAGTTTCTTGAATGCAGTTTTTACACAATATCATACAAACAGGGACTCCAAATCTTGTCCTTATTTTAGTATGCAACAGCGGAAGCTCTTAGTATTCACCTGAGAATAAACATGCTTTAAACGTCAACAAAAATGTTGGTGAGTTATAGGTTTAACCTATATATATCAAATCGTAACAATAGACCACAAGATTTCATATTTCAATACACATCCCATACATAGAGATAAAAATCATTCATATGGTGAACACCTGGTAACCGACATTAACAAGATGCATATATAAGAATATCCCCATCATTCCGGGACACCCTTCGGATATGATATAAATTTCGAAGTACTAAAGCATCCGATACTTTGGATGGGGTTTGTTAGGCCCAATAGATCTATCTTTAGGATTCGCGTCAATTAGGGTGTCTGTTCCCTAATTCTTAGATTACCAGACTTAATAAAAAGGGGCATATTTGATTTCTATAATTCAACCATAGAATGTAGTTTCACGTACTTGTGTCTATTTTGTAAATCGTTTATAAAACCTGCATGTATTCTCATCCCAAAAATATTATATTTTAAAAGTGGGACTATAACTCACTTTCACAGATTTTTACTTCGTCGGGAAGTAAGACTTGGCCACTGGTTGATTCACGAACCTATAACAATATATACATATATATCAAAGTATGTTCAAAATATATTTACAACACTTTTAATATATTTTGATGTTTTAAGTTTATTAAGTCAGCTGTCCTCGTTAGTAACCTACAACTAGTTGTCCACAGTTAGATGTACAGAAATTAATCGATAAATATTATCTTGAATCAATCCACGACCCAGTGTATACGTATCTCAGTATTGATCACAACTCAAACTATATATATTTTGGAATCAACCTCAACCCTGTATAGCTAACTCCAACATTCACATATAGAGTGTCTATGGTTGTTCTGAAATATATATAGATGTCTCGAAATGATAGGTCAAAACATTGTATACGTGTCTATGGTATCCCAAGATTACATAATATACAATACAAGTTGATTAAGTTATGGTTGGAATAGATTTGTTACCAATTTTCACGTAGCTAAAATGAGAAAAATTATCCAATCTTGTTTTACCCATAACTTCTTCATTTTAAATCCGTTTTGAGTGAATCAAATTGCTATGGTTTCATATTGAACTCTATTTTATGAATATAAACAGAAAAAGTATAGGTTTATAGTCAGAAAAATAAGTTACAAGTCGTTTTTGTAAAGGTAGTCATTTCAGTCGAAAGAACGACGTCTAGATGACCATTTTAGAAAACATACTTCCACTTTGAGTTTAACCATAATTTTTGGATATACTTTCATGTTCATAATAAAAATCATTTTTCCTAGAATAACAACTTTTAAATCAAAGTTTATCATAGTTTTTAATTAACTAACCCAAAACAGCCCGCGGTGTTACTACGACGGCGTAAATCCGGTTTTACGGTGTTTTTCGTGTTTCCAGGTTTTAAATCATTAAGTTAGAATATCATATAGATATGGAACATGTGTTTAGTTGATTTTAAAAGTCAAGTTAGAAGAATTAACTTTTATTTGCGAACAAGTTTAGAATTAACTAAACTATGTTCTAGTGATTACAAGTTTAAACCTTCGAATAAGATAGCTTTATATGTATGAATCGAATGATGTTATGAACATTATTACTACCTCAATTTCCTTGGATCCTTGGATGGCTTGAAAGTTCTTGAAACAGAATCATGACACGAAAACAATTTCAAGTAAGATTTCCACTCGAAATAAGATTGTTATAGTTATAGAAATTGAATTAAAGTTTGAATATGATTATTACCTTGTATTAGAATGATAACCTACTGTAAGTAACAAAGGTTTCTTGATCTTGAATGATTACTTGGAATGGATTTAGAAAACTTGGAAGTAAACTTGCAATCTTGGAAGTATTCTTGATTTTATTAAACTAGAACTTTTGGAATTTATGTAGAACACTTAGAACTTAAAGATAGAACTTGAGAGAGATCAATTAGATGAAGAAAATTGAAGAATGAAAGTGTTTGTAGGTGTTTTTGGTCGTTGGTGTATGGATTAGATATAAAGGATATGTAATTTTGTTTTCATGTAAATAAGTCATGAATGATTACTCATATTTTTGTAATTTTATGAGATATTTCATGCTAGTTGCCAAATGATGGTTCTCACATGTGTTAGGTGACTCACATGGGCTTCTAAGAGGTGATCATAATAGTACATACATCTAAAATCTGTGTATTGTACGAGTACGAATACGGGTGCATACGAGTAGAATTGTTGATGAAACTGAACGAGGATGTAATTGTAAGCATTTTTGTTAAGTAGAAGTATTTTGATAAGTGTCTTGAAGTCTTTCAAAAGTGTATGAATACATATTAAAACACTACATGTATATACATTTTAACTGAGTCGTTAAGTCATCGTTAGTCGTTACATATAAATGTTGTTTTGAAACCTTTAGGTTAACGATCTTGTTGAATGTTGTTAACCCATTGTTTATTATAACAAATGATATGTTAAATTGTTATATTATCATGATATTATGATATATAATATATCTTAGTATGATATATATACAGTTAAATGCCGTTACAACGATAATCGTTACATATATGTCTCGTTTCGAAATCGTTAAGTTAGTAGTCTTATTTTTACATATGTATTTCATTGTTAATACACTTAATAATATATTTACTTATCATTTAACATAATTAACCAAGTGTATCAATATCTTAATATGATTCATATGTACCTTGTAAGACGTTGTTATAACGATAATCGTTATATATATCGTTTTCGAGTTTCTTAAATTAATAGTCTCATTTTTATGTATATAACTCATTGTTAAAATACCTAATGAGATACATACTTATAATAAAATCATGTTAACTATATATATAACCATATATATGTCATCGTATAGTTTTTACAAGTTTTAACGTTCGTGAATCACCGGTCAACTTGGGTGGTCAATTGTCTATATGAAACCTATTTCAATTAATCAAGTCTTAACAAGTTTGATTGCTTAACATGTTGAAAACACTTAATCATGTAAATATCAATTTCATTTAATATATATAAACATGGAAAAGTTCGGGTCACTACAGAAAAGGCGCTAGGTGGGTTTTTACCCCAACTGTTATTATAGTGGGTATCATGGATATATATTATGCTAGACCGTTTGAGGAGTTTCTACTCTCAATATTCGCTTTCAACCGCAACACCCTCGTAAACATCAATCCTATGATTCAATACTTTGAGATGCACAGAGTCATTTTTGGAGATTCATTTCACCTGGAGTCGACTATTCTTTATAATCCACGATTCACGTTTCTTTTCATCCGCTCATAAATTGAAGAATAAGGATGAATCCTAGATTGCCTCGCTCCTTGTGCTAGGAAGTTCACCCTCGTTTAAAGATCACACCTTACGTACGTCTTCCTTTCGGAAATGTAATGAAAATTTACTTTGAAGTTCATGATCCTCGTTATCTCCTTGAAGGAATTGTCTTAAACATCTGTACCACTGAGGTGGCTACTCTATATAATGTTTTCTTTGTTGGTTGCAACTATATTTCGTTCGTCTCAGTTCGTCCCCTTGGGGAGCTCCTATTTTGTTTGTTAAGAAGAAAGATGGTTCGTTCCGATTGTGTATTGATTATCGCGAGTTAAACAAGCGTACTATTAAGAATCATTACCCTTTTCCGAGAATTGATGATCTGTTCGATCAACTTCAAGGTTCGTCCATTTATTCTAAGATTGGTCTTCGTTCTGGTTATCACCAATTGCGCGTTAAAGAATCTGATGTTCTGAAAACCGCTTTTTGCACCCGTTATGGTCGCTTCGAATTCCTTGTTATGCCGTTCGGATTAACAAATGCACCTGCTGTGTTCATGGACCTCATGAACCGTGTGTGCAGACCCTATCTGGACAAATTCGTTATTGTTTTCATCGACGACATCCTTATTTATTCTAAGAGTGATGAAGAGCATGAAGAACATTTGAAGTTGGTGCTTGATTTATTGAGAGAAGAACAGTTGTACGCCAAGTTCTCTAAGTGTGCTTTCTGACTAAGAGAAGTTCAATTCCTTGGACATATTGTTAGTAACCAGGGAATTCAAGTTGATCCTGCCAAGATTGAGGAAATTGAGAAGTGAGAAATTCCGAAAACTCCTACTCAGATTCGTCAGTTCCTAGGTTTGGCAGCCTATTTTAGAAGGTTCACTCAAGAGTTTTCACGAGTAGCGAAACCTCTGACTGCTTTAACGCATAAGGGGAAGAAGTACGAGTGGAAGAGTGAACAAGAGTCTGCTTTCCAGACTCTGAAGAATAAGTTAACTTCTGCACCGATATTATCACTACTTGAGGGTAGTGATGATCTTGTTATCTATTGTGATGCTTCGTGTCAAGACTTTGGTTGTGTTTTGATGCAACGAAAGAAAGTCATTGTTTACGCGTCACGTCAGTTGAAGATTTATGAACAGAATTATACAACCCGTGATGTAGAATTGGGAGCTGTTGTGTTCGCACTCAAGAATTGGAGACATTACTTATATGGGGTCAAAAGTACTGTGTACACTGATCACAAAAGTCTTCAACATATCCTTGATCAGAAACAGTTGAATATGAGACAACGAAGATGGATTGAGACGTTGAATGATTATGATTGTGAACTTTTATATCATCTGGGAAAGGCCAATGTTGTGGCTGATGCGTTAAGTCGTAAAGAAAAGGGCTGAACCTAGCAGGTTTAGGGCCTTGAATATGACAATTCGAACAAACCTCGCAAGGCAGATTCTTGAGGCACAACAAGAAGCCTTGAAGGAGGAGAATTTTGTAACGGGAAGGTCCGAAACTTGAGTAAACAGTTAAAGGTACGAACCGATGGTACTCGATATTTTACGGGACGCCTTTGGGTTCTGAAGTTTGGTGATCTGCGATAACTTGTTTTAGATGAGGCTCATAAATCTAGTTCATAAATCTAGTAAACAGTTAAAGGTATGAACCGATGGTACTATTTCATCCTGGTTCAGGAAAGACGTATCATGATCTTAAGGAGCTGTATTGGTGGCCTAATTTTAAAGATGATGTGGTTACGTATGTGGCTAAGTGTTTGACCTATGCTAAGGTTAAAGCTGAACATCAGAAACCGTCTGGACTTTTGGTGCAACCTGAGATTCCCGAGTGGAAGTGGGAAGGTATTACAACGGATTTTATTACGAAGTTACCGAGAGTTGTGGGTGGTTATGATACCATTTGGGTGATTGTTGACCGACTCACAAAATCAGCTCATTTCTTACCGATTAAGGAAACGGATTCGATAGAGAAGCTTACTCGTTTGTATTTGAAGGGGATTATTTCAAGGCATGGTGTTCCTGTAGCTATTATTTCAGACCGAGACAGTCGATTTATATCGAGGTTTTAGCAACCCTTACAGGAAGCTTTAGGAACTAAATTGGATATGAGCACCGCTTATCACCCGCAGACGGATGGTCAGAGTGAAAGGACCATTCAAACATTGGAAGACATGATACGAGCATGCGTGATTGATTTTGGTAATGGGTGGGATAGATACTTGTCGTTGGCTGAATTTTCTTATAATAACAGTTATCATGCAAGTATTAAAGCCGCACCATTTGGAGCTCTGTATGGTAGAAAGTGTAGGTCTCCTATCTGTTGGAATGAGGTTGGGGATACTCAACTCACAGGCCCAGAAATTATTCATGAGACTACCGAGAAGATTGTACAGATTAAAGAAAGATTGAGAACCGCCAGAAGTCGGCAAAAGAGTTTTGCCAATAAGAGAAGGAACGATATTGAATTTCAGGTCGGTGATCATGTTATGTTGAAAGTATCACCTTGGAAAGGTGTGATACGTTTCGGTAAGAGAGTTGGTCCTTTTGAAATTATTGAGAGTTTGATCATTCGGGCCAACATATTATAGTCCAAGATATATATTTAGTGAGGATTCAACTTTCCCCTTTTACCAAAACGTACCACACCCTTCCAAGGTGATACCTTCAACATAACAAGGTCACCGACCTGAAATTCTAAATCCTTCCTTCTAACATCGGCGTAACTCTTTTGCCGACTCCTGGTGGTTTTCAATCTCTTTTTAATCTGTACGATCTTCTCTGTAGTCTCATGAATAATTTCTGGGCCTGTGAGTTGAGCATCCCCAACCTCATTCCAACAGATAGGAGACCTACACTTTCTACCATACAGAGCTTCAAACGGTGCAGCCTTAATACTTGCATGATAGCTGTTATTATAAGAAAATTCAGCCAGTGGCAAATATATATCCCACTCATTACCAAAATCAATTACGCACGCTCGTAACATGTCTTCCAACGTTTGGATGGTCCTTTCACTCTAACCATCCGTCTGTGGATGATAAGTGGTGCTTATATCCAATTTTGTTCCCAAAACTTCCTGTAAGGATTTCCAAAACCTCGATGTAAATCGACTGTCTCGGTCTGAAATAATCGATACAGGAACACCATGTCTAGAAACAATCTCCTTCAAATACAAACGAGTAAGCTTCTCCATCGAATCTGTTTCCTTAATAGGCAAGAAATGAGTTGACTTAGTGAGTCAGTCAAGAATCACCCAAATGATATCATAACCACCCATAACTCTCGGTAACTTCATAATAAAGTCCATCGTAATACTTTCCCACTTCCACTCAGGAATTTCAGGTTGCACCAAAAGTCCTGACGGTTCCTGATGGTCAGCTTTAACCTTAGCGCAGGTCAAACACTTAACCACATACGTAGCCACACCAGCTTTCAAATTAGGCCACCAATACAGCTCCTTAAGATCATGATACATCTTTCCTGAACCAGGATGAATAGAGTACCTAGACTTACGAGCCTCATCTAAAACAAGTTGTCGTAGATCACCAAACTCCGGAACCTAAAGATGTCCTGCAAAATACCGAGTACCATCGGTTCGTACATCTAACTGTTTACTCAAGCCTCGGACCTTCCCGTTACAAAATTCTCCTCCTTCAAGGCTTCTTGTTGAGCTGCAAGAATCTTCCTTGCGAGGTTTGTTCAAATGGTCATATCCAAGGCCCTAAACATACGAGGTTCAGTCCTCTCTTTACGACTTAACATATCGGCCATAACATTGGCCTTCCCCGGATGATACAAAAGTTCGTAATCATAATCATGCAACGTCTCAACCTATCTTCGTTGCCTCATATTCAACTGTTTCTGAATAAGAATATGTTGAAGACTTTTGTGATCAGTGTACATTGTACTTTTGACCCCATAAAGATAATGTCTCCAAACCTTAAGCGCAAACACAACAGCTCCCAACTTCAAATCATGGGTTGTATAATTCTGCTCGTGGATCTTCAACTAACGTGACGCGTAAGCAATGACTTTATTTCGTTGCATCAAAACACAACCAAAGCCCTGACGCAAAGCATCACAATAAACGAAAAAATCGTCATTACCATCAGGTAGTGATAATATCGGAGCGGTAGTCAACTTACTCTTCAGAGTTTGAAAAGCAGTCTCTTGTTAATCCTTCCACTCATACTTCTTCCCCTTGTGCGTTAAAGCAGTCAGAGGTTTCGCTATACGAGAGAAATCTTGAATGAACCTTCTATAATAACCTGCCAACCCTAGAAACTGACGAATCTGAGTAGGAGTCTTCGAAATTTCCCACTTCTCAATTACGTCAATCTTGGCAGGATCAATTTGTATTCCTTGCTTACTAACAACATGTCCAAAGAATTGAACTTCTCTTAACTAGAAAGCACACTTAGAGAACTTAGCGTACAATTCTTCTTTCCTCAACAAATCAACCACCAAATTCAAATGTTCTTCGTGCTCTTCATTACTCTTAGAATAAATAAGGATGTCGTCAATGAATACAATAACGAATTTGTCCAGATAGGGTCTGTACACACGGTTCATGAGGTCCATGAACACAGCAGGTGCATTTATCAATCCGAACGACATAACAAAGAATTTGAAGTGACCATAACGGGTACGGAAAGCGGCTTTCGGAATATCAGTTTCTTTAGCGCGTAATTGGTGATAACCGGAATGAAGATCAATCTTAGAATAAACGGACGAACCTTGAAGTTGATCGAACAGATCATAAATTCTCGGAAGAGGATAACGGTTCTTAATCGTAAGCTTGTTCAACGCGCGATAATCAATACACCATCAGAATGAACCACCTTTGTTCTTAACAAACAAAACAGAAGCTCCCTAAGGGGACGAACTGGGACGAATGAAATATAGTTGCAACAATGAAGGAAGAAATATATGGAGTAGTCACATCGGTGGCATATATATTTAAGTCAATTCTCTCAAAGGATATAACGAGGATCATGGACTTCAAAGTAAATTTTCATTACATTTCCGAAAGGAAGACATACGAAAGGTGTGATATTTCAATGAGAGTGAACTTCCTTGTACAATGAGCGAGGAAATCTAAGATTCACCCATATTCTTAAATTTATGTGCGGATGAAAAGAACGCGAATCATGGGTTATAAAGAATTGCCGACTCTAGGTGAGATGAATCTCCAAAAATAATTTCGTGCACCTCAAACTGTTAAATTTACGAGGGTGTTGCGGTTGACAGCGAATATTGAGAGTAGAAACTCCTCAAACGGTCTAGTGTAATATATATCCATGATACCCACTATAACAACAGTTGGGGTAGAAACCCACCTAGAACCTTTTCTACAATAGGGTGACCACCGAGTGTACCCCAGAAAATTGATTTATCGATCTGCGTTTCGGCCATGTCCAAACATAAGAGGGAAAATTTTATGAGCACAAAGACTCTGCAGCAAATTTTATAAAATCGGCATCCAAAGTGGTGTAAGAGTTTCTATCAATGAACTTAATGGTAAGTTTCATCCTTAAACGAAGGATGAGAAGAAGTGTGATCCAAACACTCTGTAGAGTAATGCGGAAATTTGATAAAATCGATCAAAGGAGTTATGAAAAAGCTTTAAACGTTTGATGTGACAACATAAACGGAACGAAGTTCTTAGTAAATTTAGAAGTATGTACAACGTGTACCATTTTATATAAAACAAATTGACTTAGTCAAACAGCTCAATAAATGAGTGGTTTTAAAATAATTTTGAAGGTATGATTTAGTATATACTAGCCAAAATAGGTAAGGGTAAATTTATTCATTTGAATCCATACGTACATATATCATTTTATAAATTGTATACATGACAAAACATTTCATTACTTCTATTCGCCCATAATCCCGTGAGAACCACCCAATTAAACAAATGTGTAAAACTCCCGATGATAACAGAGTATCTGTATTTCAGAGGTTACAAGTTGAAGTAAGATCGTGGAAGATCGAGTAAAGGACTTGAATTGTCGTGCGACATTTGACCAACAAATGTTACGAGGTCATGAAAACCAATGAGTTAAATGTTGTTTTGACTATTATCAGGACATAAGTCCTTGGGACAAAACTGTTCCTGAGCGAAGCTGTTGCTAACAAGCGAGTTATGAAGGATAGAGCATGAGATAGATAATCTGGTTAAAACGAGCTTCTCGTATATCAACAGATAAGATAATGAATATATTCCCTACCCATGTAATACATCGGAATTTCTGAACGAGTAGTGTAAAAATTTTCTTTGACTCGCTTTCTATTCCTCATGTCACAATATTGGGACTTCTTTATGAATTAACGTAATATAATCATGTTGGCCTGACGCCATTATATTTCACTAATTCATAGTTCCATTCCAATAGCACTACATGAGGTCAGGATACGCGATCAACCTCGGATTTCCACACAATTTCCCCAAAATGATTTCTTAAACAATGTGCTAAGAATAGCACAAGAGACATAAACATCAAAAGTAACGAATAGGAGTAACGATGACATAAAAATGTCTTCGAAGTACCAAGAATCTCTAAAAGTCAAGAATGACGTTTTCCGGTTCAAAAACCAAAGCACATAGGCACAGCGGCACAAAGGCACGTAATATAACAAGAATGTTATATACCTAAACATAATAGCTGACATTGAAATGCCGAGCATTTAGAAGTCAAGAATGACATCTCGCGTAGTATAACTCAAACGTTATATACATAACCATAATAGATGACATAAAAATGTCGAAAATTCCAAAAGTCAAAAATGACATCCCTCGGTTTCACTAACCGACGTGTCCTTATAAAAGATAAACTCGCATGAGTCGGAGGATACGTTTAAATCGAAATGGGAGTTCCTCCCGGATTCAGAACATATGAAGGAGATGTACGTATATGAAAACAATATACATACCGATATGATACAAATAATCACATATAATAATATCTTATAGGCCGGGCTGTAGACTAGACTCACTAATGCACCCTATTGCCTCGGGTAACGACATCAATGCAGCCTAATTCCCTACAACCAACGCTCTGATACCAACTGTGATGTCCCCGTCAAAACACTTAACGGCTCCGTCACTTGATCCCACATCTTGATCATAACTCTATATGAATTTAATAAATAACCTTGCATTCTTTATTTAAAAAATAATTTCCTATAAAGGAAACCTACCAAAATGTGTAAGTTTAGAAAAACCATACATTATTACTTAACCAAAATTTGACCAAAACAAAGTCAACAACATCCACTATTAAATGTATCAAAATAGAATGCAAGTTAATGTTTAACAAAAGCTACCATCATAAATATGCAGACTCTCTAAGCATAGCGGAAGCAATCAATCATGAACCTGAGAATAAAACATGCGAGTAACTGTCAACAAAAATGTTGAGTGAATTATAGGTTTAATATTGTAAACAATATCTAATTTAAACCATAAAAATTTATGTTTGAAAACATAAAAACCCCTTTTTGGACCACAAAAATTATATGCTAGAAAACATATAAAAACATTATTCTATTTTTCGTGAGCCACCTGGTAACCACTTAACCATTTATTTACCCTTGCCAAACATAATAAATAATATACACCGAACAAGTGTATCTTCAACTAAATACGAAGTACTAAACATTCCAATTATAAATTGCTAGCGCGACTAGCTCGAAATGGGGTTGTCAAACCCAATAGATCTATCCGTAGGATTCGCGTTCACCAGTAGAAACCAGTGATTACAGTTACCAGACTAGGGAATATTTTTGTTCAACTCACAATGAATAATTTAAACCAAATTCCACTTGTGTCCAAAATATAAAATAAATTGCATGTATTCTCATCCCAAAAGATTTAAAATAGAAAATGGGACTATAACTCACCTTAATAGCAAATGAAGTAACCACACAAATAAGCGAACAGCAAATGAAGTAAAGTGATCAGGAATGATCACAACGCCGACCTATAAATAAAGCAGGTTGATATAAATAACTAACTTATGTCAAGTCTTAATATGATAGCTATTGTACATGTTGCAAGTAGATATAGAACAACACTCATCATGCATCGGTTTGATCGGAACAGTGTATGGACACACACTTTCTATTTTTAGAAAGTTTCTATTTTTAGCTGGTTTCCATTTTTTGAAAGTTTCTATTTTTGGAAAGTTTCTATTTTAGGAAAGTTTCTATTTTAGGAAAGTTTCTATTTTTGGAAAGTTTCCAAATTTAGAAAGTTTCAATATTTAGAAAGTTGCTATCTTTGGAAAGTTTATAAGTTAGGAAAGTTTCCTTAATTAGAAAGTCAACAAAAGTCAACTAAAATTCAAAGTCAACCGAAAGTCAACTTAAAAGTCAACCTTGGTCAAACATAGTCAACGTTAATTTTAAAAGTATAAGTTATAATAGTAGTATAGGTTATAACGTTAATTAAGATCATATATGTATAATTATGTCATAACATAAGTTTAATTAAATTAAATTGAATTATTAAAGTTAACATAAGTTTAAATGATATAATTAATATAAAATAAGTATTTAATTTATTAATTAAATATTAATCATAATATAAGTATTATTAATTAATAATAAATTTTAAATCATATCATAAGTATTATTAATTAATAATGAATTATTAATCATATCATAAGTTTCTAATTTTAATCTTTAAATCATAAGTATTTAATAATTAAATTTTAATTAAATAATAACTAAGCCTTATAATAATTAAATAATCAATTAATCCTTATTGTAAGTCTTATTATAATAATCTCATAATATAAGTTTAATACTTACCATAAGTATTTTTCATTAATAATAAAAGTATTATTAATCATAAGTCTAATTAAATGTTTAATTAAATCATAATTAATTAATAAATGATATAATAAATATATATCATAAGTCTTAAATTAAATTAATTACTTTTTATATCATAAGTAATTCATTAATAATGAAATTCATTATTTATATCATAAGTCACAATTAATAACCGTAAGTTTTAATTAAAAGTTCGTCGGGTCATAACTTGAGTTCCGGGAATCAGTTTTCGGCGAGTCTTATATATATCTTCGCCTAACTAACCCACCCACCACCTTAGCATGCTCAAGAACACCCCAAGAACAGCCAACAAGTCGTGACATACAACCATTATTCAACTTGTAGCTTGAATCCGTTCAAAATCATGTTTTGGTCATAACGGGTGATCCGTGGCTCGGATTTCGATGACCCGAACATGAAAGTTCATCCAATCATCAATCCTAACACACTAGTACACCCTAAAGACTCCGAAAGTGGTCAAAAAGTCGGACCATACCTGTACCAATTCGATTTTACATTTTAATTTCAATTAAACACCATTTTAATCATAATTAGAGCTCCGGGAATCGAAATAACATGAAACCGGAGTCTAAAATTAATGTCTTGATGAGAGGAAATCATCTATACACTTTATTTAATCAAAAACATTTGTTAATTATACTGATTTTAAACAATAAGCTGCTGTCCACAATTGATCAAACCGAAAACATACATAATCGAGTATTTCTACGCATCAAATCAACAATACAACAACATACAATTACTATAGCATCAAAATAAGATCATAATTAGTAAAAATGAATAGAAATGAAAATTCTAGGGTTAGGGTTTATACCCTAATCAAAAATCAAGAAGAAGGATGTTGAAGATCGCGAGATGGAGAATCCGATTGTGTCGATAATCTTGAGAGATGATGAAGGGTTGTTATGATGATCATGGAGGATGATTTTGATGATGGAGGAGCTGAAAATTTCGTCCATACAAAGGAGGAGAAGAGGAGATGCATTGTTTTTAGGTTTAGGGCTTGAAATGTGAATAAATGAGCTAATAAATATGATTTCCTAAGCCCATAAACAAAATGAAGGATGAAGGTGGGCCATGGGTGGGAGTTCCATCTGATTTGCCTTGGAAAGTTGGCCTATACTCACTAAATATATATCTTGGACTATAATATGTTGGCCCGAATGATCAAACGCAGCCCGAATCGAGAAAATACCGCTACACGATTAAATATTCGGAGAGATAACAAATACGCGACGAATAAAATATATAAACACTATATATAATCATATGACATCAAAATATCATATTTAAGATAATTTGGATTTAAAAATCCCAAAAGCTTGACCGTTGGTTCGAAAACCGAAAAGATTCGCCGGATAGAAATTCGCGACACGTAGAAACGTATAACTTAAAATATGAATATAAATATTCATATAACACATAATAATTAATATATTATTACTAAAATAATAATATAGATCATAGAAATGACGTGGAATGAATAACAATTAACGGTCGTTAAATAATTAACGGTAAAAGATAATGGAAAAAGTAGGGTCGTTACACTTATCGTTTGAAGTTGCCACAAGAACTCAGTGATGTTCATGACGTTTTTCATGTATCAAATTTAAAGAAGTGTTTGGCCGAGGCCGATAAGACTATTCCTCTGGAGGAACTTCATGTTGATAAGCAACTACATTTTATTGAGGAACCTGTCGAAATTATAGATCGAGAGGTTAAGAATCTCAAGCAGAGTAGAATTCCTATTGTTCGAGTTAGATAGAACGCCAGACGCGGTCCCGAGTTCACTTGGGAGCGTGAAGATTAGATGAAGCAGAAGTACCCGCATTTGTTCCCAGATGCTGAGTCAACCCCTGCACCTGCTTAAATTTCGGGACGAAATTTTCGTAACGGGAAGGTACTGTAACGACCCTACTTTTTCCGTTATCTTTTACCGTTAATTATTTAACGTCCGTTAATTGTTATTCATGCCACGTCATTTCTATGATCTATATTATTATTTTAGTAATAATATATTAATTATTATTTTTTAAATGAATATTTGTTTTCATATTTTAAATTGTACGTTTCTACGTGTCGCGGATTTCTATCCGGCGAATCTTTTTGGTTTTCAAACCAACGGTCAAGATTTTGGGGTTTTTAAGTCCTAATTATTTTAAATATGATATTTTAGTGTCATATGATTATATATAGTGTTTATATATTTTATTCGTCGCGTATTTGTTATCTCTCCGAAAAATTAATCGCGTAGTAGCGTTTTCACGTTTCGGGCTTCGTTCGGGCGATCGGGCCACAAGTATTCTTCATTAACGAATACCTTGCTCCTGACACTAAACTCTTACAGAAAATATTCTTCATCATCCTCTGATATTAGAAATTCTAAGATATCATCGTATCTGTCATTATAAATATCCTCCATATTTCTGAAGATATTTCCATAACTATTCTTATCTAGAATCATTTATCTCTTTGCGCTATCTGTATTACATCAAAAAGGAAACTGTTTAGTTCCTATACTCTGTAAACCTTTGAGTTTAAAATATGAATGTTTTTGAAGTAGTGTTGGAAACTGAAGCATGAGTTAGTATAATATAATGACACTTGATCAACGTGATTATATTACAGTAATTCATGCTGAGTTTCTAAATGGAACGTGATGATTCACAGATCATAACATCATCATGTACCATGTTATACGACTCTTGTATTCTATTTATCCTCTAAAATATCAAGAAAATATTTCTTAATGATTCGGCCTTTTACAAGGTATTCTAGTAATTTGACAAGTCAAGATCGTGCCATCATAATTTCCTTCATAGAACATTAACAATGTTCATTCCGAAATTCATATCTGTAAATTCTGGACCATTACAAGCGGTGCTTAATCGCAAGAAGAAGAAACGAAAGGACAAAACTCCGAAATAGAAATTGGGGTATAAATTGCAGCAAATAAAAGAGAGCATTAACTGTGGATGACAATGATTATAGAAGATAGAAACAGAGACTTTGAAATATAAGGGAAGATATAAAGCCCAACTACAAACCAAAAATTATAAACCATTTATATCGATGCATATAGCAATATAAAGACACGGGAGAACTAGAAACACTATAAACCCAAGAGTATAGTAGAAGTAAATAGATTCTTTCGGCGGTAGATGAAAAAGAAGAATGACCGATATGAAAGTTATAAGTATATCGAGAATCAGAACTGGATGGAGCATATTGATGAATACTTTAAAATATGAGTTGAGGGGGAAAGAATAGAAGGTGATGAAACATGACTAGGAACTTAGAAATCAACAGATTTAACACACACAATAACGGAATAAGTGAATCAAACCCTCTAGTGAATAGGTTAAGCTTTTTGGGATTAATTTAGTCATACCACAACTAAATCAAGTTTGATTAGATCAACACCTAGAGCTATTATTCACCACCTGGGTGATTTGGGTTGAGAGAGAATCAGAGGAGCTCACCAGATCTGAGTGTGTGTAACAAATGAGAGGCTTAACCTAAAATGAAGAACATAAGACTTTATATACCCCTGCTATTGACTCACCCGTACTATTCATCCATCACACATACGAGTTGGCTTCATCAGCCGTACGGGTGATCACTCACTCGTGTCTTCTCATTTAGGTTGTAATTGTGACTTAGCTCAGCATCAACCGTGCGTATGAGCCTGTCAGCCGTACGAGTGAGGCTTCACTCGGACGTCTGACTAAGTCTAACATAGTCAAACATCCAAATCTCATTCCTGCAGTTGCTGTAACCACATACAAACACGGATAGGATAATAACGAACGATCATGGTGGCCTGTAAACTGTTGTACCTGCAATGGACGTGGGTAGATGTCTAGGGACTTGCATAAAATGCATCAACAGAAGGTGTGAGTTGTAAGAAAATGAAGGAGGTGAATTTATAAGAAAATCTCCGACAGAAGAATTAAAATGGACGATCGTATTTAAAGCGGATCCTAATTCCTTTTTTTACCAGAGAATCAAATCTTATTACAAGGATTTTATTCAAATCCCTTGAAATCTGGAAATCAATCATATCTACGTCAAATGATAAGATGAATCTACACTTACTCATTTCACTCTTCTATGTTAGCTTCATTCGTACTCTTCATATAAATGGATTGTTTATCCAAATTATTCGCTGATGATAAAACTCTAATTTTCAGCCTGTATGCATCATGAAAACATACTTATTATCATTCACGACCTTTCCACTCAAATTTCAGGACGAAATTTCTTTAACGGGTAGGTACTGTGACAACCCGGAAATTTCCAACCAAATTTAAACTTTATCTTTATATTATTCCGACACGATAAGCAAAGTTTGTTAAGTTAAATCTCAAGAATTTTAAATTGTGTTCATACATTCATTATAACCTCGACCAAATTCCGACGATTCACGAACCGTTATATATAAATAAATATGTATATATATGTATATATATATTATAACTTGAGAATATTAATAAAGTATTAAACGTATAATACTTTACATGAACGTATTTGTTTCAATATGTTTATCGATGGAATTAGAAGATAATATCAAATGATTGATTTATCAGATACATTATGATATGATTACTGGTCTATGTTATGAGGTCCACTGTGATTTAAGAAATCTATTCTTTTTGACAACATTCGAAAAATGGTAAAGTGATTTATAAGTAAGAACGTGAAGTGTAAATAACTTAGATGTTGGATATCGACAAGTTATGTAACTCGACATTTTTCATTAAGATGATTTCATACGTTTATTTAACCTTTGAACTTTATCCCATGCTTCACCAACAAACTGTAATTTAAAAACTTGAAACCTATTATGAATATATATGATTCTACTTTTCTAAAACATTTTATGATATAACGATTTCCATTATTTTAACCTTTAAACAAAATGATTCTTAAAAATATATTTGGTTTTGGAAAACAAAATTATTATATTTATTTGATTTAGTTTCAAACGTACAACAACGTTTTCAGTTTAAAAAGAACTTTATTATTAAAACGTATATAACTTTTATAAATATCTAGAACCACTTTTGACAACTCATTACTTAAGCAGTATGATAAAGATAACGATATTTATATTTTATTTTATTAAATATATATAACGATTTAAATTAATATTATATATATTTATACGTGTATTATACGTACATAGTTTTATACTTTTACTATACTTAAACTTTACCTTTACTTTATTTTTACTTTACTTTAACTTTAATAATTCACTTTAATAATTCATACTTTAATAATTCACTTTAATAATTCATACTTTAATAATTCACTTTAATAATTCATACTTTAATAATTCACTTTAATAATTCATACTTTAATAATTCACTTTAATAATTCATACTTTAATAATTCACTTTAATAATTCAAAAATCTATTATAAATAGAATTCAATAGGTTTCATTATTTCATAAGAAACTTGAAAATATTTTTCTCTAAACTCTCTCAATCGATTTACATATATATATATATATTTACTCCGTATTATTTCAAGATATTATTAGTATACATAAAATATTACATCAGAGTGCTGTCCGAGTGATTTCGAAATTATTTTTCCAGTGGGATTGGATTAAGGAAATTATGGGTTATAGCTATGGAGGTGATTGGGTATGATTCATGGGTATGCTCGTGAGATCAATATAGTGTTTATCATCTTCGTTGCGTCTACGTACCTTTCCTGCAATATTGAATCTCAATATTGATACGTGAGTACTCATAATTTAACTTTTACATACTAATAGTGTATCCCTCACTAGTGCTCGAGTATATAGGATTATGCATGTTTGTACTTTTGATATTGCCTTTAGTTAGGTTATGTTGAATCCTGAATTAGTTATATATGCAACTGAGATAAGGTATAAGATATGCATGTCGTTGGAAAGCTAGCGAAAAATTAAGAACTTTTCATTTAGATATCGAATGATTTCGATGAACGGATTTGAAGTTATAGTCCATCGAATTTTTGTATTATTATTAAAAAAGATTATTATTATCGTCGTTATTATCGTCGTTCTAGTTTTATCTTATTATTATTATTATCTTTATCAATAAAAGGATTTATCATTAAAAATTGTTATTTTTTTTATTATTACTATCGTTATTATCGTTAAAGTTATAATTAGTATTATTATTATTATCCAATTATTATTATTATTATTATTGGTATTATTATTATTATTATTATTATCATTATCATTATTAATATATATATCATTATTTAAAAATGGTTATTGTTATTGTTATTATTATTATTACTATATTATCATTAAGATAATTATTAGTATTATCGTTAATAATGTTATAGTAACTATCACTATTAATATTAGTGTAATTAAAATAAATATTTGTAACACCTAATTATTTTGATTACTATTATTATCATTATTACGAACACGATATAAAAGACGATTAAAAGCTATTAAACGAAACGATTAGGAAATAATGGGTAAGAGTATCATGATGAAATTAAAATATTATAAGATATTGATTTAGATAAAATTATCGTTCTTATTATTTTTATCATTACTATTATTATTAAAATTATCGTTAGTATTAAAACTATCATTTTAACAAAAATTATCATTTTAATAGAAATGTCATTGTTACTATAAAATATCATTATTATTATTATTATTATTATTATTATTATTATTATTATTATTATTATTTTAAATAGAATTATTATTTCAAAGATAATATTAAAAATTATCGTAAATATTAAAGTTATCATAATTAGAATTATCGTTTTATCATAATGTCATCTTAGTAATTATAAATATTGATATTTTTATAATAATAATTATTATTACAAAATAATACAACTTTTACTTACTATCATTATAGATATTATTTTATCAAATAAATATTTGATACAAACATATTTTACTACGTGTAATAACTTACTTTAATAATACCTATCATATTATCTTTATAATATTAAATGAACCCTATAAATTTTATTACTTAATATATATAAAAGTATATTTTATTATATAAATATAATATAAAATTTTATTTATTAATAAATAAATTATATTATTTACTCTAATAAATCTTTAAAAAATATTTAAAAATATAAAACGACGATATTTAAACTATATATTAATCATGTATAGATTTTTGGAAATTATTTTGAGTCAAATTTACTTTTGTTGACTTTTGCATATTAGTCTCGAGCATTAGGATTGTGGTACACTATGACTTGACCTAATTTGTTAGACAAATATTGACCAACACATAAATATATATAATTAATTTAGGTTCGTGAATCCGAGGCCAACCTTGCACTTGTTCAATGACGTTATATGTATTTTTACTACGAAATACAGTATGGTGAGTTTCATTTACCTTTTTACCCTTTATATTTTTGGGACTGAGAATACATGCACTTTTATAAATGTTTGACGAAATAGACACAAGTAATTGAAACTACATTCTATGGTTGAATTATCGAAATCGAATATGCCCTTTTTATTAAAGTCTGGTAATCTAAGAATTAGGGAACAGACACCCTAATTGACGCGAATCCTAAAGATAGATCTATTGGGCCTAACAAACCCCATCCAAAGTACCGGATGCTTTAGTACTTCGAAATTATATCATGTTCGAAGGAGGATCCCGGAATGATATGGGATATTCTTATATGTATCTAGTTAATGTCGGTTACCAGGTGTTCACCATATGAATGATTATTTTTTGTCTCTATACATGAGACGTATATTTATGAGAACTGGAAATGAAATTCTTGTGGTCTATTAAAATGATGGAAATAAATGATTATGATAAACTAATGAACTCACCAACCTTTTGGTTGACACTTTAAAGCATGTTTATTCTCAGGTGTTAAAGAAATCTTTCGCTGTGCATTTGCTCATTTTAAAGATATTACTTGGAGTCTTTCATAGCATATTTCGAAGAACGTTGCATTCGAGTCATTGAGTTCATCAAAGATTATTATTAAATCAATTTATAGTTAGATAGTGGATATTATGAAATGGTATGCATGCCTGTCAATTTTTGATGTAAAGAAAGATTGTCTTTTAAAAACGAATGCAATGTTTGTAAAATGTATCATATAGAGGTCAAATACCTCGCAATGTAATCAACTATTGTGAATTGTTTATAATGTATATGAACGGGTCCTTTCAGTTGGTATCAGAGCGGTGGTCTTAGCGAACCAGTTCTGCATTAGTGTGTCTAACTGATAAGTCGTTAGGATGCATTAGTGCGTCTGGACTTCGACCGTGTCTGCATGTCAAAAGTTTTGCTTATCATTTCTACTCGGAAATCATCTGCTTATCATCCATAGGAAATTACCTGCTTATCATTATTAGTATAGACACATCTTGCTACATTAATTGCATGAGTGGTGTATAGACAAAATTCATATCTTAGCGTATCTGCTAAATCATATCTTATCGTATCTGTTACTTAAACTTTGCCTGACATATCTCGCAAATTCCTCCGTAATCTATGAAATCTTTTGATCTCTATATATAGATATCCTATGTAAATAGAATACCACCCGATAGCCGAAAAATCATTTTATATCGAAAATCCTTTATCCAATCGTACGAAATGGAATTTGTCATCAGTTCAAGTCACTCGGATTCCGAAATGGAATCTCACTCAAGCTCCGAAAGCAGTGTGACCGAAATGGATCAACCAATCAGTCATCACCTATTCTGGATGAATTGGGGATGGGTTCGTAGCCTCCTCAATCATTGGAAACAAGAAGAAGGCGATCCTTTCCATCCACCACATTGCCCTCTTGGCGAAGAACCTGAAGCACTTACCGGCGAACCTGTTCGAGACACCATTTTCTCTCTCATTTCCAGGGTATCTCGTCACGATTATATACTACATCAAATTCTAGATTTTATTTATCCACTCTTTCCGACCGACAATCATCCTGGAATAATAGAAGAAGTCAACGAACTTCGCGCTCGGGTAGTGGCTTTGGAGAATATGGTGCAGAGATTACAAACACCAGCAGCAGCACCAGCAGCATAACCAGTACCACCATCATCAACGCCAACAGTACCATTACCACCTCCAACCACAACCGCGTTGTAAACCTCAACTTCACAATCTGTCCCACGAGCATCAACGTCATACGCACCATAGATACCATGGAGTACCAACAACAATAACTGACGAAGTATTAATTCATAACTTCATTGGAGAAACATTCCGCGGCGATTATATAATCTCTAAAGTCTTAGAGATTATCTAATCTAGCCCTAACCATAAATCAGTTAAGCGAACCAAAATGATATAAGGAAGAGTAGAAACCCTGACAAAAATGGTGTGTGATTAACAAGTTAAAATTGTTTTACCAACAGCATCAACAGTACCGTCAACGTCACCAGCATCGTCAGTACAGTCAACATCAGAATCAACAACACCTATAACATCACAAACTCCGTCAGTTCAAGAATCAATGTGGACATCATTACGAATCAATAACGTGTATATTGTATCAACAAGTTATGAAGAATTAACTCATTCCCTCTGAAGAAGTTATATATGTTGGGATTTAACAAGTTTGATATATCTTAAAACCTTTTAAGAATCATTATAAACGGAAGCGTGTAATTACCAATTAAACTTGTTTAGTCTTTAAACCAATTAAATGTAAATCCCATGGATCAAGTTACGAAACAATACTTACTAATTAACAAGAAAGGATAGTGTTTATACCTTCTTAAAACGAGTTTAAGGGCTGTCCAAAATGGTAGTAAGATGATGAACAAAAGTGTAGAACTTCAAGCCTTTGATCCTCCAACACCACCCTTAAGTTAGCTAGACTTTATAACCTCAACACCCTTGTTGATCTAGCTTGAAAACCCACCTTTCTTCCTTTGAAAAATTCGAACAGCAGCTCCCAAATATGAGCAGAATGTTTGATGATATTGAAGAGTTTATAGCTTCTAACTTGAAGCCTCAAGTGTGTAATACCCCAAGCAATAACCCCAACACCTTTGTAATTAGTTAGGATTTAATTGACACTAGATGTAAGCTTGCAAAAACAATATTTGAGCTCCCCTTTGAGCTGAAAATGCCACGGCCAGCAGCAAGCAATTGGGGACTGTTTTCAGCAGTTTTTTAAGCTATTGCATCTATCTATTTACTTGGAAGGAAGTGGTCAAGCCTTGGTACAAGTATATGGCATGCACCTATGGGATTGTGTTATTGAAAGCATCAAAGAATAAGCATGGGTGAAGTCCTTGGAGTCCCCAAAAAACTGCACATTACTTATGTGTATATAATAAATTTATAAAACTTGTTCAAATTTATATAAAACTTTATAAATATAATGCATTTGATAAGTTTCTTTTATTTTATAAACCATTTTATAAATTATAACACAACTTAATTATTTAACCAATAAATAATGAAATATAAATTATCCAAATAATTTATCCCAAGTGATAATATTTCAGAAACCGATTTTCTAAAATCCAAGTGTCGCGTATTTATTTAACGAACCAATCGTTAAGTTTAAATACGTATAAGGTGTCGGTAAGCTTGTTATTGGGTATGACCCGACTTGGATCATAATATATTAGCCACATTAATTTAATACGTCTCTCGGGCATACGAAATACTATCAATCTCCCACTTGCACGAGAAACGTAAGAAATTAATGCAAGTGACGGATACCACCTAACGACCGTCCATCACCCCCAATATTTTATGACTTTGTGCCATTCAATAACATCATCCTTTTCGAGTTCCCGTCTCGAACATGAATAGGTGAATCTTTCTTTGTTTCCTTTCGTCCTAGATGTCATGTTAAATCCAAGAGATACAGAGTGATCACTCTCTTATAGATTTAACTTTATCAGGCCTTAGACATCTGACTCTCAACGAATAAGAGGGACAAATTCCATCTTGACTACTTCGTCCTAGATATACACTTTATATTATACCTGAGTTCTTCCTTATGTACTACCATGTTTCAGAATAGCGAAGGAAAGAATCAAGGCACAATACTTGGTGAATATCCGAACCCAATTAGTATCTCAGGTCAGAGGATACAATAATATTCGCCTTTACTCAAGATTACATGTGATCAACCACAAAGGCTCTATACAGTAAATCTTGAGAGCGGGTCCTCCAATATTTGTATCCCACAAATATCTATGAACCTTGGTTGCAACCTTGCCCCACATTCATCCCGTGAATGTATACCAATCCAAGTTCATAATAGTCTAAACCTCACACTTGTTCCCACGAATGTGATCGACTACATAATTTTAGAATAATTACTTATTCATGGATAAAATATGCAAAATAGGAACATAACTCAAGATAAATTAATGCCATAATTGTATAAATGAGTTTGAACTACTTCGTTCCGTTACAATACTTAAAACAGATCATGACCAATCACTAGAATATCGAAGCCCTAACGCACAAACATGTCCAGCATGTTTTGATCCATGTAAGAGCTTCGTGAGAGGATCCGCTATGTTAAGATCTGTGTGAACTTTGCGAATACATATCTTTCCCTTTTCAACTTCATCCCTTATGTAGTTGAATCTCCGCTCAATGTGACGGGTCTTTTGGTGAGCACGAGGTTCTTTGATTTGAGCAATCGCACCCTCGTTGTCACAAAAGATCTCAAGAGGGTCCTGAATGGATGGGACCACTCCTAAGTCGTCTATGAATTTCTTCATCCATGCAGCTTCCTGAGCTGCCAATGAGGCGGCAATGTACTCCGACTCTGTAGTGGATAATGCAACAACATCCTGTTTTGAACTCTTCCAAGAGACCGCACCACCATTTAATGTGAAGACATAACCGGATTGTGATCGAGAATCATCTCGATCAGTTTGGAAACTCGCATCCACGTAACCTTTTACAGCGAGTTCCTCCTCACCAGACCCATATATTAGAAACATATCCTTAGTCCTCCTAAGGTATTTCAATATACTTTTAACAGCAATCCAATGACTGTTTCCTGGGTTATTCTGGTATCTACTTGTCAAGCTTAGAGCGCATGACACATCCGGTCTAGTACATATCATTGCATACATGATAGACCCAATAGCAGATGCGTATGGGACTTTCTTCATTCTCTCTTGTTCATCTTTCGTGGTAGGACACTGAGATGAACTGAGAACGGTTCCTCTTTGAATAGGTACCAAACCTTTCTTATAGTTTTCCATCTTGAACCTTTTCAAGATTTTGTCAATGTATGTACTTTGACTTAAACCTATCAATCTCTTGGATCTATTCCTATAGATCCCAATCCCCAATATGTATTGTGCTTCTCCAAGATCCTTAATGGAGAAGAAACCTTTTAGCCAAGTTTTGACCTCTTGCATTGTGGTTATATCATTTCCAAACAATAATATATCATCCACATATAGCACAAGGAACATTATAGAGCTCCCACTAGCCTTCTTGTATACACAAGCTTCATCACCATTTTTAATGAAGCCAAATTTCTTTGCCTCTTCATTAAAACGATGATTCCACATTCTAGATGCTTGTTTCAATCCGTAGATTGATTTCTTTAACTTGCATACCTTTTTAGGATTTTTCGGATCAACAAAACCTTCGGGCTGTACCATATAAACATCTTCCTCAAGATATCCATTTAGGAAAGCGGTTTTGACATCCATTTGCCATATTTCATAGTCATAGTGAGCAGCAATGGAAAATAATATCCTAATAGACTTTAGCATTGCCACTGGCGAGAAAGTTTCATCATAATCAATCCCTTGAGTGTGAGTGAAACCTTTTGCTACAAGTCTAGCTTTGTATGTATCCAAGTTTCCATGTATGTCGGTTTTCATTTTGAAAAGCCATTTACAATCAACTAGCCTAGAGCCAGGAGGTTGCGTAACAAGTTCCCAAACTTGGTTGTCATACATGGATTGCATCTCAGATTTCATGGCTTCCTGCCATTTATCTTTATCAATCCTTGATAAAGCATCTTGGTAGTTTGTTGGTTCATCCAAATCAACCGTATAGCAACCATCTATGAGAAAACCATATCTCTCAGGAGGATTGCTAATCCTACCAGATCTACGAATGTCTTGTTTATTTTGATCATCCATTTGATCACTATCAACATTTTCATGTTGAGTGCTAGTGTCAACCAATTGTGTATCATCTATTTGATCTTGAACCTCTTCAAGATCTATCTTCCTTTCACTATTTCCTTCCATTAGGAACTTAGTTTAAAGGAATTCCACCTTCCGAGCAACAAATACATTCTGCTCGGATGGATCATAGAAATAGTATCCCATATCATCCTTGGGATATCCTATGAAGATACACTTCGTGGATCGAGCATCCAACTTATTAGGGACGTAACGCTTAGGATAAGCTTCACATCCCCATACCTTTAAGTATGATAGAGATGGAGGTTTTCCAAACCACATCTCATGAGGAGTTCGTTCCACTTTCTTGGTTGGGGCCATATTTAGAATACGAGCCGCGGAGCATAGACAATAACCCCAAAATGATAGAGGTAACGAGCTTCTTGCCATCATAGATCGAACCATATCCATTAGGGTTCGGTTCCTCCTTTCGGAAACTCCATTAAGTTGGGGTGTTCCGGGTGGAGTAAGTTGTGAGATAATCCCACAACTCCTAAGATGATCTTGGAAGGCATCGCTTAGGTATTCACCTCCTCTATCGGTACGAAGTACCTTAATTGTCCTATTGAGTTGATTTTGTACTTCGTTTTGATATTCTTTGAATGCTTCAAACGTTTCGTCCTTGTGTCTTAACAAGTAGACATATCCGAAACGACTGAAGTCATCAATGAAAGTAACGAAGTATCTTTCACCATTCCTAGTTATGGGCTTAAAGGGTCCACATACATCCGAATGTATTAATCCCAATAAGTCTTTAGCCCTTTCATAGGTCCCTTGGAAAGGTGCTTTTGTCATTTTGCCTTGTAAACAAGATTCACATACATCAAATGAGTCTAGTTCATTTGATTTCAAAAGTCCATTCTTTTGAAGTGTATGCATTCGGTTCTTGTTTATATGGCCAAGGCGACAATGCCATAAATAGGAATCACTCAAATCCCTTTTGAGTTTCTTGGTGCTTGTATGGTATATAGAGCTCGATGATGCGTCATCATGAGCCAATTCATAAATTCCATTTGAAGGCGAAGCCTTGAAATAGAATACATTGTCTTTAGAAACATGAATATCATCATCAATAAAATTAACAACGTAACCACATTGTTTTAAGCGAGAAATAGAAATAATGTTTCTACACAAATCCGGAGCATACAAAACATTTTCTAAAATAAGTTCCAATCCGCTTGGAAGCTTCAAAATAAAATCTCCTTGAGCTTTAACATGCACCTTTGCACCATTGCCCATATAGAGACTTGATGTTCCCGCCTTATGATCACTTCTTTTGAACCCCTGCAAAGAATTGCAAATATGAGTTCCACATCCCGTGTCTAATACCCATGTATTAGAAGAAGTAATACTAAGCTCTATATATACCATATATATATTACCTGAGGTTTGCCCTGCATCCCTCTTGTCCTTCAACTCCTTAAGGTAGACCGGACAGTTTCGTTTCCAATGACCCATCTCACCGCAACCGAAACATGGGTCTTCCTTGGGGTTTGCCTTCTCGGCTACCTTTTGCTTCTTAGCCTTGTTGATGGTTGGGGTAACCATCTTCCCCTTCCCTTTGCCTTGATGGGCGGGTCCTTTTCTCTTAGCCACCTTAGGTTTAGAGGTGTTACCTTTGGATCCACCTTGATCGATTGCTAACACGGGTAAAGCCCTTTTACCCATGCTAGTTTCCGCCGTTCTAAGCATACCGTGAAGTTCACCTATGCTCTTATCCATCCCATTCATATTGTAATTAATTACAAATTGATCAAACCTTTTTGATAGGGAGTTAAGGATAAGATCGGTGGCTAACTCATTAGATATGTTGAGATTAAGACGGTTTGCGCGATCAATAAGGCTTTTCACTTTGAGGACATAAGAGGATACGGATTGGGTGTCATCCATACGACATGCATGTAACGCTCGAACCGTTTCGAAGCGCTCGACACGTGCTTGTTGAAGGAACATCTCCTTCAATTGCGTAATCATGTCATATGCACTATGATGTTCGAAATCCTTTTGGAGTTCGGGTATCATAGTCCCAAGCATTAGGCAAGCGACTTGCACCGAATCGGCGCAATACTTATCCCAATAAGCCATGCCTTCCGTATCATCCTCGTCGGGTTGATCGGGAATGGGGTCTTCCAACACATACGCCTTATCCTCAAGTTTGAGGACAATCCTAAGATTGCGGAACCAATCCATAAAGTTCGTATGGTTGAGTTTGTCTTTCTCGAGGAGAGACCTTAACGATAGGTTGTTCAAGTTAATAGGTGCGTTTTGCATGTTGTTGTTATTGGCGGCCATCTACAAAATTTAACAAAGTTGTTTAAGTATTAATTTTAATTTAACAATCAATACCCTTTAAATCCAATTGATATTTATTAAATTTTAGAATCCAACGGTAAACCAAATTTTGGTTAGGTGACCTTTATCCCGTCATTTGATTTAGCTAGGTAGTCATTATATGACAATTGCAATCCTTTTGCAACTTCTAAGTTATGGGATCATGCAATCCTTTTGCATGGCATATTATCCCATCAACGCCTATTTGTTCATCATGCTTCGGTGACCCTAAGTTCATGATTCCCAAATCAAGTCGTCCTACTTGTGCTAACGTGTAAATTCAACATACTAGTGGTTAGGTGACCTTTATCCCACAAGTGTGCGAAATTTACCTCAATCATATTAGTTTGTTCATAACGGTTAGGTGGCCTTTATCCCATTAAGAGTTCCCTAATATTTTTAAGTGTTTGCACAAAAGGATGGCATTTAACTTGTTTGTCTTGTTGTTTAAAAGGGATTTTAAGTTTTCGTTATTTCTAGTTTGAGAAAACATTTATGCCATACACCAACATGCATTTAGTGTATGGTACTTATGAAAAACCAATTTCATGTCTTGTAATTGAGCCAATTACTTGATATAAACCAATTTATATTTGTTATCCTTTTCTTGTTCTTAATAACCATTTATTAAGGTTTTTGGTTGCAATTTTAATTCAACCATTTAAATTACCATTTTGCATGTACTTAATACGTCTAATTTAACCAATTAAATTGTCGTTATGTTTGTTGTTAACTTGTGTGATAAATTTGTTACAATCAAACATACAATCCATAAACATACAAACAACCACACATGCAAAATAAGTATGTTCACAATCTAGCCATTTAGGTGGACATTTGTTTAGCCGAAAACAAATGTCACCGGGTAAGGGTTTTCAACACAAAGCAAGAGATTTCAAATCTCCCACTTAACCTTGCATCCAAATGCTACTTGTATTCTTCAAGTCTTCATTCATCATCTTGTATCTCCATTTTTTACAAAATATGTATCCTAATACATTTTATCTAGAAAATGAAATTACAACCTATTCTATTTTACATACCAAATATAAAATGAATTACATAACCAAATGAATGAATTATTACAAACCAATTGAACAATTATTACATGCCATTGAATAATTATAATTACAAACCAAATGAATCATAAATCAACCAAATATAGCATGCAATCAACACACGGTCAAGGCTAGGATTGTGAACATTAACATGCAACCAATTGTGACCAAAATGCAAGAGCCCAAACCCAATTTTGGAGCCCTAACAATTCGGCATTCATCAAACACCCTCCCAAAACCCATGATTTTTGCATTCTTCTTTCATGCATGTACTTAGAATGCAAATTTGATGGGTTTTAAAACAACAATTCGAAGCATATTTCAACAACTTCGGCTCTAGATACCATTGTTGGGATTTAACAAGTTTGATATATCTTAAAACCTTTTAAGAATCATTATAAACGGAAGCGTGTAATTACCAATTAAACTTGTTTAGTCTTTAAACCAATTAAATGTAAATCCCATGGATCAAGTTGTGAAACAATACTTACTAATTAACAAGAAAGGATAGTGTTTATACCTCCTTAAAACGAGTTTAAGGGCTGTCCAAAATGGTAGTAAGATGATGAACAAAAGTGTAGAACTTCAAGCCTTTGATCCTCCAACACCACCCTTAAGTTAGCTAGACTTTATAACCTCAACACCCTTGTTGATCTAGCTTGAAAACCCACCTTTCTGCCTTTGAAAAATTCGAACAGCAGCTCCCAAATATGAGCAGAATGTTTGATGATATTGAAGAGTTTATAGCTTCTAACTTGAAGCCTCAAGTGTGTAATACCCCAAGCAATAACCCCAACACCTTTGTAATTAGTTAGGATTTAATTGACACTAGATGTAAGCTTGCAAAAACAATATTTGAGCTCCCCTTTGAGCTGAAAATGCCACGGCCAGCAGCAAGCAATTGGGGACTGTTTTCAGCAGTTTTTTAAGCTATTGCATCTATCTATTTACTTGGAAGGAAGTGGTCAAGCCTTGGTACAAGTATATGGCATGCACCTATGGGATTGTGTTATTGAAAGCATCAAAGAATAAGCATGGGTGAAGTCCTTGGAGTCCCCAAAAAACTGCACATTACTTATGTGTATATAATAAATTTATAAAACTTGTTCAAATTTATATAAAACTTTATAAATATAATGCATTTGATAAGTTTCTTTTATTTTATAAACCATTTTATAAATTATAACACAACTTAATTATTTAACCAATAAATAATTAAATATAAATTATCCAAATAATTTATCCCAAGTGATAATATTTCAGAAACCGATTTTCTAAAATCCAAGTGTCGCGTATTTATTTAACCAACCAATCGTTAAGTTTAAATACGTATAAGGTGTCGGTAAGCTTGTTATTGGGTATGACCCGACTTGGATCATAATATATTAGCCACATTAATTTAATACGTCTCTCGGGCATACGAAATACTATCAATATATATATTTTATATATATATATATATATATATATATATATATATATATATATATATATGTATTTTGAAATAAAAAATAAATCTTTCCGTGCTAAGCTATTGTGTGTGAATCTTAACTACTCGGTTAATTCATATTACAAATATGCAATAATGTACGTTCCTCACCCGCAACTTAACCATCGTTAACTACAATCTCTGTCTCAATTCAACAAGTTCCAATTCCTAATAAATCAAGTATATATTTGATTTTACACTTCATCATTGATGTAACTGAAACTTTTCAGATAACATCATTCGTACTTTGCGAAGTTCACAAGAATTTAACGAAAACCAACATCACATCTCAACAAATAACGAAGTATTGATTCATAATTTCAATATTATTGAAAAAATACTTATGTAACCTCTAAAGCCTTCAAGGAATTATTCATTTCTAGTTCCAACCGTAAATCGAATGAGTTTAATTTAGTATTAACTCATTAAAATCTATGTTACATCTGAGGAGAATATATACATATATATTTTCGTAAAGACTGTAATAAAATTCTTATGTACAAAATATTAATTGTGAAATTTTTTAACGAGTAGGTAATACCCGAGAGATATATATAAATTCACAATTAGTATGTTACATTCTTCGAATCAGATTAAGCAAATTATCAATTATACTTCCTACTTTCACAATAATATACATTCTTTCATAGAAATCAAAACAACCATACTCATTCAAACCCAATTACATATTCTGATTTTAAAATCTCAGAATTCAATTCGAGATATAACCGGTACCATCACTTTTAGATTCCTACATCTTTCAAAGCTATACTTTGACTTCAAAAGTGTGTTAGAACATCAAATGTATACAAACGATTACAATCTGTGTTCAAACCCTTCGAAAATCTCTGAAGACACTTCAAATAATGAGCAATCGAGATGATGATCCAACCATATATTACCCACAGTTATGTACTTAAAAAGCTCTCGAAACCAAAGTCATAATTCAACACATATCTGTGTAAGATCTTTTGGCATTTATTAGCCAAAATAACCTTGCAATTCCCTTGCAAAGTAGCAAATTATATCACAGCTCCAGCAAGACAACTTCGATTTTTTCATTCGGAGTAGCCTTATCATAATTTTGATATATGTGATTACCCTTTTGTTACCGGAGAACCTTTCATATTCCACCACATTAGCAATAAACTTACCAACAACTTCACTGATCTTGGGCATTCCAAAGAATCTTTATATTTATCGAAACCTCATCATTTACTCATCTGCCTCTTGTAACGAGAATTGCCATACGAATCATTGGGAATTAGCAATCAGTATTTTGAAATCTCACAGCATGTTGACGCCAACAGTTATACATAACGTCTATTTCCAAGGCTTACATACTTCGAATGTGAAGTTTCTAAAAAACACTCTGAACCGCGAACTAGTTCTCGAAATGCTGATGAAGCAACAAAAACTGTAAACGACCTTAGCAGTAAAAAGTTTGATGATAAAGATTAGTGTATTAACAAAGCTCAGAAATAGAGAAGTTTTGGAACTGGAAAACGGATTGAGCAAAGTATGAAAGAGGCTGTGGACAAATCACAAAGACTGAACCTGCCTTCAAAGAATCCAAATGATTCAGCGTCTGCTGAAGTCATTAACGAATACCTTGCTCCTGACACTAAACCCTTACAGACAATATTCTTCATCATCCTCTGATATTAGAAATTCTAAGATATCATCGTATCTGTCATTATAAATATCCTCCATATTTCTGAAGATATTTCCATAACTATTCTTATCTGGAATCATTTATCTCTTTGCGCTATCTGTATTACATCAAAAAGGAAACTGTTTAGTTCCTATACTCTGTAAACCTTTGAGTTTAAAATATGAATGTTTTTGAAGTAGTGTTGGAAACTGAAGCATGAGTTAGTATAATATAATGACACTTGATCAACGTGATTATATTACAGTAATTCATGCTGAGTTTCTAAATGGAACGTGATGATTCACAGATCATAACATCATCATGTGCCATGTTATACGACTCTTGTATTCTATTTAACCTCTAAAATATCAAGAAAATATTTCTTGATGATTCGGCCTTTTACAAGGTATTCTAGTAATTTGACAAGTCAAGATCGTGCCATCACAATTTCCTTCATAGAACATTAACAATGTTCATTCCGAAATTCATATCTGTGAATTCTGGACCATTACAAGCGGTGCTTAATCGCAAGAAGAAGAAACGAAAGGACAAAACTCCGAAATAGAAATTGGGGTATAAATTGCAGCAAATAAAAGAGAGCATTAACTATGGATGACAATGATTATAGAAGATAGAAACAGAGACTTTGAAATATAAGGGAAGATATAAAGCCCAACTACAAACCAAAAATTATAAACCATATATATCGATGCATATAGCAATATAAAGACACGGGAGAACTAGAAACACTATAAACCCAAGAGTATAGTAGAAGTAAATAGATTCTTCCGGCGGTAGATGAAAAAGAAGAATGACCGATATGAAAGTTATAAGTATATCGAGAATCAGAACTGGATGGAGCATATTGATGAATACTTTAAAATATGAGTTGAGGGGGAAAGAATAGAAGGTGATGAAACATGACTAGGAACTTAGAAATCAACAGATTTAACACACACAATAACGGAATAAGTGAATCAAACCCTCTAGTGAATAGGTTAAGCTTTTTGGGATTAATTTAGTCATACCACAACTAAATCAAGTGTGATTAGATCAACACCTAGAGCTATTATTCACCACCTGGGTGATTTGGGTTGAGAGAGAATCGGAGGAGCTCACCAGATCTGAGTGTGTGTAACAAATGAGAGGCTTAACCTAAAATGAAGAACATAAGACTTTATATACCCCTGCTGTTGACTCACCCGTACGATTCATCCATCACACATACGAGTTGGCTTCATCAGCCGTACGGGTGATCACTCACTCGTGTCTTCTCATTTAGGTTGTAATTGTGACTTAACTCAGCATCAACCGTGCGTATGAGCCTGTCAGCCGTACGAGTGAGGCTTCACTCGGACGTCTGACTAAGTCTAACATAGTCAAACATCCAAATCTCATTCCTGCAGTTGCTGTAACCACATACAAACACAGATAGGATAATAACGAACGATCATGGTGGCCTGTAAACTGTTGTACCTGCAATGGACGTGGGTAGATGTCTAGGGACTTGCATAAAATGCAATAACAGAAGGTGTGAGTTGTAAGAAAATGAAGGAGGTGAATTTATAAGAAAATCTCCGACAGAAGAATTAAAATGGACGATCGCATTTAAAGCGGATCCTAATTCCTTTTGTTACCGGAGAATCAAATCTTATTACAAAGATTTTCTTTAAATCCCTTGAAATCTGGAAATCAATCATATCTACGTCAAATGATAAGATGAATCTACACTTACTCATTTCACTCTTCTATGTTAGCTTCATTCGTACTCTTCATATAAATGGATTGTTTATCTAAATTATTCGCTGATGATAAAACTCTAATTTTCAGCCTGTATGCATCATGAAAACATACTTATTATCATTCACGACCTTTCCACTCAAATTTCGGGACGAAATTTCTTTAACGGGTAGGTACTGTGACAACCCGGAAATTTCCAACCAAATTTAAACTTTATCTTTATATTACTCCGACACGATAAGCAAAGTTTGTTAAGTTAAATCTCAAGAATTTTAAATTGTGTTCATACATTCATTATAACCTCGACCAAATTCCGACGATTCACGAACCGTTATATATAAATAAATATGTATATATATGTATATATATATTATAACTTGAGAATATTAATAAAGTATTAAACGTATAATACTTTACATGAACGTATTTGTTTCAATATGTTTATCGATGGAATTAGAAGATAATATCAAATGATTGATTTATCAGATACATTATGATATGATTACTGGTCTATGTTATGAGGTCCACTGTGATTTAAGAAATCTATTCTTTTTGACAACATTCGAAAAATGGTAAAGTGATTTATAAGTAAGAACGTGAAGTGTGAATAACTTAGATGTTGGATATCGACAAGTTATGTAACTCGACATTTTTCATTAAGATGATTTCATACGTTTATTTAACCTTTGAACTTTATCCCATGCGTCACCAACAAACTGTAATTTAAAAACTTGAAACCTATTATGAATATATATGATTCTACTTTTCTAAAACATTTTATGATATAACGATTTCCATTATTTTAACCTTTAAACAAAATGATTCTTAAAAATATATTTGGTTTTGGAAAACAAAATTATTATATTTATTTGATTTAGTTTCAAACGTACAAAAACGTTTTCAGTTTAAAAAGAACTTTATTATTAAAACGTATATAACTTTTATAAATATCTAGAACCACTTTTGACAACTCATTACTTAACCAGTATGATAAAGATAACGATATTTATATTTTATTTTATTAAATATATATAACGATTTAAATTAATATTATATATATTTATACGTGTATTATACGTACATAGTTTTATACTTTTACTATACTTAAACTTTACCTTTACTTTATTTTTACTTTACTTTAACTTTAATAATTCATTTTAATAATTCATACTTTAATAATTCACTTTAATAATTCATACTTTAATAATTCACTTTAATAATTCATACTTTAATAATTCACTTTAATAATTCATACTTTAATAATTCACTTTAATAATTCAAAAATCTATTATAAATAGAATTCAATAGGTTTCATTATTTCATAAGAAACTTGAAAATATTTTTCTCTAAACTCTCTCAATCGATTTACATATATATATTTACTCCGTATTATTTCAAGATATTATTAGTATACATAAAATATTACGTCAGAGTGCTGTCCGAGTGATTTCGAAATTGTTTTTCGAGTGGGATTGGATTAAGGAAATTATGGGTTATAGCTATGGAGGTGATTGGGTATGGTTCATGGGTATGCTCGTGAGATCAATATAGTGTTTATCATCTTCGTTGCGTCTACGTACCTTTCCTGCAATATTGAATCTCAATATTGATACGTGAGTACTCATAATTTAACTTTTACATACTAATAGTATATCCCTGACTAGTGCTCGAGTATATAGGATTATGCATGTTTGTACTTTTGATATTGCCTTTAGTTAGGTTATGTTGAATCCTGAATTAGTTATATATGCAACTGAGATAAGGTATAAGATATGCATGTCGTTGGAAAGCTAGCGAAAAATTAAGAACTTTTCATTTAGATATCGAATGATTTCGATGAACGGATTTGAAGTTATAGTCCATCGAATTTTTGTATTATTATTAAAAATGATTATTATTATCGTCGTTATTATCGTCGTTCTAGTTTTATCTTATTATTATTATTATCTTTATCAATAAAAGGATTTATCATTAAAAATTGTTATTTTTTTATTATTACTATCGTTATTATCGTTAAAGTTATAATTAGTATTATTATTATTATCCAATTATTATTATTATTATTATTATTGGTATTATTATTATTATTATCATTATTAATATATATATCATTATTTGAAAATGGTTATTGTTATTGTTATTATTATTATTACTATATTATCATTAAGATAATTATTAGTATTATCGTTAATAATGTTATAGTAACTATCACTATTAATATTAGTGTAATTAAAATAAATATTTGTAACACCTAATTATTTTGATTACTATTATTATCATTATTACGAACACGATATAAAAGACGATTAAAAGCTATTAAACGAAACGATTAGGAAATAATGGGTAAGAGTATCATGATGAAATTAAAATATTATAAGATATTGATTTAGATAAAATTATCGTTCTTATTATTTTTATCATTACTATTATTATTAAAATTATCGTTAGTATTAAAACTATCATTTTAACAAAAATTATCATTTTAATAGAAATGTCATTGTTACTATAAAATATCATTATTATTATTATTATTATTTTAAATAGAATTATTATTTTAAAGATAATATTAAAAATTATCGTAAATATTAAAGTTATCATAATTAGAATTATCGTTTTATCATAATGTCATCTTAGTAATTATAAATATTGATATTTTTATAATAATAATTATTATTACAAAATAATACAACTTTTACTTACTATCATTATAGATATTATTTTATCAAATAAATATTTGATACAAACATATTTTACTACGTGTAATAACTTACTTTAATAATACCTATCATATTATCTTTATAATATTAAATGAACCCTATAAATTTTATTACTTAATATATATAAAAGTATATTTTATTATATAAATATAATATAAAATTTTATTTATTAATAAATAAATTATATTATTTACTCTAATAAATCTTTTAAAAATATTTAAAAATATAAAACGACGATATCTAAACTATATATTAATCATGTATAGATTTTTTGGAAATTATTTTGAGTCAAATTTACTTTTGTTGACTTTTGCATATTAGTCTCGAGCATTAGGATTGTGGTACACTATGACTTGACCTAATTTGTTAGACAAATATTGACCAACACATAAATATATATAATTAATTTAGGTTCGTGAATCCGAGGCCAACCTTGCACTTGTTCAATGACGTTATATGTATTTTTACTACGAAATACAGTATGGTGAGTTTCATTTACCTTTTTACCCTTTATATTTTTGGGACTGAGAATACATGCATTTTTATAAATGTTTGACGAAATAGACATAAGTAATTGAAACTACATTCTATGGTTGAATTATCGAAATCGAATATGCCCCTTTTTATTAAAGTCTGGTAATCTAAGAATTAGGGAACAGACACCCTAATTGACGCGAATCCTAAAGATAGATCTATTGGGCCTAACAAACCCCATCCAAAGTACCGGATGCTTTAGTACTTTGAAATTATATCATGTTCGAAGGAGGATCCCGGAATGATAGGGGATATTCTTATATGTATCTAGTTAATGTCGGTTACCAGGTGTTCACCATATGAATGATTATTTTTTGTCTCTATGCATGAGACGTATATTTATGAGAACTGGAAATGAAATTCTTGTGGTCTATTAAAATGATGGAAATAAATGATTATGATAAACTAATGAACTCACCAACCTTTTGGTTGACACTTTGAAGCATGTTTATTCTCAGGTGTTAAAGAAATCTTCCGCTGTGCATTTGCTCATTTTAAAGATATTACTTGGAGTCTTTCATAGCATATTTCGAAGAACGTTGCATTCGAGTCATTGAGTTCATCAAAGATTATTATTAAATCAATTTATAGTTAGGTAGTGGATATTATGAAATGGTATGCATGCTTGTCAATTTTTGATGTAAAGAAAGATTGTCTTTTAAAAACGAATGCAATGTTTGTAAAATGTATCATATAGAGGTCAAATACCTCGCAATGTAATCAACTATTGTGAATCATTTATAATGTATATGAACGGGTCCTTTCAGTATGATGCTTATATGTTATTGTATTGTTGATTGTATGCGTAGAAATGCTCGATTATATATGTTTTCGGTTTGATTGATTTGGGACAGCGGTTTGTTTGTTATTTTCTGAGAACATAACTGATATAAAAGTGAAATTAAAGTGTTTAGATGATTTCCTCTCATCAAGACATTAATTTTAGACTCCGAATTCATGTTATTTCGATTCCCGGAGCTCTGGATATGATTAAAATGGTGTTTAATTGAAATTAAAATATAAAAACGAATTGAACCAGGTGTGGACTGACTTTGTGACCATTTTTAGAGTATTTAGGGTGTACTAGTGTGTTAGGATTGATGATGGGATGAACTTTCATGTTCGGGTCATCGAAATCCGAGCCACGGATCACCCGTTATGACTAAAACACGTTTTTGAGCGGATTAAAGGCCAAAACTGATTAAGGGCTGTAAGTCACGACTTGGTGACTGTTCTTGGGATGTTCTTGAGCACATTAAGGTGTCTAGTGGGTTGTTTAGGTGAAGATATATATAAGGCTCGCCAAAAACCGATTCCCGGGGCTCAAGTTATGACCCGATGAACTTTTAATTAAAACTTATGGTTATTAATTATGACTTATGATAAAAATAATGAATTTCATTATTAATAAATTACTTATGATATAAAAAGTAATTAATTTAATTTAAGACTTATGATATATATTTATTATATCATTTATTAATTAATTATGATTTAATTAAACTTTTAATTAAATTTATGATTAATAATAATTTTATTATTAATGGAAAATACTTATGATAAGTATTAAACTTATATTATGAAATTATTATAATAAGACTTATAATAAGAATTAATTAATTATTTAATTATTATAAATCATAGTTATTATTTAATTATAATTTAATTATTAAATACTTATGATTTAATAATTATAATTAGAAACTTATGATATGATTAATAATTCATTATTAATTAATAATACTTATGATATGATTTAAAATTTATTATTAATTAATAATACTTATATTATGACTAATATTTAATTAATTAATTAAATACTTATGTTATATTAATTATATCATTTAAACTTATATTAACTTTAATAATTCATTTTAATTTAATTAAACTTATGTTATGATATAATTAGACATATTTAACTTTAATCAACATTATAACTTACATTATTATTACAACTTACACTTTTAAAATTTATGTTGACTTTTGAGTTGACTTTCGGTTGACTTTGACTTTCAGTTGACTTTTGTTGACTTTCTAAATAAGGAAACTTTCCTAAAATAGAAACTTTCCAAAAATAGAAACTTTCCAAAAATAGAAACTTTCCAAAAATAGAAAGTGTGTGTCCGTACGCTGTTCCGATCAAACCGATGCATGTTGAGTGTTGTTCTATGTCTACTTGCAACATGTACAATAGCTATCATACTAAGACTTGACCTAAGTTAGTTATTTATATCGACCTGCTTTATTTATAGGTCGGCGTTGTGATCATTCCTGATCACTTTACTTCATTTGCTGTTCGCATGTTTGTGTGGTTACTTCGTTTGCTATTAAGGTGAGTTATAGTCCCATTTTCTATTTTAAATCTTTTGGGATGAGAATACATGCAATTTATTTTATATTTTGGACACAAGTGGAAGTTGGTTTAAATTATTCATTGTGAGTTGAACAAAAATATTCCCTAGTCTGGTAAGTGTAATCACTGGTTTCTACTGGTAAACGCGAATCCTACGAATAGATCTATCGGGTTTGACAACCCCATTTCGAGCTAGTCGCGCTAGCAATTTATAATCGGAATGTTTAGTACTTCGTAATTTGTTGTAGATACACTTGTTCGGTGTATATTATTTATTGTGTTTGGCAAGGGTAAATAAATGGTTAAGTGGTTACCAGGTGGCTCACAATAAATGGAATAATGTTTTTATATGTTTTCTAGCATATAATTTTGTGGTCTAAAAAGGAGTTTTTATGTTTTCAAACATAAAGTTTTATTTGTTCAAATTAAATATTGTTTGCAATATTAAACCTATAATTCACTCAACATTTTTGTTGACAGTTACTCGCATGTTTTATTCTCAGGTTCATGATTGATTGCTTCCGCTGTGCTTAGAGAGTCTGCATATTTTTGATGGCAGCTTTTGTTAAACAATAACTTGCATTCTATTTTGATACATTTAATAGTGGATGTTGTTGACTTTGTTTTGGTCAACTTTTAGTTAAGTAATAATGTATGGTTTTTCTAAACTTACATATTTTGATAGGTTTCCTTTATAGGAAATCATTTTTAAATAAAGAATGCAAGGTTATTTATTAAATTCATATAGAGTTATGATCAAGCTGTGGGACCAAGATAACGATGATCGTCAAGTGTACTTTGACGGGTCGTTAAAATACATCCTCATAACCATAATTCTAACATCGTTATCATCACATATTATCATCATTAATTCGAATCATAATCGTCATTTTATGTTCAAACATCATCACAATCAACTTAATAACCATATCATCATCATCTCCCATATCAAACTTAATTAGACTCTCGGTCTACTAGGGACACTCGGCTTTAGCAGAGAAAAAAAATGGCAGCCCAAATATAGTATTGACTATTATCTTGCTTATTATAATTCGGCCTACTAACTAAACAAGTTTAAGGCCCAATACAAAATCCATATGAGTTTTTACATGTACGCTGCTGTACCAGGAAATTAGGATTCGATAAGGAGAAAAAATTAGAGGCCACCTCCAACTATACAACTTTTCATAATCATCTTCATCATTTAATAAAGACAGGAACCAACAACAAGTGGGGCTTCGATTAATTATCAATCATTATCATCAACGTGCATCCTTTATCATCATCATCCCACTAATCTTAATCCAAACATCATGATATTACATGTGGGCCGAGATATTTGAAAACTAATCCAATATCCCTTTATCAATTATTATTCGCATACCAACCTCGATCTATTAACATGTTCTACTTTAAATGGCTCGATATAATTGTGGTGGTAAGGTTCATTCGGTCCAATTATCACCAATTAGGAGCCCACCACGTATTCATGTTTACCTATTTTAGTTGAAGCAGAAAACTCTAGCAGCGGCATAAGCGGTCGACAACCAAAACTAGGTGGGGACTTCGGTATTATTTATCCCACTAAAACCTCATCTTTTTCTTATTTGTGAATTTATCAAAGTTACATAGACAGATTGATAACCTACAGCTGGAAAGGTATACTCACGTATACAATTTGTTCCCTCTTTTTCTTTATTTAAAAGAGATATAAAAGGGTGTTGGGGTTTGATAAGCTCAAACAGAAATATAGAGAAAAAAAATAATAGTAGCAGAAACAATCTATGATAGAGAATTGGTCGTGTATATATGATGGTACTGCGAGAGAAGAATAGTCGGCAGTTTGGTGATTGCAGCAGGTTTCGATGGTGATAAGAAGAATAAATGATGATTTCAGTAACGAGGTAAATGTGTGTTCAATTAGAGTTGGTTTATGATTTCATGTGGAAACAAAAAGTAATAGCAGCTGTAAAGTATTGTGAGGTCTTAGGTTTATAAGCAGAAACCGTTTACAGCAACAATAATGGTGAGAGTGATTGATGATACCCGACGTGGGTTTGAGTTGTCGAAGAAATCACCAGGAAGAAAGTAGTAGATGGATGAATGTAACTCTATATCTCTCTCCCTCTCTATAATGTAACAAGTAGGTATTTCCATATACAAGGAGGGAAGAGGTGATTGTTGTCGACAGAAGTTTTCAACCCAAGAAGAAGAATACAAGAAAAATAAAAAGGTGAAATCGATGGCTAACAGAATTTGGATTTGCTGTAGTATTGATTGAATCAGATTGTAAATCAAGTATAGCATGAAAGCAACATGATTAGATTGAGCATTGATTTCTTGTGATAGCTTAGTCGTCATACAGAATAAAGCAGAAGAAGGAACGTACGAATATAAATAAAATAAATAAAGAAGATGTCGACTTGTAACAAATTTTGGATTGATTCTTGATAAAGGATTCGATTAGTAGACATCTTTAATAGTACAGATAGTGATTTAAACAGATTTAGTTTCCTAGTTTCGTGGATTATTCACAAATAGATATAAATAAAAAGGATTTTATTAATTTTAAAAAATAATAATAATAATTATATTAATAATAATAATCTAAATAAAAATACTGATTTCCTAATGTAGTTAACTTTTTATAACTATATATATATATATATATATATATATATATATATATATATATATATATATATATATATATATATATATATATATATATATGTATATATATATATATTCTTAATATAGTAATAATAATAACACAAGTATTGATATTAAAAGTAATAACAATATAACAACATTTATATACAGGTATTACATTATTATAGATTAAGTAATATGACTATTTATATATTACCATATAATAATAATCCTTGATAAGAATCATATATACATATATAGATTAATATCATATATATATTTATACATATTCATTTTAATATTACTTAATTATTTTGTTGATTATTTTACAGTTAATGTGTATTTTTATTTATTCAAAAATATTATATATACACTTAAATTTATAATTGTAAATATATTTATTTACATTTTTATGTATACGCAATTGTTCGTGAATCGTCGGGAATAGTCGGAGGGTAATTAAATATATGAACATAGTTCCAAAATTTTATAGACTCAACATTACAGACTTTTGCTTATCGTGTCGGAACCATATAAAGATTAAAGTTTAAATTTAGTCGAAAATTACCGGGTCACTACAGTACCTACCCGTTAAAGAAATTTCATCCCGAAATTTGAGTGTGGTCGTCATGGCTAACAATAATAATGTTTTCATGATGAATATGAGTTGATAAATAGAGTTTTATCATCATTGAATAATATAGATAAAACAATTTGATTATGCGAAGAGTATAAGTGAAGTTATCGCAAAAGAGTGAAATGAGTAAATGCATATTCGTTTTAACCGATGACGTAGTTACGATTGATTTCCGGAATTTAAGAGATTTGGGGAAGATCTTAGTAATAATATTTGATTCTTAAACAAAAGAAAAAAAAAATTTAAGGAAATTAGGATCCGCTTTAAATGCGATCATCTGTTTTGATTGCTTTGTCGGATATCTTTCTATAAATCCACCCTCTTTGTTTCCTTATTTCCACAACTCGATTTGTCTTGTCAAATTATTAGAAGTCACAAGAAAAGATAGAATTATCAAGAAAATATGCTCTTGATATGTTTATAGATTAGATAGAATGTAAGAGTCGTGTAACATGGCACATGATGATGGTACTGAGAATCCTCACATTTCATTAGAAACTCAGCATGAATTACTGTAATATAATCACGTTGATCAAGTGTCATTATATTATACTAACTCATGCATCAGTTCCCAACATTACTTCAATAGCATTCATATTTTAAGCTCGAAAGTTTACAGAATATAGAAACTAACAGTTTCTATATGATGTAACACTGATAGCACTAAGAGATTAATGATTTCAGATAAGAATAGTTATGAAAATATCTTCAGAAATATGGAGGATATTTATAATGAAAGATACGATGATATCTTGGAATTTCTAATATCGTAGGATGGTGAAGAAAATTTGTCCGCAAGAGTTTGGAGTCAGAAGCAAGGTATTCGCTAAAGATTTCATCAGAAACAGAATCATCAGGATTCTTAATGTACAAGTTTAGTCCTTTTGATTTGTTCAGAGACTCCTTCATAGTTTGTTCAATCAGTTTTTCAGTTTCATACTTTTTCTAAGCTTTGCCAACATACAATTCTTTATTAACTTTTGGCTGTTGAGGTCGTTTACAGTTTTTGTTGCTTCATTCAACTTTGCAAAATTCAGAGCATTAATTCGCAGACTGGGTGCTTTTCAGAATTTCAAAATGGAAGATCGTTGTTCAAAGAGATAAATGTTATATGGATACATATAACTGTTGATGTGGAAACGTTGCGAGACTCACAATACAGATTTGCTGATTCCCGGTAATTAGTATGACAATTCTTGTTACAAGATGCGGATGAGTATATGATGAGACTTCAATAGATAAATATAGGGATTTGTCAGAGGGATTAAACCCAAGGAGCGACGAGGTTGCTGGTACATCTGCTGGTAATATGGTGGAATATAAAAGGTTTCCCGTTAACAGTAAAAGAGCATGCATATATATCAACCTTATAGTAAGGCTAGTCTGACTGAAAAGTCGAAGTTGGCTTGCTGGAGCTGTGACAAATCTGTCTATTTTGAAACGGAATTGAAAAGTCATTTTTTTTTTGCTAGTAAATGTCAAAGGATCTGACATGGATACGTGTCAAATTATGACTTTAGTTTCGATAGCCTTTTAGGTATACAACTGTTGGTAACATGTGGTTGGATCATCATCTCGATTGTTCATTATTTGAAGCGTCTTCAAGAATTTCAAAGGATTTAAACGCAGATTGTAATCGTTAAGATACAATTGAGGTTTAAGATGGAATCAAGTGGCAAACTTGAAGAATTGTTTAGTTTCATATGTTACAATTAATATTTTAATTTATTTTAATTGTCCACTATTGGTAGTCCATAGTTGATAGTCTACAGTTAACAGTTCAATAATTTAATACATAATATTCGAATTAATTAATACGTATCGTGACCCGTGTACATGTCTCAGACTCGATCACAACTCAAAGTATATATATTATTGTAGAATCAACCTCAACCCTGTATAGAGAACTCGATCATTACTGCATATAGAGTGTCTATAGTTATTCCAAATAATATATATATATATATATATATATATATATATATATATATATATATATATATATATATATATATATATATATATATATATATATATATATGCGTCGATATGATATGTCAAAACCTTGTATACGTGTCCCGATATTTAAAGTGCGTAAAATAAATAACAGAAATTAAATGACGATAAATAAAGTGCGTAAAGTAAATAACAGAAATTAAATGACGGTAAATAAAATTGCGAGAATGTAAATTGCGATAAAATAAATTGCGATAAATAAAAGGTAATCAGTTAACTAGGAACAGTTAGCTAGGATTTCGTTAGCGTGGGTTCTTAACAAAATTTCTCATAATTAATTTGTTTGTTTCTAACAAATTTTATTTTTTGCAATGTTTTCTTCATTATGCCACTTGTTGGATTCTGATAAGTCAAAATCCAATTATGAAATTTGAATTTGAATGAAAATAGTTGTTCTTTAGTGAACGGATACGTATAAGTGTGAATTTGAGCAGTATTGTTAATGACTGCTGAATCTGAATTGAGGAATGTACAATGTAACTTATTCATGTGAAATCTAAATATTCCTCGGGTATTACCTACCCGTTAAAAAATTTTCGCCATTCACAGTTTGTACGAAAGAATTTTTAATTACAATCTTTATGAAAACATATATACATATATATTTTCTTCAGATGTAATCATGGATTTAATGAGTCAATATAATATTAGACTCATTTGATTTTTGATTTGAGCTAGAATATGTAATCTCTAAAACTATTAGGATTCACATACTCTTCGCAGAATGTTAATGAAGTTATGGTTCAATACTTCATTCTTAATTGCTGTTAGTACTCCTTGGTATCCAGGGTGCGTATGATGTTGATGTTCGTGGAACAGATTGTGATGTTGAGGTGTGGGATTGCGGATGTTACTGTTGGTGATGGTGGTACTGTTGATGTTGCTGAAGCTGGTAAGTTTTGCACCATATTTCTCAAGGCTACAACTCGGGTGCGAAGCTCGTTGACTTATTACTCCGGGATGATTGTTGGTCAGAACGAGCGGATGAATAAGGTTTAGAATTTGAGATAGTATATGATCATGGTGAGGCCTTCGGGAAATGAGGGTGAAAATGGTGTTTCGGATTGGTTTGCCGGTGAGTGCTTCATGTTCTTCGCCAAGAGCTAAATTCGGTTATTAAAAGGGATCGCCGTCTCCATTGATTAAGTCGACAATGAACCCATCAGATGAATTGAGGATGGCTAATTGATTGATTCATTCTGGTGACACCGCTTTCGGAGCTTAGGTGAATATCCATGTCGGAATAGCTGTCGGGATAACTATCGGAATAGCTATCGAAATCTGAGGGAATCGAACTGGTTGAGGGATTCATCTCGTATGATCAGATGAACTATTTTCAATAAAAAATAGATTGTAGGATGTAGATTAGTACCCTGCAATACATAATTTACATATGCATATATAATACTAAAATCCCATAAGTTACGGAGGAATCTACGGAAGCTGTCAGGTAAAGGTAACAATAACAGATACGCTAAGATATGAATTTATCTATACACTGTCTATGCAATAGAGGCAGCAAGACGTGTCTAGACTTTAAGCATGATAAGCAAATAATTTTCGACACTTAAATGATAAGTAAAACTTTTGACATGCAGACACGGTCGAAGTCCAGACTCACTAATACATCTAAACAACTATCAGTTAGACACACTAATGTAAGACCTGGTTCGCTAAGACCACCGCTCTGATACCAACTGTAATACAATTGGGGACAACCACTGTCCCACCCAGTGCCTTCCCAGCTAACCGCCTGGTGACCACTGAGTGTACCTCAGATACTGATTTTAGGGCCTGCCTCTCGGCTACTGCCAACCCTCGTAAGGGATCGCAAGGAGTAAGAGCCAATGCTTCGTCACAGGTAACACTGTGAGAACCTCCTTTACGACTAACCCACCACACATGGACGGCGTTATACCAGCTCTGATTCCAACTGTAAAAACCCGTCCTAATCCATCTAAACGAAGTCTTCAACAGTTGGTCCCATTGCAAGGTTCTGACCTCTATATGCCTTGAACGACTCCACGTAATGTCTCTAAAATAAGTAAATGCACAGCGGAAGATTTCTTTCATACCTGAGAATAAACATGCTTTAAAGTGTCAACCAAAAGGTTAGTGAATTCATAAGTTTATCATAAAACAGTAAAATTCATCATTTTGATAGACCACAAGATTTAAATGCTGCATGGTATAAATGGGCCCGAATCCTATACCCACATGTAATGTAAATGCGATATCTTTTAAATACAGTACACCTTTCTCGTGTACGAAATCATCTTTCATAAATCTTAGTAACCGTACACATATCTCGTGCACAAAAATAACATACACATAACCTGTGTATAAAATCATTCTCTCGATACATAACATTCTCATCAATTGGGGGCAATTATCATGTCCACATAATTCAATAGTGGCAATTATCATGTCCACATAATTCAATGGTGGCAATTATCATGTCCACATAATTCAATGGTGGCAATTATCATGTCCACATAATTCAATAATAAACCGCAGAACTTCTGTCTGCATAATAATTCATTCGAGGAATGTTTTACTTGTTTCTATCTCGTCAAACATTTATAAAAGCATTTCATGTAATCACAGTTCAAAATATATTTCAAAAGCATTTAATAAAGTAGTTGTAAAAAACAGCGCATGTATTCTCAGTCCCAAAAATGTAAAGAGTAAATGGGAATCAAATGAACTCACGTATATAAATATTGTAAAACAGTTAATAAAGCATTCGCATGTATTCTCAGCCCAAAAACGTAAAGAGTAAAAAGGGCAAATGAAACTCACTATACTGTATTTTGTAGTAAAAATACATATAACATCATTGAACAAAGGTAAGGTTGGCCTCGGATTCACGAACCTATATTATTCATATATATTAACACATATCACACTTAATCGACTAAGTTTATTTATATTAAATAATGTATTAAGATTAATATCTTTATATATATATAGGATTATATTAAGATATATTTTTATATAACTATTACTTTATTTGGTAAAATAATATTTATAATAGAAAGTTGTAATATTTTTATAAAAATAAGAATACTACTAATAATAATAATAAACAATAGTAGTGTTAGTAAAAATGATGATAATAATATATAAAAATCTTGATAATAATAATAATAATAATAATAATAATAATAATAATAATAATAATAATAATAATAATAATAATAATAATAATAAATGTGCTACCTTAATGAAACAAGCTCCAAAAAGGAAAATTAACTATCCATGCCCGGGCTCGAACCTACGACCACTCGCTTGCCATACAACCTCTAAACCATTCAATCATTTAACACTTTCTGTTCTAACTCCTGATGAAATCAATATAACCATTAACGTGTCTGTTTTCTCTTCTCCTCATTATTCTAAAAAGAAATGCCATGGTACAGGCTCGAACCAAAGACCTCTCGGTTATACACCAACACCTATAACCGTCCCTCTACCTTGCATCTTTGTGATTTAACTCATACGACTAATTAATTAGCTTATAGTGAACTGTTTATTATCTATCCTTTCCATTTTCATTTACCATTTTTACATATCCACCATCATCATCAATGACCTCACCATACATCCTCATAACCATAATTCTAACATCGTTATCATCAGGTATTATCATCATTAATTCGAATCATAATCGTCATTTTATGTTCAAACAACATCACAATCAACTTAATAACCATATCATCATCATCTCCCATATCAAACTTAATTAGACTCTCGGTCTACTAGGAACACTCGGCTTCAGCAGAGAAAAAAAATGGCCGCCCAAATATAGTATTGACTATTATCTTGCTTATTATAATTCGGCCTACTAACTAAACAAGTTTAAGGCCCAATACAAAATCCATATGAGTTTTTACATGTACGCTGCTGTACCAGGAAATTAGGATTTGATAAGGAGAAAAAAATAGAGGCCGCCTCAAACTATGCAACTTTTCATAATCATCTTCATCATTTAACAAAGACAGGAACCAACAACAAGTGGGGCTTCAATTAATTATCAATCATTATCATCAACGTGCATCCTTTATCATCATCATCCCACTAATCTTAATCCAAACATCATGATATTACATGTGGGCCGAGATATTTGAAAACTAATCCAATATCCCTTTATCAATTATTATTCGCATACCAACCTCGATCTATTAACATGTTCTACTTTAAATGGCTCGATATAATTGTGGTGGTAGGGTTCATTCGGTCCAATTATCACCAATTAGGAGCCCACCACGTATTCATGTTTACCTATTTTAGTTGAAACAGAAAACTCTAGCAGCGGCATAAGCGGTCGACAACCAAAACTAGGTGGGGACTTCGGTATTATTTATCCCACTAAAACCTCATCTTTTTCTTATTTGTGAATTTATCAAAGTTACATAGACAGATTGATAACCTACAGCTGGAAAGGTATACTCACGTATACTATTTGTTCCCTCTTTTTCTTTATTTAAAAGCGATATAAAAGGGTGTTGGGGTTTGATAAGCTCAAACAGAAATATAGAGAAAAAAAAAATAATAGTAGCAGAAACAATCTATGATAGAGAATTGGTCGTGTATATATGATGGTACTGTGAGAGAAGAATAGTAGGCAGTTTGGTGATTGCAGCAGGTTTCGATGGTGATAAGGAGAATAAACGATGATTTCAGTAACGAGTTAAATGTGTGTTCAATTAGAGTTGGTTTATGATTTCATGTGGAAATAAAAAGTAATAGCAGCTGTAAAGTATTGTGAGGTCTTAGGTTTATAAGCAGAAATCGTTTACAGCAACAATAATGGTGAGAGTGATTGATGATACCCGACGTGGGTTTGAGTTGTCGAAGAAATCACCAGGAAGAAAGTAGTAGATGGATGAATGTAACTCTATATCTCTCCACCTCTCTATAATGTAACAAGTAGGTATTTCCATATACAAGGAGGGAAGTGGTGATTGTTGTCGACAGAAGTATTCAAGCCAAGAAGAAGAATACAAGAAAATTAAAAAGGTGAAATCGATGGCTAACAGAATTTGGATTTGCTGTAGTATTGATTGAATCAGATTGTAATTCAAGTATAGCATGAAAGCAACATGATTAGATTGAGCATTGGTTTCTTGTGATAGCTTAGTCATCATACAGAATAAAGCAGAACAAGGAACGTACGAATATAAATAAAATAAATAAAGAAGATGTCGACTTGTAACAAATTTTGGATTAATTCTTGATAAAGGATTCGATTAGTAGACAGCTTTAATAGTACAGATAGTGATTTAAACAGATTTAGTTTCCTAGTTTTGTGGATTATTCACAAATAGATATAAATAAAAAGGATTTTATTAATTTTAAATAATAATAATAATAATTATATTAATAATAATAATCTAAATAAAAATACTGATTTCCTAATGTAGTTAATTTTTTATAACTATATATATATATATATATATATATATATATATATATATGTATATATATATATATATATATATATATATATATATATATTCTTAATATAGTAATAATAATAACACAAGTATTGATATTAAAAGTAATAACAATATAACAACATTTATATACAGGTATTACATTATTATAGATTAAGTAATATGACTATTTATATATTACCATATAATAATAATCCTTGATAAGAATCATATATACATATATAGATTAATATCATATATATATTTATACATATTCATTTTAATATTACTTAATTATTTTGTTGATTATTTTACAGTTAATGTGTATTTTTATTTATTCAAAAATATTATATATACACTTATATTTATAATTGTATATATATTTATTTACATTTTTATGTATACGCAATTGTTCGTGAATCGTCGGGAATAGTCGGAGGGTAATTAAATATATGAACATAGTTCCAAAATTTTATAGACTCAACATTACAGACTTTTGCTTATCGTGTCGGAACCATATAAAGATTAAAGTTTAAATTTAGTCAGAAATTTCCGGGTCACTACACCTTGTTTCTCACCCCAACTACAGAATCCGTCACTTGTGGGAAGGTTTTATTTAAAAGTTGTAATCTGATGTTCTTTTTCTCACTTTGGTAAGAAGCGAACATCACTAACCCGTAAGCATAACATGCTTCTTTATGTTGCATGTTAGAAGCTCTTTCGAACTCACGAAATCCTATGTTGGGATATGTTGAGTCAAAATAGTTTCTTAACCTGTAGCGTAAAATTGCATTTGGGTTCCCTGCATTTAACGCTTTAAAGAAAACACGGCATAACTTACGGTCTCCCCAATGTGATATACCCCACCTATCAAAGGAAAGCATTTTATAAACTAAGGCATTTCTGGAAAGTCTTTCAAATGTTTGACAAGTTAATTTCTCCATAACTAATTGTGCTGATGAATTCTGACCGACTCTATACAAGATTTCAGCAATCATATCCTCTGGTAGGTCTTCTAAAATATTCGGTTGTCTACCCTTAACGTCCATTTTGTGTTTTTATACTGTAAAATAGACAAGGATTTGATTAGTAAAAGATAATTAACAAACAATACAAGCAATTTTTACATTGAACATAAAAGTACAAGCACACTACAATACATATAATACACACCATGATTACAACCCTCTAATCTGAGTCACTGGTTTCTTCTTCTTCGGACTTGGTTCGTTTTCCTAATTTTCTAGGGATATATGGTGTTCTTCTAATACGATTCGTCGTTTTCCACAAAGGTTTAGAAAAACCTGGTGGTTTAGAGGTTCCCGGGTTATTGTTGCAATTTAGGAAATACGGATGTTGCCGATACATATAAAGTTCATTGGGGTTGGAATCAGGTTTCTTTATTTTTATACCTTTTTCCTTATTATTTTCTTTTGCTTTATTAAATTGGGTCGAGGTAATTTCTATAACATCATCAGAATCCTCATCGGGATCCGATTCATCGGAAAATTGGTAATCTTCCCAATATTTTGCTTCCTCGGCGGAAACACCATTGACCATTATTGACTTTGGTCCGTTGGTTGAGGATTTTCTTTTATTTAATCGATTTACTGTAGGTATCAATATTTCTTCCTCTGGAACCTCTTCTTCTTCCGGTTCCTCCTCTTCTGGTTCCTCCTCTTCCGGTTCCTCGTCTTCCTGTTCCTCCTCTTCCGGTTCCTCTTCTTCCGGTTCCTCTTCGGGAATTTGTGAATCTTCCCAAAATATATTCGACTCTTCATTATTATTAGGTGAGTCGATGGGATTTGTACTAGTGGTAGACATCTATCACACAATATCAAATACATTAAGAGGTTAATATATCACATAATATTTACATGTTAATTGTAGTGACCCGAACTTTTCCATGTTTATATATATTAATTGAGATTGATATTTACATGATTAAATGTTTCCAACATGTTAAGCAATCAAACTTGTTAAGACTTGATTAATTGAATTATGTTTCATATAGACAATTGACCACCCAAGTTGACCGGCGATTCACGAGCGTTAAAACTTGTAAAAACGACATGACGATATATATATGGATATACATATGGTTAACATGAGATTATGATAAGTAAGTATCTCCATAAGTATATTAACAATGAGTTATATACATATAAACAAGACTACTAACTTAAGGATTTCGAAACGAGACATATATGTAACGATTATCGTTGTAACGACATTTAAATGTATATATATCATATTAAGATATATTAATATATCATAATATCATGATAATATAATAATTTAACATCTCATTAGATATAATAAACAATGGGTTAACAACATTAATTGAGATCGTTAACTTAAAGGTTTCAAAACAACACTTACATGTAACGACTAACGATGACTTAACGACTCAGTTAAAATGTATATACATGTAGTGTATTTAGATGTATTAAAATACTTTTGGAAGACTTCAAGACATATATCAAAACACTCATACTTAACGAAAATGGTTACAGTTATTTTCCCATTCTTTTCTTTCATCAAGAATTCTAGTCGTATTCTTACCCGTATTATACACAGCTTCAAAACGTACTTACTATGGGTATATACCAATAGGAACTAGCATGGGATTCCACTCTTGATTATGTCATGTATGACTAATCAATTTTAACTTCTACCATGAGCTAGTCAACTAACTAGAACTCCTTTTAACCCCACTCACCACTCACCAATTACCACTCATCATTCACTCCATTTCACTTCCAATTCTCTGTCTAATTCTCTCTCAACACACACACACACACACTATTATGAACGTATTTTTCCAGTAGTTAACCATCATATTCATCAAAAATCACTTCAAGAATCAAGCTATAATCATCATAGGAAGAACACTTCAACAACACTTCAAAAATCCCTTCAAGTTTACTAATTTACTTCCAAGCTTTCTAATCCATTCCAAGTAATCATCTAAGATCAAGAAACCTTTGTTATATACAGTAGGTTATCTTTCTTATTCAAGGTAATATTCATATTCAAACTTTTATTCAATTTCTATAACTATAAACTATCTTAATTCGAGTAAAAATCTTACTTGAACTTGTTTTTGTGTCATGATCCTACTTCAAGAACTTTCAAGCCATCCAAGATCCTTTGAAGCTAGATCATTTCTTGTCACTTCCAGTAGGTTTACCTACTAAACTTGAGGTAGAAATGATGTTCATAACATCATTTGATTCATATATATAAAACTATCTTATTCGAAGGTTTAAACTCGTAATCACTAGAACATAGTTTAGTTAATTCTAAACTTGTTCGCAAACAAAAGTTAATCCTTCTAACTTGACTTTTAAAATTAACTAAACACATGTTCTATATCTATATGATATGCTAACGTAATGATTTAAAACCTGGAAACACGAAAAACACCGTAAAACCGGATTTACGCCGTCGTAGTAACACCGCGGGCTGTTTTGGGTTAGTTAATTAAAAGCTATGATAAACTTTGATTTAAAAGTTGTTATTCTGAGAAAATGATTTTTATTATGAACATGAAACTATATACAAAAATTATGGTTAAACTCAAAGTGGAAGTATGTTTTTTAAAATGGTCATCTAGACGTCGTTCTTTCCACTGAAATGACTACCTTTACAAAAACGACTTGTAACTTATTTTTCCGACAATAAACCTATACTTTTTCTGTTTAGATTCATAAAATAGAGTTCAATATGAAACCATAGCAATTTGATTCACTCAAAACGGATTTAAAATGAAGAAGTTATGGGTAAAACAAGATTGGATAATTTTTCTCATTTTAGCTACGTGAAAATTGGTAACAAATCTATTCCAACCATAACTTAATCAACTTGTATTGTATATTATGTAATCTTGAGATACCATAGACACGTATACAATGTTTCGACCTATCATGTCGACACATCTATATATATTTCGGAACAACCATAGACACTCTATATGTGAATGTTGGAGTTAGCTATACAGTGTTGAGGTTGATTCCAAAATATGTATAGTTTGAGTTGTGATCAATACTGAGATACGTATACACTGGGTCGTGGATTGATTCAAGATAATATTTATCGATTTATTTCTGTATATCTAACTGTGGACAACTAGTTGTAGGTTACTAACGAGGACAGCTGACTTAATAAACTTAAAACATCAAAATATATTAAAAGTGTTGTAAATATATTTTGAACATACTTTAATATATATGTATATATTGTTATAGGTTCGTGAATCACCAGTGGCCAAGTCTTGCTTCCCGACGAAGTAAAAATCTGTGAAAGTGAGTTATAGTCCCACTTTTAAAATCTAATATTTTTGGGATGAGAATACATGCAGGTTTTATAAATGATTTACAAAATAGACACAAGTACGTGAAACTACATTCTATGGTTGAATTATCGAAATCGAATATGCCCCTTTTTATTAAGTCTGGTAATCTAAGAATTAGAGAACATACACCCTAATTGACGCGAATCCTAAAGATAGATCTATTGGGCCTAACAAACCCCATCCAAAGTACCGGATGCTTTAGTACTTCGAAATTTATATCATATCCGAAGGGTGTCCCGGAATGATGGGGATATTCTTATATATGCATCTTGTTAATGTCGGTTACCAGGTGTTCACCATATGAATGATTTTTATCTCTATGTATGGGATGTGTATTGAAATATGAAATCTTGTGGTCTATTGTTACGATTTGATATATATAGGTTAAACCTATAACTCACCAACATTTTTGTTGACGTTTTAAGCATGTTTATTCTCAGGTGATTATTAAGAGCTTCCGCTGTCGCATACTTAAATAAGGACGAGATTTGGAGTCCATGCTTGTATGATATTGTGTAAAAACTGCATTCAAGAAACTTATTTTGTTGTAACATATTTGTATTGTAAACCATTATGTAATGGTCGTGTGTAAACAGGATATTTTAGATTATCATTATTTGATAATCTACGTAAAGCTTTTTAAACCTTTATTGATGAAATAAAGGTTATGGTTTGTTTTAAAATGAATGCAGTCTTTGAAAAACGTCTCATATAGAGGTCAAAACCTCGCAACAAAATCAATTAATATGGAACGTTTTTAATCAATAAGAACGGGACATTTCAGTTGGTATCCGAGCGTTGGTCTTAGAGAACCAGAATTTTGCATTAGTGTGTCTTATCGAGTTTGTTAGGACGCATTAGTGAGTCTGGACTTCGACCGTGTTTACTTGAAAAATGATTGCTTAACAAATTTTGTTGGAAACTATATATTTTTAACATGTGAATATTATGTGATATATTAATCTCTTAACGCGTTTGATATTATGTGATAGATGTCTACCTCTAGAACAAGTCCCATTGACTCACCTAATAATAATGAAGAGTCAAATGTAAATTGAAATGATTCGTGGACTGATTCACAAGTTCTCGAAGAGGAACCGGAAGAAGAGTCGGAACCGGAAGAAGAATCGGAACCGGAAGAAGAATTGGAACCAGATGAAGAAATAGAACCGGTGGGGGAAATAATAAAATGGTTAAGTAAAAGAAAATCCTCAACCAACCGACCAAGGTTAATTATGGTCAATGGTGTTTCCGCCAAGGAAGCAAAATATTGGGAGGATTACCAATTCTCCGATGAATCGGATTCCGACGAGAATTCCGATGATGTTATAGAAATTACCGCAACTGAATTTAAAAAGGCAAAAGAAAATAATAAGGGAAAGGGCATAAAAATAGAGAAATCTAATTCCAACCCCGATGAACTTTATATTCGTCAACCCCCGAAGTTCTTAAGTTGTAACAATGACCCGAGAACCTCTAAACCACCAGGTTTTTCTAAACCAATGTGGAAAACGACGGCTCATATTAGGGAAACATCATATATCCCTAGAAACTTGGCAAAATGAACCAAAACCGAAGAAGAAGAAACAAGCGAGTCGGAATAAGATAGTTGTATTCGTGTGGTGTAATATATGTAATATAGTGTGCTTATGCTTTATGATATATGTAAAAATTGCTTGTATTAATAAGTATTTTTTTTTTTATGAATCTAACTCTTGTCTATTTTACAGTATAAAAACACAAAATGGATAGACAACCCAATATTTTAAGAGACCTACCCGGAGACATGATTGATGAAATCTTGTCTAGAGTCGGTCAGAATTCTTCGACACAACTATTTAAGGCGAGATCAGTTTGTAAGACATTCGAAGAACGTTCCAAGAATGTCTTGGTTTATAAAAGGCTTTCGTTCGAAAGATGGGGGATATCACATTGGGAAATCCATAAGTTACGACGTGTTTACTTTGACGCATATATTGCGGGGAACCCAAATGCTATTTTATGCAATGGGTTAAGAAATTATTTTGACTCAATATATCCGAATATTGGACTTCGTGATTTAGAAAAAGCGGCTAACATGCAACATAAAGAAGCATGTTATGCTTACGGATTAGTAATGTTCGCTTCTCACCAAAGTGAGAACAAGAACATCGGCCTACAACTATTAAACAAAGCGTTCCCACAAGTGACGGAGTCGGTAATTGGGGTAAGAAATGAGGTTTTTAGATTGTTACGGGACTGTTGGACATTACGTAACCCTCGTCCCTTTGACGACGTTACAACACGCTGTCTTATCAACGGCCATAACGGTTATGTTCCACAAGACCAAGGATGGGAAGTAATCATAGTAAAACCAGAATGCATGACTTGTTTCTGGACGTATGAATTACGTGTCTTTATTGCCTTTGCTGAACGACTTGTGTACTAGCTAGAATTATCTTCACAACCATCTAGTATCAAATTTATTGTGTGCTATATTTCATGCTATATGTAAAATAAGCGGTATTGTAAGTTTGTAAAATATTGTGTAAAAGTTTGAACGCGAAATATTATTATAATCAGTTTTTCATATAGAATTGTAGTAGTTGAATTGTATATTAGCTACTAAGTATGAACTTAACGGGTAGGTACTACCCGAATTTAAACTTATAAAACGCTAATATGAAGAAAAAGCTTTTATAAATGAGTTCATATTATGCTACGAAATACTATTAACTACTCTTAATATTCTGTATGATTAACTTGTTCCATTTGACTATTTTGAAGGAAATGGCACCGACTACTCGACACACCTTGAATATGAATGAAGAGGAATTCCGTACTTTTCTAGCTTCAAACATAGCCGCAGTACAGGCTGCGCTACATACCAACAATAACCTTGGATCTAGCAGTACAGGAAATCGTGTAGGATGCACCTACAAAGAATTCACTGCCTGCAAACCTTTGGAATTTGATGGAACCGAAGGACCGATCGGATTGAAACGGTGACCGAGAAGGTCGAATCGGTGTTTGCCATAAGTAAGTGTACTGAAGAGGACAAAGTAAAGTACGCTACGCATACCTTCACAGGTTCTGCGTTAACATGGTGGAATACCTATCTAGAGCAAGTGGGACAAGACGATGCGTACGCACTACCGTGGTCAGCATTCAAGCACTTGATGAACGAAAAGTACCGTCCCAGAACCGAGGTCAATAAGCTTAAGACAGAACTTAGAGGGTTACGAACCCAAGGATTTGATATTACCACGTACGAAAGACGATTCACAGAATTATGCCTATTGTGTCCAGGAGCATTCGAAGATGAGGAAGAGAAGATCGACGCGTTTGTGAAAGGATTACCGGAAAGAATCCAAGAAGATATAAGTTCACAAGAGCCCGCCTCCATACAACAGGCATGTAGAATGGCTCACAAACTAGTGAACCAGATTGAAGAAAGAATTAAAGAACAGACTGCTGAAGAGGCCAATGTGAAGCAAGTCAAAAGAAAGTGGGAGGAAAACGGTGATAAGAATCACCAATACAACAACAACAGCAATTACAACAATAATCGCAACAATTATCCCAACAATCGCAACATCAATCGCAACTACAACAAATGGCCCAACAACAACAACAACAACAACAACAACAACAACTACAACAATCATCCCAACAACAATAATAACCGCAACAACAACAACAATCAGAAGCAGCTATGCCAAAGGTGTGAAAAGTATCACTCGGGGTTCTGCACCAAATTTTGCAACAAGTGTAAAAGAAATGGTCATAGCGCGGCGAAGTGTGAGGTCTACGGACCAGGGGTTAATAGAACGAAAGGAACAAATGGTGTCGGAACGAGTAATGGCGGAGCAAGTAGTGTCGGAGCAAGTTATGCCAATGTAGTTTGTTATAAATGTGGAAAACCGGGCCACATTATTAGAAATTGCCCGAATCAGGAGAACACAAATGGACAAGGCCGCGGAAGAGTTTTCAATATTAATGCGGCAGAGGTACAGGAAGACCCGGAGCTTGTTACGGGTACGTTTCTTATTGACAATAAATCTGCTTACGTTTTATTAGATTCGGGTGCGGATAGAAGCTATATGAGTAGAGATTTTTGTGCTAAATTAAGTTGTCCATTGACGTCTTTGGATAGTAAATTTTTACTCGAATTAGCAAATGGTAAATTAATTTCAGCAGATAATATATGTCGGAATCGAGAAATTAAACTGGTTAGCGAAACATTTAAGATTGACTTGATACCAGTAGAGTTAGGGAGTTTTGATGTGATAATCGGTATGGACTGGTTGAAAGAAGTGAAAGCAGAGATCATTTGTTACAAAAATGCAATTCGCATTATACGAGAAAAAGGAAAACCCTTAATGGTGTACGGAGAAAAGGGCAACACGAAGCTACATCTTATTAGTAATTTGAAGGCACAAAAACTAATAAGAAAAGGTTGCTATGCTGTTCTAGCACACGTCGAGAAAGTACAAACTGAAGAAAAGAGCATCAATGATGTTCCCGTCGCAAAAGAATTTCCCGATGTATTTCCGAAAGAATTACCGGGATTACCCCCACATCGATCCGTTGAATTTCAAATAGATCTTGTACCAGGAGCTGCACCAATAGCTCGTGCTCCTTACAGACTCGCACCCAGCGAGATGAAAGAACTGCAAAGCCAATTACAAGAACTTTTAGAGCATGGTTTCATTCGACCAAGCACATCACCGTGGGGAGCTCCTGTTTTGTTTGTCAAGAAGAAAGATGGTACATTCAGGTTGTGTATCGACTACCGAGAGTTGAACAAACTTACCATCAAGAACCGCTACCCACTACCGAGAATCGACGACTTATTTGATCAACTACAAGGCTCGTCTGTTTATTCAAAGATTGACTTACGTTCCGGGTATCATCAAATGCGGGTGAAAGAAGATGATATTCCAAAGACTGCTTTCAGAACACGTTACGGTCATTACGAGTTTATGGTCATGCCATTTGGTTTAACTAATGCACCAGCTGTGTTCATGGACCTTATGAACCGAGTGTGTGGACCATACCTTGACAAGTTTGTCATTGTTTTCATTGATGACATACTTTTTTACTCAAAGAATGACCAAGAACACGGTGAACATTTGAGAAAGGTGTTAGAAGTATTGAGGAAGGAAGAATTGTACGCTAAATTTTCAAAGTGTGCATTTTGGTTGGAAGAAGTTCAATTCCTCGGTCACATAGTGAACAAAAAAGGTATTAAGGTAGATCCGGCAAAGATAGAAACTGTTGAAAAGTGGGAAACCCCGAAAACTCCGAAACACATACGCCAGTTTTTAGGACTAGCTGGTTACTACAGAAGGTTCATCCAAGACTTTTCCAGAATAGCAAAACCCTTGACTGCATTAACGCATAAAGGGAAGAAATTTGAATGGAAGGATGAACAAGAGAAAGTGTTTCAGTTATTGAAGAAAAAGCTAACTACGGCACCTATATTGTCATTGCCTGAAGGGAATGATGATTTTGTGATTTATTGTGACGCATCAAAGCAAGGTCTTGGTTGTGTATTAATGCAACGAACGAAGGTGATTGCTTATGCGTCTAGACAATTGAAGATTCACGAGCAAAATTATACGACGCATGATTTGGAATTAGGCACGGTTGTTTTTGCATTAAAGACTTGGAGGCACTACTTATATGGGGTCAAAAGTATTATATATACCGACCACAAAAGTCTTCAACACATATTTAATCAGAAACAACTGAATATGAGGCAGCGTAGGTGGATTGAATTGTTGAATGATTACGACTTTGAGATTCGTTACCACCCGGGAAAGGCAAATGTGGTAGCCGATGCCTTGAGCAGGAAGGACAGAGAACCCATTCGAGTAAAATCTATGAATATAATGATTCATAATAACCTTACTACTCAAATAAAGGAGGCGCAACAAGGAGTTTTAAAAGAAGGAAATTTAAAGGATGAAATACCCAAAGGATCGGAGCAGCATCTTAATATTCGGGAAGACGGAACCCGGTATAGGGCTGAAAGGATTTGGGTACCAAAATTTGGAGATATGAGAGAAATGGTACTTAGAGAAGCTCATAAAACCAGATACTCAATACATCCTGGAACGGGGAAGATGTACAAGGATCTCAAGAAACATTTTTGGTGGCCGGGTATGAAAGCCGATGTTGCTAAATACGTAGGAGAATGTTTGACGTGTTCTAAGGTCAAAGCTGAGCATCAGAAACCATCAGGTCTACTTCAACAACCCGAAATCCCAGAATGGAAATGGGAAAACATTACCATGGATTTCATCACTAAATTGCCAAGGACTGCAAGTGGTTTTGATACTATTTGGGTAATAGTTGATCGTCTCACCAAATCAGCACACTTCCTGCCAATAAGAGAAGATGACAAGATGGAGAAGTTAGCACGACTGTATTTGAAGGAAGTCGTCTCCAGACATGGAATACCAATCTCTATTATCTCTGATAGGGATGGCAGATTTATTTCAAGATTATGGCAGACATTACAGCAAGCATTAGGAACTCGTCTAGACATGAGTACTGCCTATCATTCACAAACTGATGGGCAGAGTGAAAGGACGATACAAACGCTTGAAGACATGCTACGAGCATGTGTTATTGATTTCGAAAACAGTTGGGATCGACATCTACCGTTAGCAGAATTTTCCTACAACAACATCTACCATTCAAGCATTGAGATGGCGCCGTTTGAAGCACTTTATGGTAGAAAGTGCAGGTCTCCGATTTGTTGGAGTGAAGTGGGGGATAGACAGATTACGGGTCCGGAGATTATACAAGAAACTACCGAGAACATCATCCAAATTCAACAACGGTTGAAAACCGCCCAAAGTCGACAAAAGAGCTACGCTGACATTAAAAGAAAAGATATAGAATTTGAAATTGGAGAGATGGTCATGCTTAAAGTTGCACCTTGGAAAGGCGTTGTTCGATTTGGTAAATGAGGGAAATTAAATCCAAGGTATATTGGACCATTCAAGATTATTGATCGTGTCGGACCAGTAGCTTACCGACTTGAGTTACCTCAACAACTCGCGGCTGTACATAACACTTTCCACGTCTCGAATTTGAAGAAATGTTTTGCTAAAGAAGATCTCACTCTTCCGTTAGATGAAATCCAAATCAACGAAAAACTCCAATTCATCGAAGAACCCGTCAAAATAATAGATCGTGAGGTTAAAAGACTTAAGCAAAACAAGATACCAATTGTGAAGGTTCGATGGAATGCTCGTAGAGGACCCGAGTTCACCTGGGAGCGTGAAGATCAGATGAATAAGAAATACCCGCATCTATTTCCAGAAGATTCGTCAACACCTTCAACAGCTTAAAATTTCGGGACGAAATTTATTTAACGGGTAGGTACTGTAGTGACCCGAACTTTTCCATATTTATATATATTAATTGAGATTGATATTTACATGATTAAATGTTTCCAACATGTTAAGCAATCAAACTTTTTAAGACTTGATTAATTGAAATATGTTTCATATAGACAATTGACCACCCAAGTTGACCGGCGATTCACGAGCGTTAAAACTTGTAAAAATGACATGACGATATATATATGGATATACATATGGTTAACATGAGATTATGATAAGTAAGTATCTCCATAAGTATATTAACAATGAGTTATATACATATAAACAAGACTACTAACTTAAGGATTTCGAAACGAGACATATATGTAACGATTATCGTTGTAACGACATTTAAATGTATATATATCATATTAAGATATATTAATATATCATAATATCATGATAATATAATAATTTAACATCTCATTAGATATAATAAACAATGGGTTAACAACATTAATTGAGATCGTTAACTTAAAGGTTTCAAAACAACACTTACATGTAACGACTAACGATGACTTAACGACTCAGTTAAAATTTATATACATGTAGTGTATTTAGATGTATTAAAATACTTTTGGAAGACTTCAAGACATATATCAAAACACTCATACTTAACGAAAATGGTTACAGTTATTTTCCCATTCTTTTCTTTCATCAAGAATTCTAGTCGTATTCTTACCCGTATTATACACAGCTTCAAAACGTACTTACTATGGGTATATACCAATAGGAACTAGCATGGGATTCCACTCTTGATTATGTCATGTATGACTAATCAATTTTAACTTCTACCATGAGCTAGTCAACTAACTAGAACTCCTTTTAACCCCGCTCACCACTCACCAATTACCACTCATCATTCACTCCATTTCACTTCCAATTCTCTTTCTAATTCTCTCTCAACACACACACTATTATGAACGTATTTTTCCAGTAGTTAATCATCATCTTCATCAAAAATCACTTCAAGAATCAAGCTATAATCATCATAGGAAGAACACTTCAAAAATCCCTTCAAGTTTACTAATTTACTTCCAAGCTTTCTAATCCATTCCAAGTAATCATCTAAGATCAAGAAACCTTTGTTATATACAGTAGGTTATCTTTCTTATTCAAGGTAATATTCATATTCAAACTTTGATTCAATTTCTATAACTATAAACTATCTTAATTCGAGTAAAAATCTTACTTGAACTTGTTTTTGTGTCATGATCCTACTTCAAGAACTTTCAAGCCATCCAAGATCCTTTGAAGCTAGATCATTTCTTGTCACTTCCAGTAGGTTTACCTACTAAACTTGAGGTAGTAATGATGTTCATAACATCATTCGATTCATATATATAAAACTATCTTATTCGAAGGTTTAAACTCGTAATCACTAGAACATAGTTTAGTTAATTCTAAACTTGTTCGCAAACAAAAGTTAATCCTTCTAACTTGACTTTTAAAATTAACTAAACACATGTTCTATATCTATATAATATGCTAACTTAATGATTTAAAACCTGAAAACACGAAAAACACCGTAAAACCGAATTTACGCCGTCGTAGTAACACCGCGGGCTGTTTTGGGTTAGTTAATTAAAAACTATGATAAACTTTGATTCAAAAGTTGTTATTCTGAGAAAATGATTTTTATTATGAACATGAAACTATATCCAAAAATTATGGTTAAACTCAAAGTGGAAGTATGTTTTATAAAATGGTCATCTAGACGTTGTTCTTTCGACTGAAATGACTACCTTTACAAAAACGACTTGTAACTTATTTTTCCGACTATAAACCTATACTTTTTCTGTTTAGATTCATAAAATAGAGTTCAATATGAAACCATAGCAATTTGATTCACTCAAAACGGATTTAAAATGAAGAAGTTATGGGTAAAACAAGATTGGATAATTTTTCTCATTTTAGCTACGTGAAAATTGGTAACAAATCTATTCCAACCATAACTTAATCAACTTGTATTGTATATTATGTAATCTTGAGATACCATAGACACGTATACAATGTTTCGACCTATCATGTCGACACATCTATATATATTTCGGAACAACCATAGACACTCTATATGTGAATGTTGGAGTTAGCTATACAGGGTTGAGGTTGATTCCAAAATATGTATAGTTTGAGTTGTGATCAATACTGAGATACGTATACACTGGGTCGTAGATTGATTCAAGATAATATTTATCGATTTATTTCTGTATATCTAACTGTGGACAACTAGTTGTAGGTTACTAACGAGGACAGCTGACTTAATAAACTTAAAACATCAAAATATATTAAAAGTGTTGTAAATATATTTTGAACATACTTTAATATATATGTATATATTGTTATAGGTTCGTGAATCACCAGTGGCCAAGTCTTACTTCGCGACGAAGTAAAAATCTGTGAAAGTGAGTTATAGTCCCACTTTTAAAATCTAATATTTTTGGGATGAGAATACATGCAGGTTTATAAATGATTTACAAAATATACACAAGTACGTGAAACTACATTCTATGGTTGAATTATCGAAATCGAATATGCCCCTTTTTATTAAGTCTGGTAATCTAAGAATTAGGGAACAGACACCCTAATTGACGCGAATCCTAAAGATAGATCTATTGGGCCTAACAAACCCCATCCTAAGTACCAGATGCTTTAGTACTTCGAAATTTATATCATATCCGAAGGGTGTCCCGGAATGATGGGGATATTCTTATATATGCATCTTGTTAATGTCGGTTACCAGGTGTTCACCATATGAATGATTTTTATCTCTATGTATGGGATGTGTATTGAAATATGAAATCTTGTGGTCTATTGTTACGATTTGATATATATAGGTTAAACCTATAACTCACCAACATTTTTGTTGACGTTTTAAGCATGTTTATTCTCAGGTGATTATTAAGAGCTTCCGCTGTCGCATACTTAAATAAGGACGAGATTTGGAGTCCATGCGTGTATGATATTGTGTAAAAACTGCATTCAAGAAACTTATTTTGTTGTAACATATTTGTATTGTAAACCATTATGTAATGGTCGTGTGTAAATAGGATATTTTAGATTATCATTATTTGATAATCTACGTAAAGCTTTTTAAACCTTTATTGATGAAATAAAGGTTATGGTTTGTTTTAAAATGAATGCAGTCTTTGAAAAACGTCTCATATAGAGGTCAAAACCTCACAACGAAATCAATTAATATGGAACGTTTTTAATCAATAAGAACGGGACATTTCAGTTGGTATCCGAGCGTTGGTCTTAGAGAACCAGAATTTTGCATTAGTGTGTCTTATTGAGTTTGTTAGGATGCATTAGTGAGTCTGGACTTCGACCGTGTTTACTTGAAAAATGATTGCTTAACAAATTTTGTTGGAAACTATATATTTTTAACATGTGAATATTATGTGATATATTAATCTCTTAACGGTTTTACGGTGTTTTTCGTGTTTTCAGGTTTTAAATCATTAAGTTAGCATATCATATAGATATAGAACATGTGATTAGTTGATTTTAAAAGTCAAGTTAGAAGGATTAACTTTTGTTTGCGAACAAGTTTAGAATTAACTAAACTATATTCTAGTGATTACAAGTTTAAATCTTCGAATAAGATAGTTTTATATATATGATTCGAATGATGTTATGAACATCATTACTACCTCAAGTTTTGTGGATAAACCTACTGGAAATGAGAAAAATAGATCTAGCTTCAAAGGATCCTTGGATGGCTTGAAAGTTCTTGAAGCAAAATCATGACACGAAAACAAGTTCAAGTAAGATTTCCACTCGAAATAAGATTGTTATAGTTATAGAAATTGAATCAAAGTTTGAATATGAGTACTACCTTGTATTAGAGAGATATCTTACTGTAAATAAGAAAGATTTCTTGAGGTTGGATGATCACTTGAAATGGATTTTCAAGATTGAAAGTAAGCTAGCTAACTTGAAAGTGTTGTTGGTGTGTTCTTGAGTAGTTGTTTTGTATATTGGTTTATGTATGGATTTATGAACTAGATTGAGCTATATTTTGATGAAGATGATGAATAACACTTAGAAGAAAGGAAGAACACTTGAGAGAGTTTAGTTTGATGCATAAAAATTGAAAAGTGAAAGTGTTTGTAAGTGTGTTAGAAAACGTGATATGTATGTTGTCATATAGTCTCCATTAGTTTGTTGTTTTGTTAGATATTTCTTGCTAGATTCTAAATGATGGTTCCCACATGGTTAGATGACTCACATGGGCTGCTAAGAGCTGATCATTGGAGTGTATATACTAATAGTAAATACATTTAGAAGCTGTGTATTGTACTAGTACAAATACGAGTGTATATGAGTAGAATTGTTGATGAAAATGAATGAGGATGTAATTGTAAGCATTTTTGTTAAGTAGAAGTACTTTGATAAGTGTCTTGAAGTCTTTTAAAAGTGTATGAATACATATTAAAACACTACATGTATATACATTTTAACTGAGTCGTTAAGTCATCGTTAGTCGTTACATGTAAGTGTTGTTTTGAAACCTTTAAGTTAACGATCTTGTTAAATGTTGTTAACACATTGTTTATTATATCTAATGAGATGTTAAATTATTACATTATCATGATATTATGATGTATTAATATATCTTAATATTATAAATATACATTTAAATGTCGTTACAACGATAATCGTTACATATATGTCTCGTTTCGAAATCCTTAAGTTATTAGTCTTTTTTTTACATATGTAGTTCATTGTTAATACACTTAATGATATGTTTACTTATCATTTATCATGTTTATCATAGTGTATCAATATATTAATATGATTCATAGGTAATTAGTAAGACGTTGTTATAACGATAATCGTTATATATATCGTTTCGGGTTTCTTAATTCAATAAACTCATTTTTATGTATATCACTCATTGTTAATATACCTAGTGAGATACTTACTTATCATACTATCATGTTAACTATATATATATATATATATATATATATATATATATATATATATATATATATATATATATATATATATATATATATATATATATATATATATATATATATATATATCATATAGTTTTTACAAGTTTTAACGTTCTTGAATCGCCGGTCAACTTGGGTGGTCAAATGTCTATATGAAACCTATTTCAATTAATCAAGTCTTAACAAGTTTTATTGCTTAACATGTTGGAAACACTTAATCATGTAAATAATAATTTCATTTAATATATATAAACATGGAAAAGTTCGGGTAACTACAGTTTGTATTTTGATACAAAAATTTAGCGGACGCATTTTGATACAAAAATATCTGTAATGTGTTATTTGCTGTTAACCGACAGTAACTAACTTGATTTGCCTTATGTTCAGGTGATAAGGATAAAGAAGCCGCTCAGTAGTAGATTATCTGAGCTGGTTGCTGGTAATTGGTGAGTGGGACTAACTGGAGTATATAGTATAGAGTTGCATGTTATATTATGATTTCCATTCTTGTTAGATATACTTACTTTTGTGGTTAGTTCGTACGTTGTGATGACTGCATGTTTGTTGATGCTAGTCTGATGGAGCCCAGTGCATCCCTATTGTGTGGTAACCTCGGTATGAGAGATCAACCTGTGGGTTGGGTTCCTCATGTGGTAGCCTAGAAAATCGAGGTGTATATATATGTGAATGACGCGTCCGTCGCGTGTAGATTATATATATACACACGGTGGTGGAGGAACTTCTGGTAAGCCCTAGTCCAATTAGCTAGTGGTTAATGGTTTGGCTAAGCTGCCAGAGTCTCCGTAGACTGCACTTGGGTAATGTTTGTGTGTTAGCCTTTGTGACATGATTGGTATAACGGTTCCTGTATACTATTGCCTGTAGTTAGTTGTAATCACTTAGCTTCATGCTAATTCCCCTCCATCTCCTCCCTGTAGGTTGTTAGCTTTTGTAAATGATGCATTTTGGGGAGAATACGGGCATGTGAATGTTATGTTTGATAGGAGTCAACTCTGATGTGATTTTACTTAGTTAAAATGTGTTCTTTTGTAAACATCATACATTTACGTTTCTTCCATTTAAAATATGTATTTTGTATGTTGTCAAGTGACACTGGTTAGTGTAAATTGTAATTAATTAATAAATGCTTCCCCCACGTATACGTTTTTTAAAAAAATTAGCGGTGTCACAAGTTGGTATCAGAGCATAGTTTGGTAGCATGCTCATTGTGAACTAAATGTCATGTTCCCAAACTTAGTAGAGTCATGTCAAACATAACATGAGGGGGATGGGTTAAGTGAGTATTAGGCTTTGGTGTGAGTGTTGTGGTAGTGCAGTAATGGCAGATAATGAAACAAACGCTACTGGCCCTGCTGTCCCTGGAACTGGTACATTTAGAGCCCCTGACGAAGATGGACGTGTGTCTTCAGAAGAAGAAACTTCTCAAGAAGTAATAAATCTTCAAAGTCAATTACTAGAAGCTAAGGAGAAAATTAAAGAACTGGAACAAGAATGGGCAAGATGGAACCCTAATACTACTGCATTGAACACAACTTTTCCTTCAAACCTTTATAATCAAGCCGGTGGCAGTTCCCAATCACAATTTCTACAAAATACCTATCAGAATCTTCAAATGCCATACCCATTTAACCAAGCCCTTTCGAATCAGATGATCTATCCATTTCAAATCCCTGAGACAAGAAAGAAGTGTACGTATAAATAGTTTCTAGACTGCAAACCCCCTGAGTATAGCGGTCACACAAACCCTACAATGACACTCAATTGGTTAAGAGAAGTAGAGCGGGCGTTGGAAGCATGTTTCTGTGAGCCTGAATCTATGGTACTGTTTGCTAGTAGGCTTCTCAAAGGTGAAACAATGGAATGGTGGGACTCTATCACCGCATATTTACCAAAGAACAGATCAGTCAAATAACCTGGGAACAATTTGCTGCTAAGGTGCGTGAGCAGTATTGTTCTGAGTATGAGATGGAAAGATGAAAAACAGAATTTTTGAATATGAGAATAACAGAAAGTATGACAATTGATGAGGTTTTCAGAGATTTTACATCGAAGTTAAGGTTTGTTCAACAATGGGTACCGATTGAGAAGGATAAGATTCAGCATTTTATATGGGTGATTAAGCCAGAGTTTAGAACGGTTGCGAGATTTGCAACGACTTTGTCACAGGCTCATGAGATGGCTAAGATTACTCAGGGTGACATCAATGTAACGAAAAGAGAAAGTTCGAGAGGTGGATCTTTTGGGGGTAAATCAGAAGGTCAATCAGGTGGGCAATCGACTCAGCAGTCGGGTAAGCAATCTGGTTTTCGTGGTAAAAAGTCAGACGGGTTTAAACAAAAAAGTAAGTCTAGTATGAGCGGATGGGGTTCTAGTCAGTCTGGTTGGTGTAATGTTTGTAAATCGACTCATGTCGGTCTGTGTTCTCCAATGACCCGAAGATGTCTGAAATGTGGGGTGATGGGTCATGAATTAACAGCTTGTTCCTTTAAGTCTAATTTTTGTTGGAGTTTCCATCAAGAGGGGCATAGATATGCAAATTGTCCATTCACGTCAAGAGCCGGTTTTGGGGCAGGGTCAAGAGCGAGGTCAATTACTTCTGGGGTATCTTCTGCTTCTACTGCCGGGCAGAAGAGAAAGAATCCTCCAACAGCAGAGGCAAGGGCATTTCAGATGACAGTAGACACGTCAATCGCTACCGATAACATCATTACCGGTATGTTCTCGATTAATTCCTTACCAGCTCGTGTGTTATTTGATTCAGGAGCGAATCGATCTTTTATGTCCTTAGACTTCTGTGATAAGTTGACGTTGCTTGTTAGGATGTTAAATGCGCCTTTGGGAATAGAAGTAGCTGATGGTAAAATGGTTCCATGCACATCATCTGTGTCTGGAATTACCATCGATATTGATGGCCATTCCTTCCCTTTAACCTGTTTGTAGATGCATATACCTAGCTTTGATGTAGTCATAGGCATGAACTGGTTAAGAGCTAATAGGGCTAATATTAAGTATGATAAGAATATGATTTCTTTCCATTTAGCTGATGGGTCTCGAGTAGTAGCTAGGGGAGAGCGCAGTGGATGTAACTTTCCTATGGTTTCCCTAATGAAAGCTCAGAAGGAGATATCGAAAGGGTGTGATTCGTTCTTAGCTTATGTGATCGATGTTAAGAAAGAAAAGAAGCAGGTGACCGATATTCCCGTTGTGTCAGAATTTCCAGAAGTGTTTCCAGATGATTTACCAGGGTTACCTCTAGTACGTGAAGTATAGTATAAAATCGATTTGGTGCCGGGTGCTACACCAGTTGCAAAAGCTCCTTACAGATTAGTTCCGTCAGAAATCCGAGAAATGATGTCTCAGATTTCGGAATTGTTAGATAAGGGGTTTATTCGATCAAGTTCTTCACCGTGGGGTGCTCCTGTGTTGTTTGTGAAAAAGAAAGATGGATCGCTTCGTATGTGTATCGATTATCGTGATTTAAACAAAAGAACAATAAAGAATAAGTATCCGTTACCGAGAATAGACAATTTATTCGATCAATTACAGGGTGCTTCTTACTTTTCAAATATTGATTTACGTTCAAGGTATCATCAGGTACGTGTTGCAGAGACCGATATACCGAAAACAACGTTCAGAACAAGATATGGTCATTATGAATGTTTTGTTATGTCATTTGGGTTAACAAACGTGCCAGCAGTGTTTATGGATTTAATGAACAGGGTGTGTCATCAGTATCTTGACAAGTTTGTGATTGTCTTCATTAATGATATATTTGAAAACCGAGAAAGATCATGCTACGCATCTGAGGTTGGTGTTAGAACTTCTGAAACAGGAACAGTTGTACGCTAAGTTTTCCAAGTGTGAATTTTGGCTGCGGGAAGTACAGTTTCTGGGTCATGTGATTTGTGAACAGGGTATCAAACTAGATCAGTCTAACATAGACGCTGTAATGAATTGGAACTCACCGAAAACGCCGACAGAAATTAAGAGTTTTCTGGGTTTTGCAGGTTATTACCGCAGATTTGTTAAAGATTTTTCTAAAATAGCAGGTCCGTTGAATAAGTTAACTAGAAAAGATGTAGCCTTTCGATGGACGGATGAACAAGAAAAAGGCTTTCAGACTCTTAAACAGTTGTTATGTCAAGTGTCAGTTTTAGCTTTACCAGAGGGATTAGAAGATTTTGTAGTCTATTGCGATGCGTCAGCGCATGTCTGGGTTGTGTTTTGATGCAAAGAAATAAAGTCATAGCGTATGCTTCACGACAGTTGAAGAATCATGAACGAAATTACCCTACTCATGACTTAGAGTTAACTGCAGTTGTGTTTGCTTTGAAGCTTTGGAGACACTATTTGTATGGTACACATTGTGAAATCTATACAGATCATAAGAGTCTTCAGTACATCTTTTCGCAGAAAGAATTAAATATGCGTCAACGTCGATATCAAGAATTGATTAAAGACTATGATTGTGAGATTAAATACCATCCGGGTAAAGCAAATGTGGTCGCAGATGCTTTGAGTTGCAAGAAAACATTCAAGAATGTTAGATTTATGCGAATTGAGATAGTTTCAGATTTGATTGATTGATTGAAAACCGTTCAGTTAGTAGCATTGAATGGTGAAAACCTAAAGACTGAACAAATGACAAAGAAAATTTGACCTATGCAATGATTCTAGAGGATTAAAGACCTATAAAGACCAAATTTGGATGCCTATGCTTGGAAATTTGAGGGATTTAATCCTTACAGAAGAGCATAAATCTAAATTTAAAGTGCATCCGGGTAGTACTAAGATGTATAGAGATTTGAAAATGTTGTATTGGTGGCCGACGATGAAGAGAGATGTTCCAGGTTTTGTTGAAAAATGTCATATTTGTGCGCAAGTTAAAGCAGAACATCAGAAACCGTATGGATCTCTACGACATTTAGAAATTCCTCAGTGGAAATGGGATCATATAACGATGGATTATGTAACCAAGTTACCCCGAACCCAGAAAGGTCATGACATGATCTGGGTGATAGTGGATCATTTAACAAAGAGTGCTCACTTCTTACCCACTCGTGAAACAGCTTCGTTGAGTGATTTGGCAGATTTATATTTGAAATAAATCGTTAGTCGACATGGTGTACCGTTGTCAATAGTTTCTGACAGAGATACAAGGTTTGTATCAAACTTCTGGAACAGTTTACAACAGAATCTGGGTACACGTGAGAATCTAAGTGCAGCTTATCATCCACAAATAGACGGTTAGAGTGAACGAACGATTCAAACATTAGAAGATATGTTGAGAGCATGTGTCTTAGAATATGGTGGTTCTTGGGATTCACATCTTCCATTGATAGAGTTTGCTTACAATAATTCGTATCATTCGAGTATCGGAATGCCGTCGTATGAGATGTTGTATGGTCGAAAATAGCAGAACTCCTACATGTTGGTTAGAAGCAGGTGAGAAACAATTTGCAGGTCCCGAAATTGTTCAGATAACCGCAGAAAAGATTAAAATTGCACGTGAGAAGTTAAAAGCAGCCAGAGACCGACAAAAGATGTATGCTGATCCCCGTAGATGTTTGATAATTTTTAATGTAGGTGGTCGTGTATACCTAAAAGTTTCGTCGTGGAAAGGGCTGATCAGGTTTGGTAAACGTGGTAAACTAGCACCGAGATTTATTGGGCCATTTCTGATCAAAGAAATTTTGAATGATCAAACTGTTGTTTTAGATCTTCCTTCAGAGTTAGCAGGAATTCACAACACCTTCAATGTGTGTTAACTGAGAAAGTGCAAAGTAGATGATGAAAGTTAGATTCTTCCATTGAAAGATTTGAAAGCTGATTTGACTAAGAAATTAGTAGAAGAACTGAGACGGCCCGTCCTAATCCATAAGGATGAATACAATAACATATGGTTACATTGCGAGGCATTTGACCTCTATATGATACATTTTACAAACATTGCATTCGTTTATAAAAGACAAACTTTCATTACTTCGAAAGTTGACAGGTATGCATATCATTTCATCATATATCTAAATTATAAATGACTTAATCTGTCATTTACTAAATAATACGCTTTATTGAACTCAACGACTTGAATGCAACGTCTTTTGAAATATGCCATGAATGACTCCAAGTAATATCTTTAAAATGAGCAAATGCACAGCGGAATATTTCTTTAATACCTGAGACTAAACATGCTTTAAATTGTCAACCAAAAGGTTGGTGAGTTCATTAATTTATCATAATCGATCATTTCTATAATTTTAATAGACCACAAGATTTCAATATTTAACTGCACACATTCACTGTACAAAAATTTAACTGCACACATTCATCTCGTGTACAAAAATAAAACACATAACCTGTGTATAAAAATCATTCATATGGTGAACACCTGGTAACCGACCTTAACAGGATGCATATAGATGATGTGCGTAGAGGTGTATATGAAATAGCCTAAATTTACTAGAAAAAACTATTAAATATGATACAATTCTACACAAAATATTTATTTATTTATAGAACGGATATAACTAAACCTTGCTACAACACTTATAGGCAGTGTACCTAATCGTACAGTAGTGTAGATTTTAGTAAGTCCGGTTCGTTCTATAAGGAATCTTTTAAACAAAGCTTAACGCTATATTAGTTTTAATTTATAAAAATACACATATATATATAAGTAATATTATTATTATAAAAGGGGGTTTTTACCGTTTAATGACCGGTTTGTCGATTTTTAAAACTTTAGTCGCAGTTAAAACCTAATGTAAAATATTAAATAAATAAAAGACTTAATTTAAAGCGTAAAGTAAATAACGATAATGAAATTGCGAATAAATAAAAGTGCGATGAAATAAAATTGCGATAATTAAAAAGTGCGATAATTAAAAGTGCAATTAAATACAATGACAATAAAAGTGCGATAATTAGAAGTGCAATTAAATATGAAAATAAAGGAATTATGCTTATTTTAACTTCCGTAATCATGATGTTTGACGTGTTGATTTTAGTTTATTCCCATGGGTTAATTGTCCTTTGTCCTGGATTATTTAATATGTCCGTCTGGTTTTTGTCCATAACAGTCCATCAGTCATAAATATAAAGTGCGAGTATCCTCGTCAAATTATCCTTATACCCGAAGTCAAATATTCCAACTAATTGGGGACTTAAACTGTAACAAGGTCTTAATACTTTTAATAATTACACCAGGATATCGACTGCGTGTAACCCAAAGTTTTAATACTTTGTTATCAATTATGCCAAGTGTCTTTGTACATAATTTCACCCGTGTTTTAATAATTCCATAGACTATTAATCCATTCCCGTGTCCGGTTAAATGAACGATTATTTGTACATATAAATATCCCGCCCATCGTGTCCGATAGAGTGTATGTGGTTATTTATAGGTACGTCCAATTATAAATCTTTATATTAAAATTACCAAACTATCATTTAGTTAAACAAATATAAAGCTCATTAATAGCCCATAGACTAATTTCCACAAGTGTCGTTCTTTTGTCCAAACCCCAATTATGGTACAAAGCCCAATTACCCAATTTTAGTAATTAGCCCAACATCATGATTACTTCGTTTTAAATAAGCATAATAATAATTTAGCTACGAGACATTAATGTAAAAAGGTTGAACATAACTTACAATGATTAAAAATAGCGTAGCGTTACACGGACAGAATTTCGACTTACACCCTTACAACATTCGCTAACATACCCTTATTATTAGGATTTAAAATTAAAATTAAAATATAAATATATATATATATATATATACGTTTACATATGAGTGAAGAGAAAAAGATGTGTAAAATTTGGCCGAATGCTCGGCCTTTTATAGGCCCACGTGTTACTGTTTGACCTCCGCGAGTGCGGAGGTTTTTGCCTTCATAAGCTCCGCGAGTGCGGAGCAGTGGAATCCAGCTCACACAAGTTTGGATCTTAGTCTGTAGACGATTTTAATATATAAATATAATATTTATATATATAATTTATATAATTAATTATATATTATATTATATTTATATACATAGTTAATTTATAATTTCCGATTCGTTGCGTCGAGCGTTGAGAGTTGACTCTGATCCCGGTTCCGGATTTTCGAACGTCCTTGCGTACAATTTAATATCTTGTATTTTGTGTTTCGAATCTTGTACTCTTGTAATTTTGAGACGTTTCTCATCAATAATTGGAACCTCTTTGATTGTATTTTGTACTTTTGAGCTTTTTGGTCATTTGCGTCTTCAATTCGTCGAATCTGTCTTTTGTCTTCACCTTTTATTATTTAAATGAATATCACTTGTAAATAGAACAATTGCAACTAAAAGCTTGTCTTTCTTGAGGGATAATGCTATGAAATATATTTTCGTTTTTAGCATTATCAAATATTCCCACACTTGAGCGTTGCTTGTCCTCAAGCAATATAGTCTCGAAATACTAGAATCACTTATTTATTCTTCACACTTTGTACATTAGTGATTTCTATACGGCGGTATAAACAATTGTAGTAACGTTGTGGTTTACAGTCCCACATGACTATAAAATTTAGATCCTTTAAGGAAATTGGATCTTTATGAAAACATTTGATATTTTTGAAAATTCAATCTAGTTTTTACCCTAGATAAGTTTTCCGGAATAACCCTTCACCGGTGTTTGCAAATTCTTTTTGTGGGTTTTGTGGGTTTCATATTTGAAAATTTTAGCTCAAAACTTGCGGTTTTGTGTCACCCACTTGCTAACCTTGTATTGGGAAAGCAACACGTCCAGTATACTTGCTCCGTATATTACCTTTCGATAAACTACCGTCCGGTTGTAAAGAAAAGCGTTGAACAAGCGACTGTTAAGGCAATGTCCCCTGACATGCTTTTAATTATGGTCTATAACATATCAGACGCAATTACTATCCTTGGTAGGAGCAATAGTAAAGCTCACCCTTATAATTTTTCGGTCTGGCACAAGGTCATGTCTTTGACCATGCTATGCAACCACCGTTCTTACGATTGACACCCGATTTGGTTCAGGTGACCTAATGAATTCCAGATGAATTCCTAGGATTTTTCGTTCAATGGTAATGAATGCATTGAAAATGGATTTTTAGAAAACAAATCGGTTTGTAATTTTGATCAAAATATTTTCTCGTTCAAGCTCGAGTTTAGATATCATCGAATTCCATGAGTTTGTAATTCTCAATCTTTAAGGTCAATCTCAAGGATTGAGTAATATCAGTCTTAAAAGCTGATTTTTGATCTTTTAAGGAGATTATCCTTTCTGGGGATCTGATTCATTAGTCTTATCAAGCTAATTTGCACGGCGTCCTCCCCATTTTACAAGACAGATCCTCTCATGGTTAGGATAAGTCTGACCACTTGGCGACCCTGTTTGATGCTGAGGTCCGTGGATTTCCTGCTGATTTTAGAGATGACTTTTCTAGATTTTTCGTCAACCTACAGCTGGTCTGGACGACAACTTCATGACCTAAATCAAGAAGCGCGTTTCTTTTTCGGAAGACTTTACTTCCTTTTAATGATGGAATTGATTCATCGTGTAGATCCATCTTTCTTACAGTAAATCGGGTAAAACTTTTTATTTTAATCCAAAGCAAAAGTATCTTCAATTATTTGTTATAGAAATATGTGACATATGTTTAAAATAACTTGGTAAATTTTCCCACACTTGGCTTTTATTTTCCTTTTTATTGTCCTCTATTCCATTTTAAATGAATTCTAACATTTTGGTTTGTTTCTCAATTTATGTCCTTTCTGAGGTAACAATAATTTCGGTGTTAACACCTAGTTTTATCGTTCATAAATATGTATAAACATGCTTTTGAATTCATTTAATTGAAAATTTTGAAAAATTTTACTAGAAGTGGGTAGTCAGTATATAAGACTAGGGCTGTTCTTTGTTATCAGAGAGCACTAGATTCTAATACAACTACTACGTTACTAGTATTTTTAATGGTAACCAAGTGTATAAGTTAAAAATTTTAAAAATCCAAAAGAATTTAACCCCTTCCCATACTTAAGATCTTGCAATGCCCTCATTTGCAAGAAATCAGTAACAATTTAAATTATTGAGGGTGATTAGCGTAGAAAAATGATTAAATTTTACCAAGGTTTCCAAACATATTGGCGTTTGTTTGCTGAATGATAAATGGTGCACATCATTTGTTCATTCCATCTTGTTGTTACATCACATTTGTTTTTCGTTTTGTCGTCAAAATTAGTAGCTTTTGCTGAACTTAATGCCAATCTTTGAAAATGCGGTGTTTTACCCTGTTTTGTACATGAGATAAACTACAAACACATATTTACATATTTTTGAAGTTGGGTTTTCACACCACATTCAAAAATTATTAAAATCTAATAAAGTTAGAAAATTATAAAAGCTATTATGATAATAGAATAAGAAATAAGAAATAAGAAAATTAAGAATTAGTAACATTACAATAAAATAAACAAAAATAGAAAATTACGGATGAGGATGATGGTTCCAGTGTGGGTCCCAAGCGTATCCATAGATGCTGTAAAATGCTTGGGCCGGGTCATATGTAGGATATGGCGGTCGGCTCTCTAAAGTCCAAGGAGTAAATTCGGGCATAACGGTAGGAATGTATTCTCTACCTACGTGTGTACAATGACTTATGATTTGGCTTTGATGATACTGCCAATCTTGACATGCTTTTTGTCTAGCCATTTCATAATCGTGTCGAGCCATAAAAATTTGCATTTCCGTCATTGGATTACCCCCTCCCGGTTGACCTTGCTGTTGATCTCTCTCAACCTGTGAATGCCTGCCATCATATCGTGCTGTCGCGTTGTTTCGTTTCTTTAAGACCTTAGCACCATGATAAACACGCAAATCTATTCTATCGTGGGGTTTTGGTTCTGCCATTAATAATCCCCCCCGACTTCTATCCACACCAAGATATTCAGCAATCAAAGTAATAAATATACCACCTCCTATTATGCTACCATGCCTCATACCCCTAACCATAGTCAATAAATAATAACCCACACAAAAAGGTATACTTACAGCGCTGTGTGGGTCTCGAATACACATGTGGTAAAACAAATCCTGTTCATTTACCTTTTCCTTATTCTTACCTCGTTGTGTAATCGAATTGGCTAAAAACCTATGGATTACTCTTAATTCAGCTCTATCAATATCAAGATAAGAGTATAATCCCCCTGGAATCGACGATGGCTAGTCATCCTACTCCATACGTCATTTGTATCAAAATTCTCATCCACCCTCCTTCCATAAACTATTAACCTCTGGCAATCATAAGATGCTAGCTCCTCGGGTGTATATATACCTAAGGCCCGAGCCATGTCTAGTAAGGACATATGGCGCATCTCCCCTCCTAATAAAAATCTAATAAAACTACGATCGGTTAAAGTATCTACCCGATCATTTATTTCAATAGTACACAATAACTCTATACACCATTCTCTATATACAGGTCTGCGCATGTTGAATAAACGTACCCAATCATTAAAAGCAGAATTACCATACCTTTGAGTAAGTAATTACCTGATTGGCTCGGCCAATTCCACTACCTCTAATGGTGCCCAATCTATAACTCTGGGTACCTCAACATTATTAGACACAAGGTTGTGCAGGTTCTTTTGATATTTTGAATAGTCTATCCAATATCTATCAAATCTCAAATTCGGATGTAAATCTGCCTCCTGAATGTTTGAATATAAAACAATTGGGTGAGGCATATCTTGTCGGTATTGGTTATTAATTTCCTGTTGATTTGCATCTTCCAGAGGAGCATTGCGAGCCTGGGATGAAGATTCACCCCTTTCAGTCTTCAAAATATATCAAACACAATTTTTGTGCATCCAAATATGCATTAGTTTTAGCACAATCATAAATCTAAACAATTACAATGACATGTTTAATCCATATTAAACTCTATACACATTTTCAAAATATTAACAATTCTACACTTTTACAAATATACTTTTACAAAAATGCATACAAAGTTTCTTCGCATTTAACTTCTAAAACATGTCAAAAATAATCATTATAACAATTAAACAAGTTCCTCATGGCATTCATATCAATTAAATCAAGTTCATGCAATTTTGGTTAAAAAAAAATCCACTTTAATCTTCATAAATCATGTTTAGGATCAAAGTTTTGATCATTTAGCAACCTAAACATGTTACACTACTCAATTTAGCATAAACTAACAACAAAATTCGGCCATTAATCAAAAAGCCCTAATTTTGCTCAAGAACACAAACCCTAGATTATTCAAAAATTGAAGTTCAAAGCTTCTAATCATGTTAAATAGCATCAATCTAGGTTATACAAGCATAATACACAAACAATTGAAGCATTATTACACTAGAAAGCATCAAAATCGAATTATGTATGAAATTGTTCAAGAACACTAAAATTCGGATTAAATGGTGTTTAGGTGTAGAAATTTACCGATTTCCTTGAGTAATTCCTTGATAATAGTCTCCTCATTGTAATTTTATGAAAGATTTGATGAAAAATGGCGAATTTGTGATGATTTTTCGTGAAAAATGTGTGTGTGTGTGTGTGTTTGAACTGGTCTGTTCGACCAGATATATTTCTGGGTTTTTTGACCTCCGCGAGTGCGGTGGTGGGCCAGTTTAAATCACCGCGAGTTGCGGTGGTTTGCTTTTTTTTTTTATAAAACCTTATAACTTTTTTTAAAAACATTTAATTAATTAAATTCTAAAAATTTTGTTTTCCTTTAGGAGCGAGGGGGTTTCGGATCGTTGTCCTAGTCCGTCCCTCGACAAAATTTTAAAATTTGTCAATTTAAAGCGCGGTTTTTAAAAGTAAAGATTTTTGGTTTTTTTTTTTAATATTTTTGGCATACTTTAATTCAATAAGATTAAAAATAATGATAATAAAAGTTCTCGTCCCTCCCTCGGGTAAAGCAATTTCGGTTCAACGACCTAGTCTTCAATTTACGACGAATTTTAAAAATCATATTTTTAACTTAACGAAATAAAGTAAATTTTTGTTTTTAAATTCACACCAAACTTAAATTTAAAATGCATAAAATTAAAAAAATTCATATTTTAAAAATTCACACCAAACTTAAATTATATATTTGTTTTTATACATACAAACTTATATTAAAAATATTAATTTTTCTAATATTTACAATTTTAAATATATATTAATTTTAAGAAGCTTACAATATTATTTTAATATTAATATATTAATTTTAAAAATATGGTAAAAATAAAATTAAAAATCTTTTTGGTCTTTTATCCCACTTTAATCAATCAAATATTATCAAAAATATACGCCCCTCTTTTTGGTAAAGTAATTTCGGTTTCATAACCTAATTTAAGTCATGACGAATTTTTGAAATATTTTGGGTTGATTGATTAAAGATATTTATACCTTAAGAATAAACGTTAAATTTCGCAGTGATGTAATAAATTTTTGTATGATATCAATAATTTCGGTCGCAAGACCTAATTTTATTGAATACCAATTTAATACTTTATAGCGAACAAATTAGCATTTATTATCAAAAGGTTAAAAATAAAAATAAAAATAAAAACTGTACAAACTTACCTGTGAAAGAGATTTCTTAGTGATATGCTCTAGCCCACTCATAAGATAGTCGGACTAATTGGTTTTCCATGGATACATAGGCGTAACCTCGAGCATTTAACGTTTTTTCTTCTAAACATATGAACGGTCCGTCTCTGCATAAAGTAACAAATTCGGTGTTTGAATAGGTTTGATTATTTGAACATTTACCTTCGTGTGACCATTTTCCGCATTTGTGACATTTTTCAAGGTGTCGTGCTCTTCTTTTCGCTGCGGATTTTGATTTTCCTTTACCAAATTGTAACTTATTATCTTCGCATCTGGATTCTTTTCTTACTCCGTCCAATTTACCTCTTATTAATGATACTATTTCACTTGGAAGTGTGTCATTATTACGTTTAGTGATCAAAGCGTGTAGCATTAGACCATGGTTTAATTCACAGGAAGTCTTCATTTCGAAAAACCTAAAAAAATAAAAATTCAGAATGGGGGGAGAAGACTAGTTCTTTAGGGTCTGCTAGGGAAAGACCATTCGGGTTCCATTTTCGAGAACTACACGAAAACAAAAAATCTAACTCTAACAGAAATACATATTATCTTTTAAAGACTTGATTCTCCCCACACTTAGTTAGCTGTGGTATCGAAATTGTGATTAACTTCGTTGTCAACTTCCATCGGACTATCTATGTAATGTTTAACTCTGTGACCATTAACCTTAAATTCAATCCCATTTGAATTTATTAATTCTACTATTCCGTATGGAAATACTCTTTTGACTATGAATGGTCCAGACCATCTTGATTTCAATTTTCCAGGAAATAGCTTGAATCGTGAATTGAAAAGAAGAACTCTGTCGCCTTCTTTAAATTCTTTTGAACTTCTGATTCTTTTATCATGCCATTTCTTCGTTCTTTCCTTATAGATTAACGAATTTTCGTATGCTTCTTGTCTTAATTCTTCTAATTCGTTTAGTTGACTTAACCGTAGACGTCCAGCTTCATGTAAATCAAGATTACATGTCTTCAAAGCCCAAAATGCTTTGTGTTCAATTTCTACTGGAAGATGACATGCTTTTCCGTAAACGAGTCTAAAAGGTGTGGTTCCAATTGGAGTTTTGTAGGCTGTTCTAAAAGCCCATAGTGCATCCTCCAATTTAATGGACCATTCCTTCGGATTTGATCCTACGGTTTTCTCTAGAATACGTTTTAAAGCTCGGTTGGTATTTTCAACTTGTCCACTTGTTTGTGGATGATAAGCCGTGGAGATTTTATGAGTTACTCCATATCTTTTGAGAACTTTCTCAAGTTGATTATTACAGAAATGAGTTCCCCGATCACTTATTAAAGCTTTCGGTGTTCCAAACCTTGCAAAAAGACGTTTTAAAAAGTTGACTACAACTAGTGCATCATTAGTCGGGAGAGCTTGTGCTTCCGACCATTTAGATACATAATCAATGGCTACGAGAATATAGAGATTATTATGAGATTTTGAAATGGACCCATAAAGTCAATACCCCAAATGTCAAATACTTCACATACTTGAATGACATTTTGTGGCATTTCATCACGTTGACTTATTTTTCCGGCCCTTTGACATGCATCATAGGATTTGCAAAGAAGGTGTGCATCTTTGTAAATTGTAGGCCAATAGAATCCAGCATCGTAAACTTTTCTTGCTGTTAGTTGAGGCCCATAATGCCCTCCTGTTGGTCCTGTGTGACAATGGTTTAAGATTTTACTAGCTTCCTCCCTGAATACACATTGGCGTATTATTCCATCGGGACAACTTTTAAACAAATGTGGATCTTCCCAGAAATAGTGTTTTATATCACCAAAGAATTTCTTTCGTTTTTGGTACGACAATCTTTTTTCAAGGAATCCACATACTAAGTAGTTTGCATAGTCTGCAAACCATGGAAATTCATTATAATCTATCTTCAATAGATATTCATCAGGAAAGTTGTCTTGTATGGCCGATTCATTTAGAACTTCTAATTCGGGATTTTCAAGACGAGAAAGATGATCATCGGCTAGATTTTCTGCTCCTCTTTTATCTCAGATTTCAATATCAAACTCTTGTAAGAGTAAGATCCAACGGATTAATCTTGGTTTAGCATCTTGTTTCAAAAATAGGTATCTAAGAGCAGAATGGTCGGTATAGACCACTGTTTTAGCTAGAACGAGATATGATCGAAATTTGTCAAAAGCAAAGACAATAGCAAGGAGTTCTTTTTCAGTAGTTGTATAATTTGTTTGTGCTCCTTGTAACGTCTTACTAGCATAATATATAGGTTGAAATCGTTTTTCAATCCTTTGTCCTAAAACGGCTCCCATTGTAAAATCACTTGCATCGCACATAAGTTCGAATGGTAGATTCCAATTTGGTGTTATCATGATCGGCGCATTAGTGAGTTTTTCTTTAAGTATATTAAAAGATTTGATACATTCATCTGAAAAGATTAATGGAGCATCCTTTTCTAGGAGTTTATTCTTAGGAGTGGCAATTTTAGAAAAATCTTTTATGAAACGACGGTACCTAGAAAACTCCCAACTCCTCTAACATTGGGGGGATGTGGAAGTTTAGCAATTACATCTACTTTAGCTCTATCCACTTCAATTCCTTTCTTTGAAATTTTATGTCCAAGAACGATGCCTTCTTTAACCATGAAATGGCATTTCTCCCAATTAAGAACTAGATTTGATTGTTCGCATCTAATAAGCATTCGTTCAAGATTAACTAGACATGATTCAAATGTATCACCGAAGACTGAAAAGTCATCCATGAAAACTTCCATGCATTCTTCTATCATGTCGTGAAAAATCGCCATCATGCACCTTTGAAAAGTTACAGGGGCGTTGCAAAGTCCAAATGGCATGCGTTTGTAAGCAAAAGTACCATAAGGGCACGTGAACGTGGTTTTCTCTTGGTCTTCGGGTGCTATTGGAATTTGAAAATATCCGGAAAAATCATCAAGAAAACAATAGTAACTGTTTCCGGCTAATCTTTCCAACATTTGATCAATGAAAGGTAAGGGAAAGTGATCTTTTCTGGTGGCGTCATTTAATTTTCTATAATCAATACATACACGCCATCCTGTTACAGTCCTAGTAGGAATAAGCTCATTTTTCTCATTTGTAATGACAGTCATGCCACCCTTCTTAGGCACGCATTGAACTGGGCTTACCCATGGACTATCAGAAATTGGATAAATTAAACCTGCATCAAGCAGTTTAATAATTTCCTTTTTAACAACATCTTGCATATTACGATTTAGTCTTCGTTGGCGTTGCACATACGTTTTATGACCTTCTTCCATAAGGATTTTATGTGTGCAATACGAAGGACTTATTCCTTTAATATCATGAATCTTCCATGCAATGGCTGGTTTATGAGCTTTTAACACAGAAATGAGTTGTGATTTCTCATTTTTAGTAAGAGAAGACGATATTATTACAGGTAATTCAGATTCACCATGTAAATAAGCATATTCCAAATGGTTTGGAAGTGGCTTTAACTCTAATTTCGGTGGTTCTTCTATCGATGATTTATATCGATATCTGTCTTCTTCTTTAAACATTTGAATTTCTTCTGTTGTTGGTTCATATCCATTAGCCATAAGTGTAGCTAACATTTCAGTTTCATTAATTGGTTCAGTTCCTTCTCTTAAAGAACATTCTCCTGTTCCTTGTAATTCTGGAAATTCTTCTAACAATTCTGCATGTGATTCTATAGTTTGAATATAATAGCATGTATCATCTGCAGATTGCGGTTGTTGCATTTATCTATCAACTGAAAAGGTAACACTCTCGTCCTCTATACTTAGGGTCAGTTTCTTACCAAACACGTCTATCATTGCTTTAGCCGTGTTTAAGAATGGTCTTCCTAATATGAGAGGAACTTGAGAATCTTCTTCCTTGTCCAGAACAACAAAATCTACTGGAAATACTAAAGTACCAACTTTAACTAGCATGTTCTCCATTATCCCTCTAGGATATTTTACTGATCTATCGGCTAGTTGTATGCTTATTCATGTTGGTTTCAATTCTCCAAGGTCTAGTTTAGTGTATAGTGAATACGGCATTAAATTTATACTAGCACCTAAGTCTGCCAATGCATCTATTGAACTAAGACTACCCAGAAAACATGGAATTGTGAAACTTCCTGGATCAGATAGTTTTTCTGGTATCTTATTCAACAGCACTATTGAACAATTAGCATTCATAGTAACAGCCGAGAGTTCTTCCATTTTCTTTCTATTTGAGATTAGATCTTTCAGAAATTTAGCATATCTAGGCATTTCTAAAATTACATCAATGAAAGGAAGATTTACATTTATCTGTTTAAACATATCCAAGAATTTGGATTGCTCGGCTTCAAGTCTCTCTTTTTTCATTTTACTCGGGTAAGGAAGTGGTGGTTGGTATGGTTTAACATAAGGTTTAGCTTTAACTGTGTTATCTTCATTAACCTTTTCAACTACCGGTTCTTTTTCCTTATCTTGTTCAGGTTGTGGTTCTTATGGAGTAGGAATAGCTTCATCAGAAATTACAGGTATTTCAGGTGGTTTAAGTGTTATACCACTTCTTGTGGTAATAGCTTTAGCTGTTTCATTCCGGGGGTTAGCATTTGTATCACTAGGTAGACTTCCCGGTTTTATTTCACCTATTAACCTTGCTAGGTTACTTACTTCTTGTTCCAGATTTTGAATAGAAACTTTTTGATTTCTAAATGCTTGAGCATTTTGTTCATTGGTTTGTTTCTGAGATGTGAAAAACTGTGTTTGAGATTCAACTAGATTTGTCATCATATCTTCTAAATTTGGCTTTTTATCATCGGTTTGTGGTGGTTTGTTTTTGAAAATTAGGTCTTTGCTGATTGTAAGTATTATTGGATACTTGTTGATTGCTAGGACCTTGTTGGTTGTTGTATGGAACATTGCGATTATAATTCTGATTTTGATTGTAAATCGGTCTTGGCGATTGATAATTATTCTGATAATTATTTCCAGGCCTTTGGTTTAGATATGAAACATTCTCTCTTTGTTCCATCGTTAGTTCAATACTGAGACAATCTTTTGTCAAATGTGGTCCTCCACACTGCTCACAACTAATTCGTATTGAGTGGATATCTTTAGTCATCTTTTCCATTCGTCTCTCGACAGCATCTATCTTTGCGGAAATGGAATCTAAGTCATGGCTAGAATCGGCTCTAGCTGCTTTAGATGATCTAACGATATCTTTTTCTTGGTGCCACTCATGTGAGTGGGAAGCAGTGTTATCAATAATTTTGTAAGCATCAGTTTCTGTTTTCTTCATAATGGAACCACCAGCTGCTATATCTATGTCTTTCCTTGTAGTGATGTCGCATCCTTGGTAAAATATTTGTACTATTTGACAAGTGTCTAAACCATGTTGCGGACATCCTCTCAATAACTTTCCAAATCTGGTCCATGCCTCATATAGAGTTTCATTTGGCTTCTGTGTGAACGTAACAATTTCTCCTTGAAGTCTTACGGCTTTAGATGCCGAAAAGAATTGTTTAAGAAATTTTTCAACTAAAACGTCCCATGTATCAATCGCCCCTTCAGGTAACAATTCCAACCAATCTTTGGCTTCTCCCTTTAAAGTCCAGGGAAATAACATGAGATATATCTGTTCATCTTCAACTTCTCGGATTTTAAATAAAGTACAGATCCTATTAAAGGTACGAAGATGTTCATTTGGATCTTCCTTCGGCGCACCACTAAATTGGCATTGATTAGTCACCATGTGTAGGATTTGTCCTTTGATTTCATAATCTGACGCATTAATGTCTGGATGAGTAATTGCATGACCTTGGCCAGTGCGTTTAGCTCTCATTCGGTCTTCCATACTTAAAGGTTCCAGATTCTCCATGATTGAATTTGTTGAATCCGAATCACTAGAGGATTCTGATTTAATGGTTGGTTCCTCAACAATCTCTGTTTGAATGATTGGTGGTTCCGGAGGAAAGATTGGTGGTTCAGGATCTATGAATTGTCACTGAATATTCTCCGGATTCTCAATTGTGAGGTCGGGTTCAAAAAAATGGATTATCGGAAATTTGAATTGGAGTACTTGGTCGACTGGATGACGATTCTAAAGAAAAATCAACGGCGATAATATTAGCTAGATGTCTTTATCGAGTTACAGGTGGTGAACGTACAAAAGGTGGTGAACGTTTTGCTCGGTGCATTTACTGAATATCCTATTAGTTTTTTAAAAAGAAAGAAAAATTATATAAGTTATCCAATTAATAGACTTTTCTGATTTTGCCCACGTTTCGAATAGACAAAAGATGCAGCAGAGGGGCAGGATTCGTTTGGTCTCAATATAATTGAGTACTGTTTGGCTCCAATAACCTAGTCCACGTACAAATCCAACTATTACTACGAACCAGAAAATTTTGATGTCTATCAATTTAACTACTTAAAATAAATTTTCATAATTTAAAGAAATTTAGAGAAGAAGTAGAATAAAAATCTATGTCCTAAAACTAGAATGGCGAGAAATAAGAAAGAAAAAGAGCGCGTCGGTATTAAAATTGGAGAAATAAGAAAGAAAAAGAGTGACTTATAAAACTTTAAAACACTCGACTAACCCAACCTTATTATTATCACTAACTTAAAATTAAAATTGCAAATTGAGATTATTAATTGGAGTGATAATTGATACATAGGTAAAAGGCGTCGAAAAATAAAAATAAGAAAGTAGCGCGTTGAAACTTAAAAAAGAACTAAAAACTAAGAATTAAAAGTTGCGTCTAAAAATATTAAAGCTTACAAGGAATTCTATATCCCAACTGGCAATATCTTAAAAAGGTACTAAAACTTAAAAACGTGTCGCAAAATTCTAAAGCACCTGAATCTTAGTCTAAAGAAAAAGCACTTAAGGGATTTTACGGCAAAGCTTAAAAATCTAGAAATAAAAATAACTAAGGCAAAAACTATATCTTAAAACTAAATATAAGCGAAAAACACAAAAATTATGCTAAAACAATTAAAAAAACAAAATATAAAAAAATACTAAAAGTTGTAAAAAATAAAATTTTTATAAAAATAAAATTTTTATATTATTTATTTTATAAAAGTATTAATTTTATATATTAATAAAACTAATTAAAACTTAAAAATACAAATTAAATAATTAAAACTAAACTAAATGATAATTAATTAATAACCTAATTAGGTTTAATAGTAATAATTAATAATACTCCGTAATTATTACAGTTTGCAGAGTCAAACCCTAGCCTGTCAGTGGACCTCCGCGAGTGCGGTTGGTCCCGGTTCAAAACCTCCGCGAGTCGCGGAGGGTTCGATTTTAGCTGAAAAAGGGTTCGTTTTTGCACAGGTTCAGTTTTTTTTTCTATAAATATAAAATATATATATAAATATAAATAAATATTTATATAAAACAATAAAATACTTATATTTAAACTCAAAAATAAAAATACTTTTTAACTTTTTATATTTTTTAACAAACTCTTTTTGTATTTTTATATTTTTTATATATTTTTTTTTAAAACTTATATTTTTACTTGAAAGACTTAATAAAAACTTTTACAAAATTATATTATTATTATTTTTTTATATCATTAGCGTTGCGCTTTCGGAGGTTTAAGTCCCCCGGCAGCGGCGCCAAAAATACTTGATGTGCGTAGAGGTGTATATGAAATAGCTTAAATTTAGTAGGAAAAACTATTAAATATGATACAATTTTACACAAAATATTTATTTATTTATAGAACGGATATAACTAAACCTTGCTACAACACTTATAGGCAGTGTACCTAATCGTACAGTAGTGTAGTTTTTAGTAAGTCCGGTTTGTTCCACAGAGAATCTTTTAAACAAAGCTTAACGCTATATTAGTTTTAATTTATAAAAATACACACATATATATATATAAGTAATATTATTATTATAAAAGGGGGTTTTTACCGTTTAATGACCGGTTTGTCGATTTTTAAAACTTTAGTCGCAGTTAAAACCTAATGTAAAATATTAAATAAATAAAAGACTTAATTTAAAACGTAAAGTAAATAACGATAATGAAATTGCGAATAAATAAAAGTGCGATGAAATAAAATTGCGATAATTAAAAGTGCAATTAAATACAATAATAATAAAAGTGCGATAATTAGAAGTGCAATTAAATATGAAAATAAAGGATTTATGCTTATTTAAACTTCCGTAATCATGATGTTTGACGTGTTGATTTTAGTTTATTCCCATGGGTTAATTGTCCTTTGTCCTGGATTATTTAATATGTCCGTCTGGTTTTTGTCCATAACAGTCCATCAGTCATAAATATAAAGTGCGAGTATCCTCGTCACATTATCCTTATACCCGAAGTCAAATATTCCAACTAATTGGGGACTTAAACTGTAACAAGGTCTTAATACTTTTAATAATTACACCAGGATATCGACTGCGTGTAACCCAAGGTTTTAATACTTTGTTATTAATTATGCCAAGTGTCCTTGTACATAATTTCACCCCTGTTTTAATAATTCCATAGACTATTAATCCATTCCCGTGTCCGGTTAAATGAACGATTATTTGTACATATAAATATCCCGCCCATCGTGTCCGATAGAGTGTATGTGGTTATTTATAGGTACGTCCAATTGTAAATCTTTATATTAAAATTAACAAACTATCATTTAGTTAAACAAATATAAAGCCCATTAATAGGCCATAGTCTAATTTCCATAAGTGTCGTTCTTTTGTCCAAACCACAATTATGGTACAAAGCCCAATTACCCAATTTTAGTAATTAGCACAACATCATGATTACTTCATTTTAAATAAGCATAATAATAATTTAGCTACGAGACATTAATGTAAAAAGGTTGAACATAACTTACAATGATTAAAAATAGCGTAGCGTTACACGGACAGAATTTCGACTTACACCCTTACAACATTCACTAACATACCCTTATTATTAGGATTTAAAATTAAAATTAAAATTAAAATATATATATATATATATATATACGTTTACATATGAGTGAAGAGAAAAAGATGTGTAAAATTCGGCCGAATGCTCGGCCTTTTATAGGCCCACGTGTTACTGTTTGACCTCCGCGAGTGCGGAGGTTTTTGCCTTCATAAGCTCCGCGAGTGCGGAGCAGTGGAGTCCAGCTCACACAAGTTTGGATCTTAGTCTGCCGACGGTTTTAATATATAAATATAATATATATATATAATTTATATAATTAATTATATATTATATTATATTTATATACTTAGTTAATTTATAATTTCCGATTCGTTGCGTCGAGCGTTGAGAGTTGACTCTGGTCCCGGTTCCGGATTTTCGAACGTCCTTGCGTACAATTTAATATCTTGTATTTTGTGTTTCGAATCTTGTACTCTTGTAATTTTGAGACGTTTCTCATCAATAATTGGAACCTCTTTGATTGTATTTTGTACTTTTGAGCTTTTTAGTCGTTTGCGTCTTCAATTCGTCGAATCTGTCTTTTGTCTTCACCTTTACCAAGATATATTATTTTAAACCAAACGTTTTATGACTAAGTTAATATTATATTTTATCACTTTGTAAAATATAAATATATTTTCATTTAGTAATAAATTTGTATATATTATATATAATTGAAATATTTATTTAATAATATTTAGTTTTTCAAAATCAATTATATTTCAAAGTTTATTTCAAAATCGTTTAAATAATAGAAATTATTATAACACGTCACGTTTATACTTTAAAGCTTAAATTGATAAAATTCCTATATGCACCAAGGTTTATTTTAACTCCTCAAACGTTCTAATTAAAATATTTAATTATCAGTCGAATCAATAAACAAGTGTTACTATCGTTCACTTAACTAATTTGAAATCATATATATATTCAATATAATACTCGTTGTGAGTTATTTAAATATCTAATTCTAATAATTAATATTATAACTTATTGTATATATTCAAATTAAGTTATTCAAACAAAAACATTTTAATAATCAATTCCTATTGTATCGAAAAACATTTTCGCACGATTGAAAATAGATCAATCGAATATTATGAAATTCAATTCTCCACTAACGTTTGTCTAGCTTTCGTTATTTAACACTTTTGTTCTTACATGTAAATCACTTTACCATTTTTCGAATATTGTTAAAAATAAACAGATTTCTTAAATCATAGTGGACCTTACTACAGATATCCGTAATCATATCACAATGTATCTGATAATTCAATCATTTGATATTATCTTTTAATTCTGTCGATAAATATATTAAACATGTATTGAAACAAATACGTTAATGTAAAGTATTATACATCCAATACTTTGTTAACGTTTTCAAGTCATAAAATAGATTTCATAACTTATTTTCATATCAACCAAACCGTTTAATGTTTTATTAATATTTCTCAATTTAATATACACACAAATACATATATATATATATATATATATATATATATATATATATATATATATATATATATATATATATATATATATATATATATATATATATATATATATATATATATATACATACATATCTATTTACACATAATTATTCGTGAATCGTCGAGAGCAGTCGAAAGGGTAATTGATTACAAGAATATAATTTCAAAACTTTTAAGACTCAATATTACAGACTTTGCTTATCGTGTCGGAAACATATGAAGATTAAGTTTAAATTTGGTCGAAAATTTCCGGGTCGTCACAGTACCTACCCGTTAAAGAAATTTCATCCCGAAATTTGATTGGGATGGTCATGGCTGACAATAAGTATGTTTTCATGATGCATACGAGTTGGAAATTAGAGTTTTATCATCAGTTAGTAATATGGATAAAACGATTTGTTTATGTGAAGAGTACGAGTGAAGCTATCACAAAAGAGTGAAATAAGTAAATGCAGGTTCGACTTACCAGTGACGATGTCACGGTTGATTTCCAGAATTTAAGGGATTTAAAAGAAAATCTTCGTAATAAGATTTGGCTCCTCGGTAATTAAGGAAATTAGGATCTTCTTTGGTTAAATGCAATAATCTATTTCGATTGCTCTGTCGGATATTTCACTATAAATCCACTCCTTTCGTTTCCTTATTTCTATATCTCACATCTTCTATTCTTTCTCCTCAATTCAAACTTTAAAGCATTCGTCAATATGCTCCATCCAGTTCTGATTCTTGATATACTCCTAACTTTTATATATGTTATTCTTCTTTTTCATATGCCGCCGAAAGAATCTATTCACTTCTACTACACTCTTGGTTTTATAGTATTTTTAATTCTCCTGTGTCTTTATATTGCTATACGCATCGATATACACGGTTTGTAGTTTCTGGGTTGTTATTGGGGTTTATATTTTCCCTTGTATTTTAGAGTCCCTGTTTCTGTCTTCTACAATCATTGTAATCCATAGTTAACGCTTTCTCCTATTTGCTGTAATTTATACTTCCATTTCTACTTCGGAGCTTCATTCTTTTGTTTTCTCTTCTTGCCATTAAGTACCGCAAGTAATGGTCCAGAATTTGTAGGTATGAAATTCGAAATGAACATAACTAATGTTCTAAGAGAGAAATTGTAATAGCTCGATCTGACTTGTCAATTTACTAGAAGTCGTAAAAAAGACCGAATCATCAAGAAAAAATATTTTCTTGATATTTTTAGAGGTTAAATATAATGAAAGAGTTATATAACATAGCACATGATGACGGTATGGTCTGTGAATCTTCATGTTCCATTAGAAACTCAGCATAACTTACTGTAATATAATCTGTAAGTTAATATAATCACGTTGATCAAGTGTCATTATATTATACTAACTTATGCTTCAGTTCCCAACACTACTTCAAAAACATCTATAATTTAAACTCGAAGATTTACAAAATATAGAAACTAAACAGTTTCCTTTATGATGTAATACAAATAGCGCAAAGAGATAATTAATCTCGAACAATGATAGTTATGATGGTATCTTCAGAAATATCGAGGATATTTATACTGAAAGATTCGATGATGTTTTAGAATTTTAAAATATCTGGAATCAAAGGATGATGCGGGAAATTTGTCTGCGAAGGTTTAGAATAAGGAGTAAGGTGTTTGCTAACGATTTCAGCAGACACTGAATCATTTCGATTCTTTGAAGGTAGATATCATCTTTGTGATTTGTCCACAGCCTCCTTCATGGTTTGCTCAACCGTTTTTCAGCACCAAATTTTTCTCATTTTCTGAACTTTTTCAACACACTACTCTTTATCATCAAACTCTCGACTGTTAAGGTCGTTTACAGTTTTTGCTGCTTCATCAGCATTTTTCCAAAATTCAGAGAACTAGTTCCCAGTTTTGGGTGTTTTTCAGAAACTTCACATTCGAAGTATGGAAGTCTAGGAGATAGGCGTTATATGTATATATATATATATATATATATAACTGTTGGCGTAGAATTGCTGCAAAATTAGAGAATAATGATTCAAGATTTTTGTTATGGCAACTACCGTTACAAGATGCAGATGAGTACATGATAGGGTTTTAATGAATAAGTATAGTGATTTTTCAGAGAGGCTTAAGTCAAAGGGTAATGAAGTTGTTGATACGTTTACTGTTAATATGGTGGAATGTAAAAGGTTCCCCGGTAACGATGGCGACATGTCAACGTATATATCTAAGTTATAATAAGACTGTTTCGAATGAAAAGTCGAAGTTGACTTGCTGGAGCTGTGACAAAACTGACTACTTTGGAAAGGGATTGCAAAGTTATTTTTGGTAATAAATGCCAAAGGAGCTGACACAGATATGTGTTAGTCTATGACTTTGGTTTCGAGAGTTTCTAGGTGTATCGCTGTATGCGTAATCCTTCTTTCCGTTGATAATGTGTGGTTGGATCATCCTCTCGGTTGTTTCTTAATTGAGGTATTTTCAAGAATCATGAATGGTTTGAACGCAGATTGTAATTGTCAATGTACATATGATGTTCTAGAATTTTGAATGATACGAATATTTTTCTGGGTTTATGAATAGAAGTGATGTGCTATCATAGTTTTGAATTCAAAGTATGGCTTTGAAAGATGTAGGAATCTAAGAGTGATGATATCGGTTATATCTCGACTTGGATTCTGATATGTTAAAATCAGAATATGCAATTGGATTTGAATGAGAATGGTTGTCCTGATTTTTATGAAAAATGTATATCGCTGTGTATGTAGTGAGTATAGTTAATGATTGTTGAATCAGACTCGAAGAATGTACAGTGTAACATATTAATTGCGAATTTATATATCTCTCGGGTGTTACCTACCCGTTAAAAGTTTCACAAGTAATATTTTGTACAAGAGAATTTTTATTACAGTCTTTATGAAAATATATGTATATTTTCTCCAGATGTAATATAAATTTAATGAGTTAATATTAAATTAAACTCATTTGATTTTCGGCTGAAACTAGAAATGAATAATATCTAAAACTTTAGAAATTTCGTAATCTTCGCGGATCATCTCTTTAACGTAAATGAGATTATGAATTAATACTTCATTATTCATTTTTATAGATATTTCCTCGATGAATGATGTTGGTGCTTGTAGAATTCTTGTGAATTTCGCAAGATACGATAATGTTTTCTAGAAGGTTTTGAGTATATCAAAAGTGTAAAACCAAACATGTAATTGAATAATACTCTTAGTTTATTATGAAACGAATCTATTAAGCTGAAGTAGAGATTATATTTGATGATTGTTAAATCATTAACGAAGGATGTACATCATAGCCTATTAGTAATATGAATTAACCGAGTAGTATCTACTCCTTTTCAATTCATACAAAATAGCTTAGTTTGAACAGATATATTATGGTTTCAAAATTCATATAATATATAAATTCCTTAGAAATAATGAGTTAATAATTCCATAACTCTTTATTTCAATATACCCATTGATGATTGCGGTGTCGATATCGTTAATGGTTATGGAGCTGGTGTAGCTTACAGTGACGATTGCTAAAAATCCATATGGACAAACACGTAATTCATCGATTTCATTGCGAGGTATTTGACCTCTATATGATACGTTTGGTAAACATTGCATTCTTTTAAAAAGGCACACCATAAATGAATATTTAAATCAAAGGTTTTAGACATCTGATGATTTCTACATATAGACAATCACCGTAAATAATAGTTTACAATAGTACTTCCGTTGACAATGCAGTCAAAATAAGATAGATGGTGATGATTTGTGAATGCAACGTTTTCTCGAATAAAGCATGTATGACTCCATGCACATATCTTGTATAAAATATAAGCAAACAGCGGAAGACTTGTAGGGAACCTGAGAATAAACATGCTAACAAGTGTCAACACAAAGGTTGGTGAGTTTATTGTGACAACCCGGAAATTTCCAACCAAATTTAAACTTTAATCTTTATATGTTTCCGACACGATAAGCAATATTTGTTAAGTTAAATTTCAAGAATTTTAAACTATGTTCATACATTCATTCAACCTCGACCAAGTTCCAACGATTCACGAACCATTAAACGAATATGATTATATATGTATATGTGTATATATATTATAACTTGAAACGTAAACAAAATATTAGATTAAATACTTTACATGATTGTATCTGTTTCAAAATGTTTATAAATGGAATTAGAAGATAAGATCAAATGATTGAATTATCAGATATATTAAATTATGATTACAAGTCTCTGTTGAAAGGCCCACGTTGATTTGAGAAATCTTTCCATTTTAACAATAAATTGTAAAGTGATTTATAAATAAGAACAAATTGTCAATCATTGAGAACTAGACAAAGGATAGTGGAAGATTGAATCTCATAAAGACTCGATTGATCTATTTAGTTTCAAACGTACAAAAACGTTTTCAGTTTAAAAAGAACTTTATTATTAAAATGTATATAACTTTTATAAATATCTAGAACCACTTTTGACAACTCATTACTTAACTAGAATGATAAAGACAACGATATTTATATTTTATTTTATTATATATATAACGATTTAAATTAATATTATATATATTTATACGCGTATTATACGTACATAGTTTTATACTTTTACTATACTTAAAGTTTACCTTTACTTTATTTTTACTTTACTTTAACTTTAATAATTCACTTTAATAATTCATAGTTTAATAATTCACTTTAATAATTCATACTTTAATAATTCACTTTAATAATTCAAAAATCTATTATAAATAGAATTCAATAGGTTTCATTATTTCATAGAAACTTAAAAATATTTTTCTCTAAACTCTCTCAATTGATTTACATATATATATTTACTCCGTATTATTTCAAGATATTATTAGTATACATAAAATATTACGACGGAGTGCTGTCCGAGTGATTTCGAAATTGTTTTTCGAGTAGGTTAGGATTAAGGAAATTATGGGTTATAGCTATGGAGGTGATTGAGTATGGTTCATTGGTATGCTCGTGAGGTCAATATAGTGTTTATCATTTCCGTTGCATCTACGTACCTTTCCTGCAATATTGAATCTCAATATTGATACGTGAGTACTCATAATTTAACTTTTATATACTAATAGTGTATCCCTGACTAGTGCTCGAGTATTTAGGATTATGCATACTTGTACTTTTGATATTGCCCTTAGACAGGTTAGGTTGAATCTTGAATTAGTTACTCTTGCGGTTGAGATAAGGTATAAGATATGCATGTCCTTGGAAAGCTAGCGAAAAATTAAGAACTTTTCCTTTAGATATCGAATGGTTTCGATGAACGGATTAGAAGTTATAATCAATTGAATTTTCGATATTTTTATTAAAAATGATTATTATTATCGTCGTTTTTATCATCGTTCCAGTTTTATCTTATTATTATCATTATTATTATCTTTATCAATAAAAGGGATAATTAGTATTGCGAAAAATTATCATTTTTTTTTATTATTACTATCGTTATTATCGTTAAAGTTATAATTAGTATTATTATTATTATCCAATTATTATTATTATTATTATTATTATTATTATTATTATTATTATTATTATTATTATTATTATTATTATTATTATTATTATTATTATTATTAGTATTATTATTATTATTATTATTATTATTATTATCATTATTAATATATATATCCTTATTTAAAAATGGTTATTGTTATTGTTATTATTATTATTACTATATTATCATTAAGATAATTATTAGTATTATCGTTAGTAATGTTATAGTAACTATCATTATTAATATTAGTGTAACTAAAACAAATATTTGTAACACCTAATTATTTTGATTACTATTATTATTATTATTATGAACACGATATAAAAGACGATTAAAAGCTATTAAACGAAACGATTAGGAAATAATGAGTAAGAGTATCATGATGAAATTAAAATATTATAAGATATTGATTTAGATAAAATTATCGTTCTTATTATTTTTTTATCATTACTATTATTATTAAAAGTATCGTTAGTATTAAAACTATCATTTCATCAAAAATTATCATTTTAATAGAAATGTCATTGTTACTATAAAATATCATTATTGTTATTATTTTAAATAGAATTATTATTTTAAAGATAATATTAAAAATTATCGTAAATATTAAAGTTATCATAATTAGAATTATCGTTTTATCATAATGTCATCTTAGTAATTATAAATATTGATATTTTTATAATAATAATTATTATTACAAAATAATACAACTTTTACTTACTATCATTATTGATATTATTTTATCAAATAAATATGTGATACAAACATATTTTACTACGTGTAATAACTTACTTTAATAATACCTATCATATTATCTTTATGATATTAAATAAACCCTATAAATTTTATTACTTAATATATATAAAAGTATATTTTATTATATAAATTTAATATAAAATTTTATTTATTAATAAATAAATTATATTAATTACTCTAATAAATCTTTTAAAAATATTTAAAAATATAAAACGACGATATTTAGACAATATATTAATCGTGTATAGATTTTTGGAAATTATTTTGAGTCAAATTTACTTTTGTTGACTTTTGCATATTAGTCTCGAGCGTTAGGATTGTGGTACACTATGACTTGACCTAATTTGTTAGACAAATATTGACCAACACATAAATATATATAATTAATTTAGGTTCGTGAATCCGAGGCCAACCTTGCACTTGTTCAATGACGTTATATGTATTTTTACTATGAAATACAGTATGGTGAGTTTCATTAATCCCTTTTTAAATGCTTTTGCAATATATATTTTTGGGACTGAGAATACATGCGTTGCTTTTATAAATGTTTTACGAAATAGACACAAGTACTTGAAACTACATTCTATGGCTGGATTATTAAACCGAATATGCCCCTTATTTAGTCTGGTAATCTAAGAATTAGGGAACAGATACTCTAATTGACGCGAACTCTAAAGATAGATCTATCGGGCCCAACAAGCCCCATCCAAAGTACCGGATGCTTTAGTACTTCGAAATTTATATCATGTCCGAAGGAGGATCCCGGAATGATGGGGATATTCTTATATGCATATTGTGAATATCGGTTACCAGGTGTTCAAACCATATGAATGATTATTTTTGTCTCTATGCGTGGGACGTATATTTATGAGAACTGGAAATGAAATTCTTGTGGTCTATTAAAATGATAGAAATAAATGATTATGATAAACTAATGAACTCACCAACCTTTTGGTTGACACTTTAAAGCATGTTTATTCTCAGGTGTTAAAGAAATCTTCCGCTGTGCATTTGCTCATTTTAAAGATATTACTTGGAGTCTTTCATAGCATATTTCGAAGAACGTTGCATTCGAGTCATTGAGTTCATCAAAGATTATTATTAAATCAATTTATAGTTGGATAGTGGATATTATGAAATGGTATGAATGCCTGTCAATTTTCAATGTAAAGAAAGTTTGTCTTTTAAAAACGAATGCAATGTTTGTAAAATGTATCATATAGAGGTCAAATACCTCGCAATGTAATCAACTATTGTGAATCATTTATAATGTATATGAACGGGTCCTTTCAGTTGGTATCAGAGCGGTGGTCTTAGCGAACCAGGTCTGCATTAGTGTGTCTAACTGATAAGTCGATAGGATGCGTTAGTGAGTCTGGACTTCGACCGTGTCTGCATGTCAAAAGTTTTGCTTATCATTTTGTGTCAAAAATTAACTACTTATCATCCTCAGAAAATTACCTGCTTATCATTTTTAGTCTAAGACACGTCTTGCTGCATTGATTGCATGAATAGTGTATAGACAAAAATTCATATCTTAGCATATCTGCTAAATCATATCTTATCGTATCTGTTACTTTGAACTTTGCCTGACATATCCCGCAAAGTCCTCCGTAATCTACGAAATCTTTTGATCTATATATATATATATATATTCTATGTAATTAGAATACCATCCGTTAGCCAAAATCATTTCATATCGAAAAAAATCCTTTATCCAATCGTACGAAATGGAATTCGTCATCTGTTCAAGTCACTCAGATTCCGAAATGGAATCCCATTCAAGCTCCGAAAGCAGTGTGACCGGAATAGATCAACCAATTAGTCATCACCTATTCTAGATGAATTGAGGATGGGTTCGTAGCCTCCTCAATCATTGGAGACAAGAAGAAGGTGATCCCTTCCATCCACCACATTACCCTCTTGACGAAGAACCTGAAGCACTTACCGGCGAACCTGTCCGAAACACCATTTTCTCGCTCATTTCCAGAGTATCTCGTCACGATTATATATTATATCAAATTTTAGATTTTATTTATCCGCTCGTCCGAACCGACAATCACCCCGGTGTAATAGAAGAGATTACAAACACCTGCAGCAGCATCAACAGCATAACCAGTAACACCATCATCAACGCCAACAGTACCATTACCACCTTCAACCACAACCGCGTCGTAAACCTCAACTTCACAATCTGTCCCACGAGCATCAACGTCATACGCACCATAGATACCAAGGAGTACCAACAACAATAACTGATGAAGTATTAATTCATAACTTCATTGGAGAAACATTTCCGCGGCGATTATGTAATCTCTAAAGTCTTAGAGATTATCTAATCTAGCCCTAACCATAAATCAGTTAAGCGAACCAAAATGATAGAAGGAAGAGTAGAAACCCTGACAAAAATGGTGTGTGATTAACAAGCTAAACTTGCTTTACCAACAGCATCAACAGTACTGTCAGCGTTACCAGCATCGTCAGTACAGTCAACATCCGAATCAACAACACCGATAACATCACAAACTCCATCAGTTCAAGAATCACTGTGGACATCATTATGAATCAATAACGTGTATATTGTATCAACGAGTTATGAAGAATTAACTCATTCCCTCTGAAGAAATTATATGTATATTATATATATATATATTTTGAAATAAATCTTTCCGTGCTAAGCTATTGAGTGTGAATCTTAACTACTCGGTTAATTCATATTACAAATATGCAATAATGTACGTCCTTCGGCTGCAACTTAACCAGCGTTAACTACAATCTCTGTCGCAATTCAACAAATTCCAATTCATAATAAATCAAGTATATATTTGATTTTACACTTTCGTCATCGATGTACCCGAAACTTTTCAGATAACATCATTCGTACTTTGCAAAATTCACAAGAATTCCACGAACCGAACATCATACATCAACAAATAACGAAGTATTGATTCATAATTTCAATGTCATTAAAGAAATAATGCGTAAAAGTTATCTACTTTTTAAAGCCTTTAGGGATTATTCAATTCTAGTTTCAACCGTATATCAAATGAGTTTAATTTAACATTAACTCATTAAATCTATGTTACATCTGAAGAAAATATACATATATATATTTTCATAAAGACTGTAATAAAATTCTTTTGTACAAAATATTAATTGTGAATTTTTTTTTAACGGGTAGGTAATACCCGAGAGATATATAAATTCACAATTAATATGTTACATTCTTCGAATCTGATTCAGCAAATCATCCATTATACTCCCTACTTTCACAACAATATACATTCTTTTATAGAAATCAAAACAACCATACTCATTCAAAATTTAATTACATATTCTGATTTTGGAATCTCAATATTCAACTTGAGATATGACCAAAATCATCACTCTTAGATCCTTACATCTTTCACAAGCTATATTTTGACTTTAAAACTGTGTTAGAACATCAAATGTATGTTAACGATTACAATATGTGTTCAAACCCTTCAAAAATTTCTGAAGACACTTCGAATGATGAGCAATCGAGATGATGATCCAACCACATGTTACCCACAGTTATGTACCCAAAAAACTCTTGAAACCAAAGTAAAAGTTTAAACAACGTATTCGCGTCAGATTCTTTGGCATTTATTAGCAAAAATAACTTTGCGACTCCTATTCAAAGTAGCTAGTTTTGTCACAGCTCCAGCAAGTCAACTTCGACTTTTCAGTTAGACTAACCTTATTATAACCTTGAGATATACACCATCGTTACCAGGGAACCTTTTACATTCCACCACATTATTAGCAGATGTACCAACAACTTCATTACCCTTTGACTTTAGCTTCTCCAAAAAGTCATTATAATTATTCATTGAAACCCCATCATTTACTCATTCGCATCTTGTAATGAGAATTGCCATACGAATCATGGGGAATTAGCAATCAGTATTTTGAAATCTCACAGCATGTCTACGCCAATAGTTATATGTGTATATATATAACGTCTATCTTCTGGACTTAATTTGAATGTGAAGTTTCTGAAAAACACTCCGAACTACGAATTGGTTCTCCGAAAATGGAAAAAATGCTGATGAAGCAGCAAAAACTATAAACGACTTTAAACGGTAAAAGCTGGATGATAATGATGAAGTGTGCTGGCAAAGCGTAGAAAAAGAGAAGTTTTGAAACTGGAAAACGGATTGAGCAAAGTAGGAAGGAGGCTGTGGACAAATTACAAAGACTGAACCTGACTTCAAAGGATCCAAATGATTCAGTACCTGCTGAAGTCATTAACGAATACCTTGCTCCTGACTCTAAACCCCTGCGGACAATATTCTTCATCATCCTCTGATATTAGAAATTCTAAAATATCATCATATCTTTCATTATAAATATCCTCCATATTTCTGAAGATATTTTCTTAATTTTTCTTATTTGAAATCATTTACCTCTTCGCGCTATCTGTATTACATCATAAAATAAACTATTTTAGTTTCTAAATTCTGAAACATTCAAGTTTAAAATAGGAATATTTTGAAGTAGTGTTGGGAACTGAAGCATGAATTAGTATAATATAATGACACTTGATCAATGTGATTATATTACAGTAAGTCATGCTGAGTTTCTAAATGGAACGTGATGATTCACAGATCATAACATCATCATGTGCCATGTTATACGACTCTTGTATTCTATTTAACCTCTAAAATATCAAGAAAATATTTCTTGTTGATTCGGCCTTTTCCAAGGTATTCTAGTAATTTGACAAGTCAAGATCGGGCCATCACAATTTCCTTCCTAGAACATTAACAATGTTCATTCTGAAATTTATATCTGTGAATTCTGGACCATTACAAGCTGTGCTTAATCGCAAGAAGAAGAAACGAAAGGACAAAACTCCGAAATAGAAATTGGGGTATAAATTGCAGCAAATAAAATAGAGCATTAACTGTGAATGATAATGATTATAGAAGACAGAAGCAGAGACTTTGAAATATAAGGGAACATATAAAGCCCAACGACAAACCAGAAATTATAAACCATATATATCGATGCGTATAGCAATATAAAGACACGGGAGAACTAGAAACACTATAAACCCAAGACTATAGTAGAAGTAAATTGATTCTTCCGGCAGTAGATGAAAAAGAAGAATGACCGATATGAAAGTTAGAAGTATATCGAGATTCAGAACTGGAAGGAGCATATTGATGAATACTTTAAAATATGAGTTGAGGGGGAAAGAATAGAAGGTGATGAAACATGACTAGAAACTTAGAAATCAACAGATTTAACTCACACAATGGCGGAATAAGTGAATCAAACCCTCTAGTGAATAGGTTAAGTTTTTTTTTGATTAATTTAGTCAAACCACAACTAAATCAAGTGTGATTAGATCAACACCTAGAGCTATTATTCACCACCTGGGTGATTTGGACTTAGAGAGAATCGGAGGAGCTCACTAGATCTGAGTGTGTGTAACAAATGAGAGGCTTAACCTAAAATGAAGAACATAAGACTTTATATACCCCTTCTGTTGACTCACCCATACGATTCATTCATCACACGTATGAGTTGGCTTCATCAGCCGTACGGGTGATCACTCACTCGTGTCTTCCCATTTAGGTTGTAATTGTGACTTAGCTCAGCATCAACCGTGCTTATGAGCCTGTCAGCCGTACTAGTGAGGCTTCACTCGTACGTCTGACTAAGTCTAACATAGTCAAACATCTAAATCTCGTTCATGCAGTTCCTGTAACCACATACAAACACAGATAGGATAATAACGAGCAATCATGGTGGCCTGTAAACTATTGTACCTGCAATGGACGTGGGTAGATGTCTAGGGACTTGCATAAAATGCATCAACAGGAGGTGTGAGTTGTAAGGAAACGAAGGAGGTGAATTTATAAGAAAATCTCCGACAGAACAATTAAAATGGACGATCGCATTTAAAGCGGATCCTAATTCCCTTGATTACCGGATAGTCAAATCTTATTAAGAAGATTTTCTTCAAATCCCTTGAAATCTGGGAATCAATCATATCTACGTCAAATGATAAGATGAATCTACACTTACTCATTTCACTCTTCTATGTTAGCTTAATTCGTACTCTTCATATAAATGGATTGTTTATCCAAATTATTCGCTGATGATAAAACTCTAATTTTCAGCCCGTATGCATCATGAAAACATACTTATTATCATTCACGACCTTTCCACTCAAATTTCGGGATGAAATTTCTTTAACGGGTAGGTACTGTGACAACCCGGAAATTTCCAACCAAATTTAAACTTTAATCTTTATATGTTTCCGACACGATAAGCAATATTTGTTAAGTTAAATTTCAAGAATTTTAAACTATGTTCATACATTCATTCAACCTCGACCAAGTTCCAACGATTCACGAACCATTAAACGAATATGATTATATATGTATATATATTATAACTTGAAACGTAAACAAAATATTAGATTAAATACTTTACATGATTGTATCTGTTTCAAAATGTTTATCAATGGAATTAGAAGATAAGATCAAATGATTGAATTATCAGATATATTAAATTATGATTACAAGTCTCTGTTGAAAGGCCCACGTTAATTTGAGAAATCTTTCCATTTTAACAATAAATGGTAAAGTGATTTATAAATAAGAACAAATTGTCAATCATTGAGAACTAGACAAAAGATAGTGGAAGATTAAATCTCATAAAGACTCGATTGATTTATTTAGTTTCAAACGTACAAAAACGTTTTCAGTTTAAAAAGAACTTTATTATTAAAACGTACATAACTTTTATAAATATCTAGAACCACTTTTGATAACTCATTACTTAACTAGAATGATAAAGATAACGATATTTATATTTTATTTTATTATATATATATAACGATTTAAATTAATATTGTATATATTTATACGCGTATTATACGTACATAGTTTTATACTTTTACTATACTTAAACTTTACCTTTACTTTATTTTTACTTTACTTTAACTTTAATAATTCACTTTAATAATTCATAGTTTAATAATTCACTTTAAAAATTCATACTTTAATAATTCACTTTAATAATTCATACTTTAATAATTCACTTTAATAATTCAAAAATCTATTATAAATAGAATTCAATAGGTTTCATTATTTCATAGAAACTTGAAAATATTTTTCTCTAAACTCTCTCAATCGATTTACATATATATATTTACTCTGTATTATTTCAAGATATTATTAGTATACATAAAATATTACGACGGAGTGCTGTCCGAGTGATTTCGAAATTGTTTTTCGAGTAGGATAGGATTAAGGAAATTATGGGTTATAGCTATGGAGGTGATTGAGTATGGTTCATGGGTATGCTCGTGAGGTCAATATAGTGTTTATCATTTCCGTTGCGTCTACGTACCTTTCCTGCAATATTGAATCTCAATATTGATATGTGAGTACTCATAATTTAACTTTTACATACTAATAGTGTATCCCTGACTAGTGCTCGAGTATTTAGGATTATGCATGCTTGTACTTTTGATATTGCCCTTAGACAGGTTAGGTTGAATCTTGAATTAGTTACTCTTGCGGTTGAGATAAGGTATAAGATATGCATGTCCTTGGAAAGCTAGCGAAAAATTAAGAACTTTTCCTTTAGATATCGAATGGTTTTGATGAACGAATTAGAAGTTATAATCAAATGAATTTTCGATATTTTTATTAAAAACGATTATTATTATCGTCGTTTCTATCATCGTTCCAGTTTTATCTTATTATTATCTTTATCAATAAAAGGGATTTATCATTAAAAATTGTTATTTTTTATTATTATTACTATCGTTATTATCGTTAAAGTTATAATTAGTATTATTATTATTATCCAATTATTATTATTATTATTATTATTATTATTATTATTATTATTATTATTATTATTATTATTATTATTATTATTATTAGTATTATTATTATTATTATTATCATTATTAATATATATATATCATTATTTAAAAATGGTTATTGTTATTGTTATTATTATTATTACTATATTATCATTAAGATAATTATTAGTATTATCGTTAGTAATGTTATAGTAACTATCATTATTAATATTAGTGTAACTAAAACAAATATTTGTAACACCTAATTATTTTCATTACTATTATTATCATTATTATGAACACGATATAAAAGACGATTAAAAGCTATTAAACGAAACGATTAGGAAATAATGAGTAAGAGTATCATGATGAAATATTGACCAACACATAAATAGTCTCGAGCATTAGGATTGTGGTACACTATGACTTGACCTAAAAGCTATTTACTTTTGTTGACTTTTGCATATTAGTCTCGAGCATTAAGATTGTGGTACACTATGACTTGACCTAATTTGTTAGACAAATATTGACCAACACATAAATATATATAATTAATTTAGGTTCGTGAATCTGAGGCCAACCTTGCACTTGTTCAATGACGTTATATGTATTTTTACTATGAAATACAGTATGGTGAGTTTCATTAATCCATTTTTAAATGCTTTTGCAATATATATTTTTGGGACTGAGAATACATGCGCTGCTTTTATAAATGTTTTACGAAATAGACACAAGTACTTGAAACTACATTCTATGGCTGGATTATTAAACCGAATATGCCCCTTATTTAGTCTGGTAATCTAAGAATTAGGGAACAGACACCCTAATTGACGCGAACTCTAAAGATAGATCTATCGGGCCCAACAAGCCCCATCCAAAGTACCGGATGCTTTAGTACTTTGAAATTTATATCACGTCCGAAGGAGGATCCCGGAATGATGGGGATATTCTTATATGCATATTGTGAATGTCGGTTACCAGGTGTTCAAACCATATGAATGATTATTTTTGTCTCTATGCATGGGACGTATATTTATGAGAACTGGAAATGAAATTCTTGTGGTCTATTAAAATGATGGAAATAAATGATTATGATAAACTAATGAACTCACCAACCTTTTGGTTGACACTTTAAAGCATGTTTATTCTCAGGTGTTAAAGAAATCTTCCGCTGTGCATTTGCTCATTTTAAAGATATTACTTGGAGTCTTTCATAGCATATTTCGAAGAACGTTGCATTCGAGTCATTGAGTTCATCAAAGATTATTATTAAATCAATTTATAGTTGGATAGTGGATATTATGAAATGGTATGCATGCTTGTCAATTTTCAATGTAAAGAAAGTTTGTCTTTTAAAAACGAATGCAATGTTTGTAAAATGTATCATATAGAGGTCAAATACCTCGCAATGTAATCAACTATTGTGAATCGTTTATAATGTATATGAATGGGTCCTTTCAGTTGGTATCAGAGCGGTGGTCTTAGCGAACCAGGTCTGCATTAGTGTGTCTAACTGATAAGTCGATAGGATGCATTAGTGAGTCTGGACTTCGACCGTTTCTGCATGTCAAAAGTTTTGCTTATCATTTTGTGTCGAAAATTAACTACTTATCATCCTCAAAAAATTACCTGCTTATCATTTTTAGTCTAAGACACGTCTTGCTGCATTGATTGCATGAATAGTGTATAGAAAAAAATTCATACCTTATCATATCTGCTAAATCATATCTTATCGTATCTGTTACTTTGAACTTTGCCTGACATATCCCACAAAGTCCTCCGTAATCTACGAAATCTTTTGATCTATATATATATATATATATATATATATATATATATATATATATATATATATATATATATATATATATATATATATATATATATATATATATATATATATATATATATTCTATGTAATTAGAATACCATCCGTTAGCCAAAATCATTTCATATCGAAAAAAAATCCTTTATCCAGTCGTACGAAATGGAATTCGTCATCAGTTCAAGTCACTCAGATTCCGAAATGGAATCCCATTCAAGCTCCGAAAGCAGTGTGACCGAAATAGATCAACCAATTAGTCATCACCTATTCTGGATGAATTGGGGATGGGTTCATAGCCTCCTCAATCATTGGAGACAAGAAGAAGGTGATCCCTTCCATAATTAATAATACACGCAAACCAACGTGTACGCTTCTCAAATAGCATACGTCCGTTAAAAGGCTAGTGCTCTAGCTCGGACGGAGATATCAAGCCCTATGGATCTATATACTACTACTCGCGCCCACCAGTTCTTATAACCGGCAGTTACTAGTTACCAAAGCTAAGGGATTTTTCGTTCAAACTCAGTATAGAATTTAGTATGAACTTGTGTCCATTGTTTAAAATAAAGTGCATGTATTCTCAGCCCAAAAATATATATTGCAAAAGCATTTAAAAAGGGAGCAAATGAAACTCACCTTAGCAGCACATAAAGTTGTTTACCGAAATGTGACTGAAACTCGGATTACCAAATAACCGTAGATCTCAACCTAGAGAACATATGTTGGTCAATAAATGTCTATTAAGCTAGGTCAGGTCATAGTGTATCATAATCCTAATGCTCGAGATCGACATACAAAAGTTATCCAAAGTTGTTTCAAAACGTAAATTTTGACAATAGTTTAACAAAACGAGACGTACCTTATATAAGGATTCATTTACTCGGTTGGTAATATTCAAAAATTCAATTTATCAATCTTACCAACAAGTTGTTTAAATATTAATTGCAGATTCAAAAGCAATTCCAATTAACGTCAATTATAATTCAGTTGACCATATCTTTTGATTCGTTCATCGAAATTACGCGATTTCTAAATGAAAAGTTATTGATTTTTCACCAACTTTCTAAAAACATGTATATCATATACCTTTTACCAATAATATATGTATTTAATTCGTGATTCATTATAAACTGTTTAACGACGAAATTTAGCATACAAGCCTGTATAAATATATATACTCGAGCACTAGACATGGATACACAATTAATATATAAAAGATAAGATATGAATGCTCACGTATCAATATTGTGATTCAATATTGCAGGGAAATACGTAGATGTGGCCTGAAATAATAATAATAATAATAATAATAATAATATAAATAATTATAACTAACAGAGGGAGTAATATGTATTCGAATATGTGTGTATGTTATAAGTGCAGGAACCAGCTCGAATTATAGATGTGGCCTGAAATCCTTATCCATGCGATCGCATGGATTATGTGAGGGGATGCCATGCGATCGCATGGCTCCCATTTCCAGCTCACAATCTTTTGTATTTTTGTTTGTCGACATGTTTATTAATAATATATATATTATATATAATTTAAATTAATTAATTATATATTATATTATATTCTCGTGTATAGGTGACTTGTAATTTTTGTTCCGATAAGTCTTACGTCATCACTCGACTTATGTCCCGGTTCCGATTTTTCGAATGTCCTTTCGTACATTTAGAAAACTTGCATTTTACGTTTCGTGACACGTACCTTTGTCAAAATATAGCCTTAAATTATCCATAAAGCATATCACTCAAAGTATATCTTAAACTTTAGAGTGTTTTGGTCATTTACTTCTATAAATTATCGTCTCGCTATTTGTTAATATATATAATATATACATTTTTATTTTGAAATAGTGTTTTACTGTAGCAAAGTTACTGTAGCAAAGTTTTTTTTACTATAGCAAATAGTGATTTTCGAAAATACTGTAGCTTTTCGAGTACTATAACAATTCGAAAATACTGTGGCAAATTAGTGTTTTACTTGTTCATCTTAAACGTTTTAGTTCACTTATCTAAATATCAATCGAATCAATAAATGAATGTTATTATTGTTTACTAAATAACTTGAAATTATATATATATATATATATATATATATATATATATATATATATATATATATATATATATATATATATATATATATATATATATATATATATATATATATATATATTGTTCGTGAATCTTCGAGAACAGTCAAAGAATAATTGATTACATGAATATAGTTCCAAAACTTTGAGACTCAACATTACAGACTTTGCTTATCGTGTCGAAAATATTAAATCATTTAAAGATAAAGTTTAAATTTGGTCAGAAATTTTCGGGTCATCACAGTACCTACCCGTTAAAGAAATTTCGTCTCGAAATTTAAGTGAGGTCGTCATGGCTAACAAGAAAAATGTTTTCATGATGAATATGAGTTGATAAATAGAATTTTATCACCGTTGAATAATATGGATAAAACAATCCTATTTCTCGAAGCGTATGAGAGAAGTTATCGTAAAAGAGTGAAATGAAAGAATAGAGATTCGTCTTAACTTTTGACATAGTTACGATTGATTTCCGGAATTTAAGGAATAGAAAATCTTCATAATCTAAATAAGATTTGATTCTTCAAAATTTAAGAAAATTAAGATTTCCTTTAAATGCGTAATCTGCCTCGATTGTTATGTATGATATTTCGCTATAAATTAACCACTTCCGTTTCATTATTTTCATCACTCCTACATCTTCTTCCTTATTTCATGTAGTGACCCAGAAATTTCTGACTAAATTTAAACTTAATCTTTATATGATTCCGATACGATAAGCAAAGTACGTAGAATTGAGTCTATAAAATTTTGGAACAATGTTCATATATTCAATTGACCTTCGACCATTCCTGACGATTCACGAACAACTATTTGTGAGTAGATATGTATATAAATACAAATAAATATATGTACATAATAAATGTTATTAATAGTTGAATGAAATTATTATTATAAATAAAAATGTAAAATAATATACAAAAATAATCAAGCTGTTGTTAAAATGAATATATATATATATATATATATATATATATATATATATATATATATATATATATATATATATATATATATATATATATATATATATATTTATATATGATTCTATACTAAAATTTAGATTGTATGTATATTATAGTATATGAACTGTATAACTATTAAATAACATATATAGAAATTGAAACATACAAATTATTGTTATTAGGAAATAATACATTTTAAGATTTATAATACCATTTTTATTATTAGCTGTACCATTAGTACTTATTATTATTATTAATATAATTATTATTATTATTTATTTAATTACTAAATCATTAATTATTAAATTTAATTATATAAAATATAAAGTTAAGAAGATCGTACATATTGGTTACCAATTGCAATCAAAATTGTAATCCATTTTTGTTTTTGTCCCTAAACTGAATCACAAATGGAATCCATCTCTATCTAATCGCTTCCCTTTATCTAGCATTTTACAATTTCAACATGAGAGACTACAAGATTATGATGTCAGTGTGCAAATTTCTCCACGTTCCTTTTTCAATTCATGAATCATAATTATGTAATATATTGATTCACTTGATTTCGCTTTCTGTTACGTATCTATATCTATCACTATCTATCTAAAATATATGTATACTTAAGACAAGTATTAGGAGATCAACCATCAACCTTGGCTCATCTTCAAACTTTGATCATCACCTCATCATTTATATTTTTCCTTCTTCTACTCGGGTAACCATCAACAAGTCATAATCACCTCCTCAATATGGTTGCTACTATATATGATCACCACCATTCAATCACCACCACAACCGTCATTAAATCGTTGAGTTTTATCATAACATCAAATCAAACCCCCACATGAATTAAGCTACCACTTTCTATCATCACAACCATCATATATATATATATATATATATATATATATATATATATATATATATATATATATATATATATATATATATATGATTCTATACTAAAATTTAGATTGTATGTATATTATAGTATATGAACTGTATAACTATTAAATAACATATATAGAAATTGAAACATACAAATTATTGTTATTAGGAAATAATACATTTTAAGATTTATAATACCATTTTTATTATTAGCTGTACCATTAGTACTTATTATTATTATTAATATAATTATTATTATTATTTATTTAATTACTAAATCATTAATTATTAAATTTAATTATATAAAATATAAAGTTAAGAAGATCGTACATATTGGTTACCAATTGCAATCAAAATTGTAATCCATTTTTGTTTTTGTCCCTAAACTGAATCACAAATGGAATCCATCTCTATCTAATCGCTTCCCTTTATCTAGCATTATACAATTTCAACATGAGAGACTACAAGATTATGATGTCAGTGTGCAAATTTCTCCACGTTCCTTTTTCAATTCATGAATCATAATTATGTAATATATTGATTTACTTGATTTCGCTTTCTGTTACGTATCTATATCTATCACTATCTATCTAAAATATATGTGTACTTAAGACAAGTATTAGGAGATCAACCATCAACCTTGGCTCATCTTCAAACTTTGATCATCACCTCATCATTTATATTTTTCCTTCTTCTACTCGGGTAACCATCAACAAGTCATAATCACCTCCTCAATATGGTTGCTACTATATATGATCACCACCATTCAATCACCACCACAACCGTCATTAAATCGTTGAGTTTTATCATAACATCAAATCAAACCCCCACATGAATTAAGCTACCACTTTCTATCATCACAACCATCATAGACCACCCTTATTAAACCGCAACCTCACATGTTATACTTTTCTCTGATTGCTTCAAAAATTTGCATACTGCTCCTGCTACTATTATGATTACGGCTGCTGTGCAGCTACTTGATTTTTTTCCTGTCAAACTCCCAAAAACAATTCCAAACTCATCATCGTCGTTATTTTTTTCTGTCTTACTTGCTTCTGTTTCGCCTCCTTTGATCCACAACCATAAGATTGAGGATGTTGAGCAATTTAAAGACAATAAATCATATCCACAACTAAAGCATGCGAACAAGATTGATAGCTATATAAATTTTATAGCCGACATCCACAAACCCTACCACTCCACTTGTTATTTAAAATAAAGGATGATGGCTACACCTTTCCTATCTTAATCATAACCCACTTGATATTTATTAGTGTTGTTATTGCTGTCGATCAGAAAGAAGAGGATACAGAGACACACGCCTAGGATTCCTGTTAAGTTTAATTGATTATATTATTATCATTATAATGATAATGATGGGGGAATGTCGGCAGAACCTAACAAAATACAAGTTGGGCTTTTATGTTGGGTTTAGAAACTGTTTTGAGTCACCAGGTTTTCAATTGAGTCGAGATAATCAGAAGGACTGTTGGGCTGTAAAGATATGGCTGCAACTTGATAAATCAATTCGTCCAATTATATTTTATAAGCCGAAAACCTTCTGATATATTCTAAGGGACCGAAACAATAGATATAGGGTAACAACTTGGGCTTGCTCTTGAAGTTTGGAATCCATGGTGAGATTGGGCCGAGTCCCATGTTGTGTTGTTAGACTGAAACAGAAATTAATCGGTTTAATAATTTTAGCCGGAGTGTATAAGCAGAATAATAGAATCAGCGGAGTGGTCAGTGGTGTTTTCAGGGTAACGGGAGGTCACGGGTTCGAGTCCCGCCTCGGACAGTTTTACTCTTTTTAATGCTACAAAGGTATAACTTTATATTATTAGGATTTCTATTATTATTATTATTGTTATTATTGATTATTGTTATTATTAGGTTAATTATTATTATTATTACTAACCATTGTAACATGATTATTAATATGATCAATATTATTATCATTATTACTATCACTAAGTATTATTAGTATTATTATTAATATCATAATACAAATTATTATTTTCGATAGTATTACTCATAAAATTATTATTGATTTTTATAATTTTAATGTTACTATCATCATGATAATAGGGGTTTATTATTATTTTCATTAGAAAAATATTACAAATTAATATCATCTTCGTAAATATTAGTAGTAGTATCTTTCTGTAAATAATAGGAACGTTAATATTAACATAAGTATCAATATTGTATTATTATAAGAATTATTATTATGTAATTACTAAAATCAATATTATAACTATCATTAATAGTAAAATTAATATTTTTCTCAAGTATTATTGTTAATATCACTATTATTATCATTAATAGAGTTATTATTAACATTACTACCTTTACTAATAATATTAAGTATTAACACTTTTATAAATTTTGTCATTTCTAAGATTATGATAATACTACTAATATTACTATTTTTAACAAACAAATAATATATATATATATATATATATATATATATATATATATATATATATATATATATATATATATATATATATATATATATATATAAAATATATTTAATACATATAACATAACGAAAAGTAATATATTATATAACAAAATAAATATATGAAACATATATATATTATTAATATAAAAAGTATATAACTAATAAATTTATATATATATTGTTCGATTACAACTATGTATATTAATAAATATACAAATGATATAGGTTCGTGAATCCGAGGCCAACCCTGCATTGTTCAGTATCGTTGTATGCAAATTTTACTACAAAATATCGTATTGTGAGTTCATTTGCTCCCTTTTTACTCATTACATTTTTGGGACTGAGAATACATGCGCTGTTTTTATAACTGCTTTATTAAATGCTTTTTAAATATATTTTGAACTGCGAATACATGAAATGCTTTTATAAATGTTTGACGAGATAGACACAAGCAAAACATTCCTCGTATGAATTATTATGCAGACAGAAGTTCTGCGGATTATTATTGAATTATGTGGACATTATAATTGCCACCGTTGAATTATGTGGACAGGATAGTTGCCACCGTTGAATTATGTGGACATGATAATTGCCACCAATTGATATGAATGTTATGTATCGAGAGAATGATTTTATACACAGGTTATGTGTATGTTATTTTTGTGCACAAGATATGTGTACGGTTACTAAGATTTATGAAAAATGGTTTCGTACACGAGAAAGATGTACTGTATTTAAAAGATATAGCATGTACATTACAGGTGGGTATAGGATTCGGGCCCATTTGTACCATGCAGCATTTAAATCTTGTGGTCTATCAAAATGATGAATTTTATTGTTTTATGATAAACTTATGAACTCACCAACCTTTTCGGTTGACACTTTAAAGCATGTTTATTCTCAGGTATGAAAGAAACCTTCCACTGTGCATTTGCTCATTTTAAAGATATTATTTGGAGTCGATCATCGAAATGAAATCAACTGTTGAAGACCTCGTCCAGATGGATTAGGACGGGTCCTTTCATTTTATACTTCCAAAAAATTGTGAAATGCTTAATCCAGTTCTGATTCTTGATATTTTCTTGGCTATCGTATCCTTCATTCTTCTTTTTCATCTGCCACCAGAGGAAGTTATTTTCTTCTACTATTACCTTGGGGTTATAGTATTTTTTATTCTCCCATGTCTTTATATTGAAATACGCATTGATATACACAGTTTGTAATTTCGGGCTTTATATTTTCCATTATATTTCGGAGCTTCATGCTTTCGTTTTCTCTTCCCGACTTTAAGTCAAGCGAATAATGGTCCAGAATTCATAGGTATGGATTTTGAAATGAACATAGTTAATGTTCTAAGAAGGGAATTGTAATGGCACGATCTTGATTTGTCAAATTACCAGAATATCAGGAAAAGACTGAATCATCAAGAAATATATTTTCTTGATATATTTAGAGATTAAATAGAATGAAAGAGTTATGTAACATGGTTCATGATGAGGGTGTGATATGTGAACCTTTATCACGTTCCATTAGAAACTCAACATGACTTACTGTAATATAATCACGTTGATCAAGTGTCATTATATTATGCTAACTCATGCTTCAGTTCCCAACATTACTTCAAAACATCCATTTTTTTCGAATTTTTCAGATTTTAGAAACTAAAATAGTTTCTTTTATGATGTAACACAGATAGTGCGAAGAGATGAATGATTTCCGATAAGAATAGGTAAGAAGATATCTCCAGAAATATCGAGGATATTTATAATAAAAGATACGATGATATCTTAGAATTTCTAATATCAGAGGATAATGCGGAAAATCTGTCTGTGAAGGTTTAGAATAAGAAGTAATGTTCTTACTAATAGTTTCAGCAGTCATTGAATCATTTGGATTCTTTGAAGGCAGCTTCAGTCTTTATGATTTATCCACAGCATCTTTCATACTTTACTCAATCCGTTTTTTAGTTCCAAACCTTCTCTTTTTCTCAGCTTTACTACCATACTATTCTTTATTATCAAACTTTTGACTGTTAATGTCGTTTACAGTTTTTGCTGCTTCATCAGCATTTTTCCAATTTCAGAGAACTAGTTCATAGTTTGGGATGTTTTTCAGAAACTTCACATTCAAAGTATGTAAGTCTAGAAGATAGATGTTATCTATATATAACTGTTGTCGTAGAAAATGCTGCGAGATTCAAAATACTGATTGCTAATTCCCGGTGGTTGGTATGGCAATTATTGTTACTAGATGTGGATGAGTACATGATAGGGTTTCAATGAGTATAAGGATTTTTTGAAAGGTCAAGGATTAATAAAGTTGTTGGTAAATTTACTGCTAATGTGGTGGAACATGAAAGGTTCCCCAGTTACAAGAACATATATGTCAAGGTTATAATAAGGTTAATCTAAAAAGTCGAAGTTGACTGGTTGAAAGTGTGGTAAAACTGGATACTTTAAAAAGGGATTGCAATATTATTTTCAGTAATAACAATGCTAAAGGATCTTTCACATTTTTGAAGTCAAAGTATAGCTTTGAAAGATGTAGAGATCTAAGAATGATGTCACCCATTAAATCTTGACTTGGATTCTAATCCGTCAATATCAGAATATGTAATTGAATTTGTATGAAACGATTGTATATCGCTGTGAGCATAGTTAATAATTTTTGAATCAAAGTTGAAGAATGTACAGTATAACATATTAATTGTGAACTTATATATTTCCCGGGAATTACCTACCCGTTAAAGATTTCACAAGTAATAATTTGTAAAAAAAAAATTTCATTATAGTCTTTATGAAAATATATGTATGTATATTTCTTCAGATGTAATACGGATTTAATGAGTTAATATCATATTAAGCTCATTTGATTTTCGGCTTGACTTAGAAATGATTAATCTCTAAAACATTAAAGATTACATAATCTTTGTGGAGTTTTTTGTTAATGTAATCGATACTTCATTATTTATTCTTATTGATATTCCTCGGTGAAGGATGTTAGTGCTCATGGAATTTTTTGTGAACCTTACAAGGCACAGATGATGTTTTCTGGAAAGTTTCGAGTATATCCAAATTTAAAATGTAAAATCAATTATGTAATTGATTAATACACTTGGTTTATTATGAAATGGAATTCATTGGGTTGAAACAGAAATTGTAGTTAACAATGGTTAAGTTGTTAAGGAAGGATGTACATCATTGCATATTAGTAATATGAACTAACCGAGTAGTACCTACCAGTTAAGATTCACATGTAATAGCTTAGTACGAAAAGATTTATTTTGATTTCAAAATTAATATATATTAAATATACATAAAATTTCTTCAGAGGAAATGAGTTAATACTTCATCGGTTATTATTGCTGGTATTTCTTGGTAACTACGGTGCGTATGACGTTGATGCTCGTGGAACAGATTGTGAAGTTGAGGTTTACGATGTGGATGTTGTTGGTGGTGGTAATGGTACTGTTGGTGTTGTTGTCGGTGGTACTGTTGATGCCGGTGATGCAGCTGGTGCTTGTAACCTTTGCACCATATTCTCCAAAGCCACTACCCGAGCGCGAAGCTTGTTGACTTCTTCTACTACACCGGGATGATTGGCGGTTCGGACGAGCGGATGAATAAGATCCAGAATTTGAGATAGTATATTATCGTGACGAGATACTCTGGAAATGAGAGAGAAAATGGTGTCTCGAACAGGTTCGCCGGTAAGTGCTTCAGGTTCTTCGCCAAGAGGGCAATGTGGTGGATGGAAGGGATCACCTTCTTCTTGTCTCCAATGATTAAGTAGACTACGAACCCATCCCCAATTCATCTAAAATAGATGATGGCTAATTGGTTGATTCATTCCGGTTACACTGTCTTCGGAATTCAGGTCAATATCCATATTGGAATAACTGTCGGAGTTTAAGGAATTTGAACTAGATACGGGATCCATCTTGTATAATTAGGGAGATGATTTTTGATATGAATTAGATTATAGAATTTAGTTTGGTATTCTTCAATACATAATTTACATATGTATATATAATACCAAATTCCATAAATCACGGAGAAATTTTCGAAAGATGTCCGGAAAAGTTTACAGTAACAGATACGCTAAGATATGAATTTTTGTCTATACACTATTTATGCAATAAATGCATGAAAATGTGTCTAGACTTAAGAATGATAAGCATGTAATTTCCGACAAGAAATGATAAGCAAAACTTTTAACATGCAGACACGGTCGAAGTCCAGACTTACTAATGCATCTTAACAACTATCAGTTAGACACACTCATGCAAGACCTGGTTCGCTAGGACCAACGCTCTGATACCAACTGTGACGATCGCTCCAAATCCATATGGACAAACACGTCATTCATCGATTTCATTGCGAGGTATTTGACCTCTATATGAAACGTTTGGTAAACATTGCATTCTTTTGAAAAGGCACACCATAAATGAATATTTATATCAAAGGTTTTCGACATCTGATGATTTCTACATATAGACAATCACCGTAAATAATAGTTTACAATAGTACTTCCGTTGACAATGCAGTCAAAATAAGATAGATGGTGATGATTTGTGAATGCAACGTTTTCTCGAATAAAGCATGTATGACTCCATGCACATATCTTGTATAACATATAAGCAAACAGCGGAAGACTTCTAGGGAACATGAGAATAAACATGCTAACAAGTTTCAATACAAAGGTTGGTGAGTTCATAGTTTTAATGTTGCGCATAATCTGTATATAAAGGTGAATCACAAGTTTTCAGTTGTTTCATCCAAAAACATTTATCAAAATATTCTACGAAATTGAGCACCCTGGTAACTAAACTTAACGAATATATAATTTGTACCCTTTGTATAATCATCTTAATAATACACGCAAACCAACGTGTACGCTTCTCAAATAGCATATGTCCGTTAAAAGGCTTGTGCTCTAGCTCGGACGGGGATATCATGCCCTATGGATCCATATACTACTACTCGCGCCCACCAGTTCTTATAACCGGCAGTTACTAGTTACCAAAGCTAAGGGATTTTCGGTTCAAACTCAGTATAGAATTTAGTATGTACTTGTGTCCATTATTTAAAATAAAGTGCATGTATTCTCAGCCCAAAAATATATATTGCAAAAGCATTTAAAAAGGGAGCAAATGAAACTCACCTCAGCACCACATAAAGTTGTTTACCGAAATGTGACTGAAACTCGGATTACCAAATAACCGTAGATCTCAACCTAGAGAACATATGTTGGTCAATAAATGTCTATTAAGCTAGGTCAGGTCATAGTGTATCATAATCCTAATGCTCGAAATCGACATACAAAAGTTATCCAAAGTTGTTTCAAAAAGTAAATTTTGACAATAGTTTAAGAAAACGAGACGTACCTTATATAAGGATTCATTTACTCGGTTGGTAATATTCAAAAATTCAATTTATCAATCTTACCAACAAGTTGTTTAAATATTAATTGCAGATTCAAAAGCAATTCCAATTAACGTCAATTAAAATTCAGTTGACCATATCTTTTGATTCGTTCATCGAAATTACGCGATTTCTAAATGAAAAGTTATTGATTTTTCGCCAGCTTTCCAAAAACATGTATATCATATACCTTTTACCAATAGTATATGTATTTAATTCGTGATTCATTATAAACTATTTAACGACGAAATTTAGCATACAAGCCTGTATAAATATATATACTCGAGCACTAGACATCAACAACAACAACAATACCCAATCCCGCATATGCGAGGTATGAGGGAGGTTAGATGTAGACAATCCTTCTTCTATCCTAGAATAGAAGAGAAGTCGTTTCTCTATCCACGAGTCGAGAAAAAATTCTCTACCCGCTTGAAGAGAACGTCATCCTCTCCCTACCCCAGAGTAGAGAGATTGCTTCCGTGCGGACCTCCGGCCTATATATTAAAATAATAATAATAATAATAATAATAATAATAGTAATAATAATAATAATAATAATAATAATAATAATAATAATAAAAGTAAAAAAATAAATAAATAAATAAATAAATAAATAAATAAATAAATAAATAAATAAATAAATAAATAAAAATAAATAAATAAATAAAAGTGAAAGTAAAAAATATAGGCCATGGAAATGGTAGGAATCAAATTTCCATGGGTATTTAAACCTGCCTGAAAATTAATTTAGGCTCTAATCGGCAGTCAAGACGCCACAAAATGGACGCTTGTTGTTGCCTCGAATAATAGAGCCAAAAGACCTTGTGAACATAACACGAGGGGCATGCCAGGTGGAAGTTGTTGCGCACGCAAAGAGCCAACCACCTAGGACAAACCAAACACCACTCATGCACCTTTACGGTAGACATTCCCGAAACCATACAACTAAAAGAAAACCAACGAAGCTCAAAAGCAAAGAAGGTCGTCCTCCGTCCTAATGGCCCCAAGATGCACCGAACGATGCGATACGCACTCACACACACACACACACACACACACACACCCCCACCCCCACCCCCACCCACCTTCCCACACCCACAAGTACACACCCACCATACACACACCCCCACACCCTCACACACACACACACACAGCCACACCCACAACCACACAAACACCCCGAAAACACACACCACACAACATTCCCAAAACACCCACATGCACAAAAAACACACCTACATACATACCTATATACATCCGTACATAAGCAAAACTACATACATACATGAAACTTGTACGTACATGCATACCTATATCCACACATACATACATATCTACATAAGCATACAAATCTACGTACGTACCATTTACATATACACTTAGATACATACATCCTTACCTACATACAAACGTACCTACATAAGCAAACATACAAGAAAATCATACCTCCATAACATAACAACAAACAACCATAAACAAGAGTTCATACAGACAAACGTTTAAACATACATACAAACATACATGCATACTCAAAAAAAAAAAAAAAAGTCTACAAGTAATACTACAAGTACATAAAACGGATAGTAAAGATAGAAGTAATAATACAAATAATAGTAGCTATTAAAAGTTACTAGAAGAAATAATAATATTAATATTAATAAAACTAATAATAATAATTTTAATAATTTATATTTATATTAAAACTACAACAATTATAATAATAATAGTAAATAATAGTGGTGAAAGTAAAAAGAAATAATAGAAATAATATTAATAGTAATAATAACATAAAAATAATACTAGTAATAATCAATACTAATAAAAATGGCAATGAAACCGGTAATAATCCTAATAAAAATACACTAATAATAATAATAATAATGATAATAATAATAATGATAATAATAATAAGAATAATAATAAAAATAATAATAATAATAATAATAATAATAATAATAATAATAATAATAATAATAATAATAGTAATACTAATAATAATACAAATAATAAAATAGAAAGCAACCCTACTCGACAATTCTTATTCTAGCCCTCCACGCATTCCTATCTGAAGTCATGTCCTCGGTCAACAAAATCTCTCTCATGTCGAGCTTTAGTCTATCCATCCACCTACGAGTAGGTCTACCCCTTCTCCTTACGCCGTCAACCGTGAGTGCCTCTACTCTCCTGACAGGGGCACTATGTGGTCGCCTCATCACATGCCCATACCATCGAAGTCGTTCTTCTCTTAGTTTGTCGATGATGCTTCTAACTCCAAGGTTTTCCCTAAACACACCATTTGGAATCATGTCTAACACGGTTTTACCACACGTCCACCTAAGCATTCTCATTTCAGCCACTTCCATCCTTCTCTCATGGGCTTTCGTCATTGGCCAACATTCTGATCCGTACAACATAGCAGGTCTAATCGCCACTTTGAAGAATTTCCCTTTCAATTTGAGCGGTATCTTCTTGTCGCACAAAACCCCTTTCGCTGCTCTCCACTTCAGCCAGCCTACCTTAATACGATGGGTCACGTCCTCGTCGATCCTCCCTGATTTGTGAAGGACCGAGCCTAGATATGGATACACAATTAATATATAAAAGATAAGATATGAATGCTCACGTATCAATATTGTGATTTAATATTGCAGGGAAATACGTAGACGCAACAGAGATGATAAACACTAGGTTTGACTTGTGAGCAAAACCCTCGAACAATACCCATAACCTCCTTTGTAATAACCCATAATTTCCTTAGCTCTATCCCGCTCAAAAACTCATTTTGAAAGTGACACGCTCATGACCTCGTCGTAGTAATTTTTGTATAATACTATTAATAACAATAAGGTTTATAATAATAATAATAATACTAATAATAATAATAATAATAATAATAATAATAATAATAATAATAATAATAATAATAATAATAATAATATAAATAATTATAACAAACAGAGGGAGTAATATGTATTCGGATATGTGTGTGTGTTATAAGTGCATGAACCACCTCGATTTATAGATGTGGCCTGAAATCCGTATCCATGCGATCGCATGGATTATGTGAGGGGATGCCATGCGATCGCATGGCTCCCATTTCCAGCTCACAATCTTTTGTATTTTTGTTTGTCGACATGTTTATTAATAATATATATAATATATATAATTTAAATTAATTAATTATATATTATATTATATTCTCGTGTGTGGCGACCCGACCAAAATCGTCATTGACGGCGTCGCTAACTGAGGTCCCGAAACATGGTCGTAGTCCCTATATGAGACTCGTTTGACCAAAATTATGTCGCATTCTTTTGAAACGTATCATGCTTGCAAAGTTTAGTTTACAAAACCGTTCGACAACAATTTTAAGTTTGCAAAAGTATAAATTATAAATGAGGTAAGTTGCGACATAATTAGTTTAAAATCGCGGTTGCTATAAATAGCGTAAGTATGTAAACAATATGTTTGAATCCAAAGGTGCTATCACTAGCGTATGTATGTATGTATGTATGCTTGACCCCAAGCAAGAAATCAGAGTGTATGCATGCATGCTTAACTCCAAGCAAGTATGAGTGTACGCGGAAATATGTATCAAATAGCCAAGTATGAACCTGAGAAACATATAGAAAACTGTCAACGAAAAACGTTGGTGAAATCATAGGTGTTTTAGTAAACGTTGTATTTGAACCACAAGATTTAGTATAAGATGATTATCAAAATCATTTGTATTCCAAAGTTGTTGTTTGTATCCCGGGCACCCAATTATCAAACTTAACTGTTTTGCACCCTTTGCGTAGTGTTAGAACATACACTAGACCCGAAAATATATTTCATCCGCTAACGGTAGCGAACCGTCCGAATGAGGCTCGTCAAGCCCATGTGATCACATAATATAAGTTCACGTTTACACCCTGCAAGTGTAACTAATGATAATTGAATTGAGGCTTTTTGTTCAAACCCGTACGTGGAATGTTCATTTTCGTACTTGTGTTCAATGTATAAAAGTATGATACGTATATGTTTCTCATCCCATAGTTTAAAGCATAAAAGTTGTTTGAAAGATGGGACTATGATCTCACCTCGAGTGCACGAGTATAAAAGTACTTCACAAAGTAAACGTGTGAATGATAGTTGCTTAGCCTTGACCTAAACAAGTAAGTTGTATTAATTAACCGGTTACGTCACAAGGTCGGGCGAAATGTGTTCAATTAGTCCTATGGCTCGTTACGACTCGATTAAATATAGCATGTGAATCAATTTGTCAAGTTTCATGCAAGATACAAGTATAGAAACAAGTTAGGAAGATTGCACAATCATTTGGCTAAGTTTGACAAAAAAGTCGAACTTCGGTCGGTCAAAGTCAACGAAAAGTCAACACGTTCGGGTCGGGTCCCGAACTATTTTTCTGAGGTTTTTAATCATATATGACCATGTTAAAACAAGTTACATGTGAATCGGAGGTGTGCAGCATAGCAAACATTATTCAAAAATCGACAAAGTTGGACAGGCCACTTTGGCGCGCCGCGCGGGTATATGGCGCGCCGCGCCATTACCTGTGCAGAGAATTCTGGCAGTTTTCACACTCAAGCACGAATCCAACTTCAAATACCCATAAATCCTAAACCGTAAACATCCAAAACAAGTATCTTATATCGTTGGAAAGGTATTTTGACAAGGAATACAACTAACCACTTTTCATCAAGCAAAAACATCATTTACAATAGCCGAAATCTCGTCAAGTGGTCATTAAATGTTCAAAACCATCGTTTCAAGTTTACAAAACGCATTTTAAGATTCGGGAATGCAATTCACACATATGATATGCCGTTTTGAAGGTAATGAAACATACAATACAACTAATCACTAACTAATAACATTTCATGGCATTCAAAGCATCAAAATTTTCTTTTAGAGTTCATCAAACCCTAATCAAGAATCACAAAACCAATAATCATGTTAATGATGTTTTCCAAATCAACCTACACATCAAATTGATGCTAAAGATGCTAGTAACACTTTTAAAACATAAACTCTAACAATTTAACAACATTAACTCATCCAAAATTAAGGATTAAGCGCACCCATTTCAAATGTTCAAACTAGTTACTCAAAACAACGAATCGAGCAAACAAAACATATATTCATGTTATACACGAGCCATAGACACTAATTAACACAATTTCAAGTCAAAACACGAATTTAGAGAAATCTAGAGTTTTTAGAAACGTTACCCAAATGTGAAGAAATTGGTACCAAAATGTAGAGGATGAAGAGAGGATCACGAAAATGTAATTTGTTTTGAAGTTTGCTTCTCGATCCGGATTTAGATGATGATTTTATGAAGATGGGTGTTTGAGTTCATGAAAGGGAAGTAGAGAGAAAAGAGGAAGAAGGTGGGAGGTGAAATGAATGGATGGATAAGGTGGGTTGACTAGTTGACCTAGTCAACTAGTTTGCCCACTTGGCAACCTCGGTCCCTCAAGTTTCAAAGCGGGTGCGGGAATTAACCAAACAAATATTTTAAAAACGCTCGAGTAAACGAGTGATGTTATAATTAAATAACGGGAAAATTAAGAACGTTGGTCAACGGAAACTACGAATTTAAATAACGAAAGGTATTATTAAAAAAAAAGATAGTGTTAAAAATAAATTTAACGGAAAAACGCGGGATGTTACATCGGGTATAGGTGACTTGTAATTTTTTTTCCGATAAGTCGTACGTCATCACTCGACTTATTTCCCGGTTTCGGTTTTTCGAATGTCCTTTCGTACATTTAGAAAACTTGCATTTTACGTTTCGTGACACGTACCTTTGTCAAAATATAGCCTTAAATTATCCATAAACTATATCACTCAAAGTATATCTTAAACTTTCGAGTGTTTTGGTCATTTACTTCTATAAATTATCGTCTCGCTATTTGTTAATATATATATATATATATATAATATATATACATTTTCATTTTGAAATAGTATTTTACTGTAGCAAATAGTGATTTTTGAAAACACTGTAGCTTTTTGGGTACTGTAGCAATTCGAAAATACTGTGGAAAATTAGTGTTTTACTTGTTCATCTTAAACGTTTTAGTTCACTTATCTAAATATCTATCGAATCAACAAATGAATGTTATTATTGTTTACTAAATAACTTGAAATCATATATATATATATATATATATATATATATATATATATATATATATATATATATATCTATATATATATATATATATATATATATATATATATATATATATATATATATATATATATGCACATTAAGTTATATATATATTATTCGTGAATCTTCGAGAACAGTCAAAGAATAATTGATTACATGAATATAGTTCCAAAACTTTGAGACTCAACATTACAGACTTTGCTTATCGTGTCGAAAACATTAAATCATTTAAAGATAAAGTTTAAATTTGGTCAGAAATTTCCGGGTCATCACACTTGTAGTGCTACAGGTTTTGCTGGTGTTGGTGATACTGATGGTGATGCTGGTGCTGACGACACTGACGGTGCTAGTGATGCTGCTTGTATAACAAGTCTAGCTAATAAATCACGCACCATTCTTGTCAAGGTTTTTATTCTTCCTTCTATCATTTCGATCCATTCATCTGATTTATGGTTAAAGTTAGAATAGATAATCTCTAAGACTTTAGAGATTACATAATCACCGCAGAATGTCTCTCCAATGAAGTTATGAATTAATACTTCATCGGTTATTGTTGTTGGTACTCCTTGGTATCTACGGTGTGTATGACATTGATGCTCTAGGTACAGGTTGTGATGTTGAGATATGGGATACGGATGTTGTTGTTGGTGGTGGTAATGGTGCTGTTGGTATTGATGATGGTGGTACTGTTGATGCCGGTGATGCTGCTGGTGCTTGTAACCTTTGTACTATATTCTCCAAAGCCACTACCCGAGCGCGAAGCTCGTTGACTTCTTCTATTACACCGGGATGATTGTCGATTCGGACGAGCGGATGAATAAGATCTAGAATTTGAGATATTATATTATCGTGACGAGATACTCTGGAAATGAGAGAAAAAATGGTGTTTCGAACAGGTTCGCCGGTAAGTGCTTCAGGTTCTTCGCCAAGAGGAAAATGTGGTAGATGGAAGGGATCGCCTTCTTCTTGTCTCCAATGACTAAGTAGGCTACGAACCCATCCCCAATTCATCCAGAATGTATGATGGCTAATTGGTAGCTCCATTCCAGTCACACTGCTTTCGGAGCTCGAGTGAAACTCCATATCGGAATCCGAGGGACTTGAACTAGTGGCGAGTTCCATTTCGTACGATTGCATAAAGGATTTTTAGATATGAGATGATTTTCGGCTATCGGATGGTATTCTAATTACATAGAATATATATATATATATGTGTGTATATATATATGTATGTATGTATATATATATATATATATATATGTATATATATGTATATATATATATATATATATGTATATATATATATATATATATATATATATATATGTATATATATATATATATATATATATATATGTATATATATATATATATATATGTATATATATATATATGTAGAAAAAGATTTCGTAGATTACGGAGGAATTTACGGAATATGTCATACAAAGTTTACAGTAACAGATACGCTAAAATATGAATTTTGTCTATACACTATTCATGCAATCAATACAATAAGATGTGTCTAGACTAAGAATGATAAGAAAGTAATTTCCTAGGGATGATAAGTAGGTAAATTCCGACAAAAATGATAGGCAAAACTTTTGACATGCAGACACGGTGGAAGTCCAGACTCATTAATGCATCTTAATATCTATTAGTTAGACACACTAATGCAAGACCTGGTTCACTAAGACCACCGCTCTGATACCACATGAGACAACCCGTCCTAATCCATAAGGACGAATACAATAACATATGGTTACATTGCGAGGCATTTGAAAGGACCCGTCCTAATCCATCTGGACGAATACATTACATTTGGTTACATCGCGAGGTACTTGACCTCTATATGATACATTTTACAACATTGCATTCGTTTTTAAAAGACAAACTTTCATTACATCGAAAGTTAACGGCATGCATACCATTTCATAATATATCCAACTATATTTGACTTAATAATAATCTTGATGAACTCAACGACTAGAATGCAACGTCTTTTGAAATATGTCATGAATGACTCCAAGTAATATCTTTAAAATGAGCAAATGCACAGTGAAAGATTTCTTTCATACCTGAGAATAAGTGTGGCGACCCGACCAAAATCGTCGTTGACGGCGTCTCTAACTGAGGTCCCGAAACGTGGTCGTAGTCCCTATATGAGACTCGTTTGACCAAAATTATATCTCATTCTTTTGAAACGTATCATGCTTGCAAAGTTTAGTTTACAAAACCGTTCGACAACAATTTTAAGTTTGCAAAAGTATAAATTATAAATGAGGTAACTTGCGACATAATTAGTTTAAAATCGCGGTTGCTATAAATAGCGTAAGTATGTAAACAATATGTTTGAATCCAAAGGTGCTATCACTAGCGTATGTATGTATGTATGCTTGACCCCAAGCAAGAAATCAGAGTGTATGCATGCATGCTTGACTCCAAGCAAGTATGAGTGTACGCGGAAGCATGTATCAAATAGCCAAGTATGAACCTGAGAAACATATAGAAAACTGTCAACGAAAAACGTTGGTGAAATCATAGGTGTTTTAGTAAACGTTGTATTTGAACCACAAGATTTAGTATAAGATGATTATCAAAATCATTTGCATTCCAAAGTTGTTATTTGTATCCCGGGCACCCAATTATCAAACTTAACTGTTTTGCACCCTTTGCGTAGGGTTAGAACATACACTAGACCCGAAAATATATTTCATCCGCTAACGGTAGTGAACCGTCCGAATGAGGCTCGTCAAGCCCATGTGATCACATAATATAAGTTCACGTTTACACCCTGCAAGTGTAACTAATGATAATTGAATTGAGGCTTTTTGTTCAAACCCGTACGTGGAATGTCCGTTTTTGTACTTGTGTTCAATGTATAAAAGTATGATACGTATATGTTTCTCATCCCATAGTTTAAAGCATAAAAGTTGTTTAAAAGATGGGACTATGATCTCACCTCGAGTGCACGAGTATAAAAGTACTTCACAAAGTAAACGTGTGCATGATAGTTGCTTAGCCTTGACCTAAACAAGTAAGTTGTATTAATTAACCGGTTACGTCACAAGGTCGGGCGAAATGTGTTCAATTAGTCCTATGGCTCGTTACGACTCGATTAAATATAGCATGTGAATCAATTTGTCAAGTTTCATGCAAGATACAAGTATAGAAACAAGTTAGGAAGATTGCACAATCATTTGGTTAAGTTTGACAAAAAGTCGAACTTCGGTCGGTCAAAGTCAACGAAAAATCAACACGTTCGGGTCGGGTCCCGAACTATTTTTCTGAGGTTTTTAATCATATATGAGCATGTTAGAACAAGTTACATGTGAATCGGAGGTACGCAGCATAGCAAACATTATTCAAAAATCGACAAAGTTGGACAGACCACTTTGGCGCGCCGCGCAAGTATATGGCGCGCCGCGCCATTACCTGTGCAGAGAATTCTGGCAGTTTTTAAGTTTTATGTACGAACCTAACTTCAACCAATCACCATTTATGACCCGCAAACAACCAAAGCATGTATCTTATATCATCGGAAAGGTATTTTGACAAGGAAAACAACTAAACACATTTCATCCATCACATTTACTTTTACAACAACCAAAATCACATTCAAAGCTCCTCATTAAATGCACTCAAGTTCATAAATGAAATTCGATGATTCGGCAACCAATTTATATGAATGATATGCCGTTTCGAAGGTGATCAAGCATACAATACAACCTAACACTTAAAAATAACATTTCTTGTCATTCAAAGCATCAAAAGTTCATTTCAAGTTCATCAAACCCTAACCCAAATCCACCAAAACCAATAATCAAGTTTATGAAGTTTTTCTAAAACAACCTACACATCAAATTGAAGCTAGTGATACTAGTAACACAATTAAAACATGAACTTTAACAATTTAACAACCTTTAATCTTCCAAAATCAAAGATTAAGCAAACCCATTTTCAAGTGTTCAAACTAGTTACTCAGATCAACAAATCGAACAAACAAAACATATATTCATGTTATACACGAGCCATAGACACTAACTAACACCATTTCAAGTATATAAAACGAATTTAGAGAAAATCTAGAGTTTTAGAAATGTTACCCAAATGTGAAGAAATTGGTACCAAAATGTAGAGGATGAAGAGAGGATCACGAAAATGTAATTTGTTTTGAAGTTTGCTTCTCGATCCGGATTTAGATGATGATTTTATGAAGATGGGTGTTTGAGTTCATGAAAGGGAAGTAGAGAGAAAAGAGGAAGAAGGTGGGAGGTGAAATGAATGGATGGATAAGGTGGGTTAACTAGTTGACCAAGTCAACTAGTTTGCCCACTTGGCAACCTCGGTCCCTCAAGTTTCAAAGCGGGCGCGGGAATTAACCAAACGAATATTTTAAAAACGCTCAAGTAAACGAGTGATGTTATAATTAAATAACGGGAAAATTAAGAACGTTGGTCAACAGAAACTACGAATTTAAATAACGAAAGGTATTATTTAAAAAAAAAGATAGTGTTAAAAATAAATTTAACGGAAAAACGCGGGATGTTACAATAAGCATGCTTTAAAGTGTCAATCAAAAGGTTGGTGAGTTCATTAGTTTAACATAAATAATTATTTCCATCTTTTTAATAGACCACAAGATTTTCATTTTCATTTCTCATAAATATAAGTCCCATGCATAGAGATAAAAATCATTCATATGGATTGAACACCTGGTAACCGACATTAACAAGATGCATATAAGAATATCCCCTATCATTCCGGGAAATCCTTCGGACATGATAAAAACGAATTCGAAGTACTAAAGCATCTGGTACTTTGGATGGGGTTCGTTAGGCCCATAGATATATCTTTAGGATTCGCGTCAATTAGTAGATCAGTTTACTAATTCTTATGTTACCAAGCAAAAGGGGCATATTCGGCTTCGATCATTCAACCATATAATGTAGTTTTGATTACTTGTGTCTATTTCGTAAAACATTTATAAAAATTTCGCATGTATTCTCAGGCCAAAAATATAAAGGGTAAAAAGGCAAATGAAACTCACAATAATGTATTTTGTAGTAAAAATACATATGACGTTATTGAACAACGCAGGGTTGGCCTCGGATTCACGAACCTATATCAATTGTATATCTATTAAAACATATAATCGTAATCGAATAGATCTATTTATTATTAGAAATGTATTTGTTATATCAATAATTTATAAACTTCAATATTTATTTATATTTTCATTTTATATATGTAAAGATATTAATATAGTTAAGTTATGTAATTTAAATATATATTTGTATATAAAAATCTTTATTTTTATACCTAATAATCTTAACAACGTTATTAAAACTTTTATTTTCATAATCAATATTTTTTTATGATAATGATGTAGATAATACTTGATATTAATAATAATGATAGTTTCTAATTATAAAGGCAATCTTGTTATTTATGAAATTTTCAATACAAATGTTAATCTTAATACTAATAATAATAAGAATGACAATAATTATAATGATAAAAATAATAATAATAATAATAATAATAATAATAATAACACTTATATTAATAATAAAAATGATAAAATTTATAATAATAATAATAATAACTCTTATAATAATAATAAAAATGATAAAATTTATAATAATAATAATAATAATAACTCTTATAATAATGATAATAATAATAATACTAATAATAATAATAATAATAATAATAATAATAATAATAATAATAATAATAATAATAATAATAATAATAATAATAATAATATTATTATTATTATTATTATTAATATTAATATTAATATTACTACCTTAAGAATCAAGCGTTCCAAAAATAAAATGCCACTGCCGGTTTCGAACTCGCGACCTCTCGATAACTCGACAACATCCCAAACCGTCCATCTTCCTTCTGTTTTTCTCAAATACTTAGAATTATAATTTTATTAAACTTTTATGTTCTCTTATTCGTTCCCCCTCCTTTGATCAACAACGTCCCAACAGCAAAAAAATGATTTCGGCCCAACAGGTAAGAGTCCATCATGAAGTTAAATGACCCAATTGAAAGTAATCTAAAACTAACTCTTACGGCCCAAGTCCTATCAAACAGCTTAAATCGATGTCTGCGTGTGTGTGATGATATCGTTCAGCCCTAAATTGCTACCGTCGATCGATCTAGGTCTTTGATTCAGCAGTCGATCAATCAATTCGAAATAGAAGAGGGTAATTGAAATAAATTTCGAACAGAGGAGCAGTAGTCCTTAACAGGTGGTGTTTGGTTTTGGTGTCTGTTCGAATCAATAAGAAGGATTCGACAGGGATTGTATCACTTATCATCACCATCGATCTAATCATGAAATTGGTTCATCAATTGATCAGGTAGGTAATCGGTTATTTAATTCATCAAGTATGTAATTGATTCTATAATATTCACTTAATTTCTTTAATCCCTTTATATTTTCTGTATAATTATTTGGTTGAACAAGAGCAGAAATTAATGATTGTTCTTGGTGGGTTTGATAATGGTAATCAAAAGAAAAAAAATGATAATTGATGAGGGTTAGTGTAGGGTGTTATTGGACTGAAATAGAATTATAGCAGCAGTAGTTAACAAAATTGCAGCCTGTTTTGTAAATGGTTTGATGGATGTGTTTGCAGGTTTCATCATGGTCTGGCTTGGGTTTCGAAAATAGTACAGAAATTATGCAGTCATAGGTGGTGATTAAAGTGGTGTTGATGGTGGTGAGTTAACAAAGGACTTAACAGATATATAAATAGGCTGTGGTATTGGGTTTTTCACGAATGAAACAAGAAGAAGAAGAAAGAAAGAGATGGTGACTGGTGGTTTTCTTGAATAAGGAAGACAGAATAGCAGTAGGTGGTTTTGTTTACTAGCCTGTTCGACAGAAACAATAAAAGTATATAAAATGCTGTAGTAGTATTAACGGAAACAAATACCATAGCAGCTGCAGTAGCATAGTGACAAAATGGTGGATGAGTGGTGGAGTGGTGATGGAATCGATTGTAGTGTGAAGGAGATAATGAATCGAAATAGATACCTATGATAACAGTGAGCAGGAGACGTCTATGGTGTTTGGTTTGTATCTGGTTCGACGGGAAAGAAATCAACAACAATTTGCAGTTGGATCATAAATTATAGATAGCAAACAGATGGTTTAAAGTAGTTGTAAAAAGGAGATTGATGATGGTTTGTTTTTGTTAACAAAACAGCAAAATATGGTGGTGTGTTATAGTGGTTAGTGGTGGTGATTGTAGGGTGGTAGTGGTGATCGGTGGTGGCTCATGAAGGTGAAGAGGGTGGTGATGGTAGTTGATGTATGTTGATGAAAGTTCACAATGGACAACATGAACAATATGTATGAGATGGTTCTCATTCCTATCCCACACTCACACATATATATAATATATATATCAATAACAAGTTGATTAAAGAAGGATGTGCACAAAAAGTGGGATGGAGATAGATAACAATCAATCACAGTAATCTCACATTTAATAGTAAAGCAGTCGGGTTCTTTGCAAGTATATGTATATATAATTTGTTAATTTATTGAATGGTTGTTTATCAAACAGAAAGGTGATACAAGTTGGAGTTTGAAAATGATACCATGGTAGGGTAAAGATGAATATTAATATTTAATTAATAACAATCAATAACAACGCGTAGATAACATAAACTAATAAATATTAGTAGTCTCCATTTTGTTTGTTTAACATGAATATATAATGTATGAATATATTATATATAGATAGATGAGATAGGTAATGATCGAGTGTAAAAGTAATAACCGTAATAAAAGTGGATATTTGATCTATCCCTTAACTATATACATACCTATAACTTATATTTAATATTAATAATAATTAATAATAATAATATATTAATAATCCTAATCAAGTTGAAAGGAAATTTGAAAGAAACATGTAACATAAATTATTCCTTCACACAGTAAAGCCATCGATTGAGTTGTCATTTTATTATCGACACTTTTCACGGTCTATTATTTCGTATCCCGTTGATAATTAGTGGCGGATAAAAGTCCATAGAAAATCCCAACTTTTTATAGTAATTTTATTTATTTAATTTGGTCATTAAGGTATAAATTCGATCCTTAATTTGTTAAATAAAAATTACATCAACTGTCCCTCTCAATTCTGTGTAAAATATAAAAAAAATAAAACTTAACAAATAGTCCCTAAATACATATTTAATAAGCATATAAATTATATAACTCATTTTTGAATCACCGTTTATTTTAAAATCACATAAGTTTGATTTTTAACTTGCTTAATATCAATCGGAACATCAAGCGAGTATTACAATAATTTAATATTTATTTTTTTAATATAATTTATATATATATATATATATATATATATATATATATAGATATATTTTAAATAATAATTATTATATTTTATTTTACATAATTAATTTCTAAAAATTACATGATAAATTATATTTTAAATTATATATATATTTATTTAAATACATACATATCTATGTACAAATAGTGGTTCGTGAATCGTCGGGAATGGTCGAAGTTATATGAATGTATGCAAACAGTTCCAAATTTTTTAGACTCAACATTACAGACTTTGCTTATCGTATCGAAATCATATAAAGATTAAGTTTAAATTTGGTCGGAAAATTTTCGGGTCGTCACAGCATTTGACCTCTATATGATACATTTTACGAACATTGCATTCATTTTTAAAAGACAAACTTTCATTACATCGAAAGTTGATAGGTATGCATACCATTTCATCATATATCTAAACTATAAATGACTTAATCTGTCATTTACTTAATAATAAGCTTTATTGAACTCGACGAATTGAATGCAACGTCTTTTGAAATATGCCATGAATGACTCCAAGTAATATCTTTAAAATGAGCAAATACACAGTGAAAGATTTCTTTAATACCTGAGAATAAACAGGCTTTAAAGTGTCAACCAAAAGGTTGGTGAGTTCATTAGTTTATCATAATCGATCATTTCCATAATTTTAATAGACCACAAGATTTCAATATTTAACTGCACACATTCATCTCGTGTACAAAAAATTAACTGCACACATTCATCTTGTGTACAAAATTAAAACACATAACCTGTGTATAAAAATCATTCATATGGTGAACACCTGGTTACCGACCTTAGCAGGATGCATATAGAATATCCCCATCATTCCGGGACTCTCAACGGATATGATAAATCGAAGTACTAAAGCATTCGTAACTCGGATGAGGCTTGTTGGGCCAAATAGATCTATCTTTAGGATTCATGTCAATTGGTGGCAATTATAATAAACACCAATTCTTAGGCTACCAAGCTAAAAAGAGGCATATTTGATTCGATAATCCAACCATAGAATGTAGTTTCGATTACTTGTGTCTATTTCATAAAACATTTATAAAAGCAGCACATGTATTCTCAGTCCCAAAAATATATATTGCAAAAACATTTAAAAAGGGAGCAAATGAAACTCACAATACTGTATTTCGTAGTAAAAATACATATGATGTCATTGAACAAGTGTAGGGTTGGCCTCGAATTCACGAATCTATATTAGTATATATTGGTCAAATAAATGTCTAACAAGCTAGGTCAGGTCATAGTGTATCACAATCCTAATGCTCGAGATTATCATGCAAGAGTCAACAAAAGTCACTTGACCCAAAATGACTTCCAAAATTTATACATGTTTATTATATAACTTAAATATAGTCGTTTTATATATTTAAATAAATTTATCAAATTTTATTAGAGTAAATAATACAAATCATTTATTAATTAATAAAAACTTATATTAAAATTTATATATGATAAAAATATGCTTTTATATATCTCAAGTAATATAATTTATAAAGTTCACTTGATATCATAAAAATATAGTGGTATATATTATTAATGTAATTATATTACGTGTGGTAAAAATATCTTTGTATCACATATTTAATAAAATAATATTGATAATAATAATAATGAGTAAAAGTTGTATTATTTTATAATAATAATAATAATTATTATTCTATTAATAATAATAATAATATTTATATTTACTAATGATGATATTGATAAAATGATTATTCTAATCATGATAATTTTAATAATAATGATACTTTTTATTATTAACTGTAATAATAATAATATTTTATAAAAATAATAATTTTATTCAAAATGATAATTTTTAATAATAATAATACTAACATGATAATAATTATGATATTTTATAATAATAATTATATTTCTATTAAAATGATAATTTTAATAAAAATGATAGTTTTAACATTAATGATACTTTTAATAATAATAATAATAATGTTAAAAATAATGAAAACGATAATTTTATCTAAATCAATATCTTACAATATTTTAATTTCATCATGATACTCATACTCATTATTTTCTAATCGGTTTGTTTAATAGCTTTTAGTCCTCTTTTATATCGCATTCATAATAATGATAATAATAGTAATCATAATAATTAGATGATACTAATATTAGTTTTAATGATAATGATACTAATAATAATTTTAATTTTTAATGATAATACTTATATTAATAACGATAATGATAATAATTATTAGATAATAATAATAACGACGATAGTAATAATAATAATCATTTTAATAATAATACTAAAATTAATGATAATTCAGTTGACTATATCTCTTAATCCGTTCATCGAAACCATGCGCTTTCTAAATGAAAAGTTATTAATTTTTCGTCAGCTTTCCAACGACATGTATATCATATACCTTATCTCAGTAGCATATGTATTAAATCCATGATTTATCATACACTATTTGACGACGAAATTAAGCATACAAGCATACATAATCATATATACTCGAGCATTAGTCAGGGATACACTATTAGTATATAAAAGATAGGATATGAATGCTCACGTATCAATATTATGATTCAATATTGCAGGAAAGTATGTAGACGCAACGGAGATAATAAACACTAGATTAACCTCACGAGCATACCCTCGAACAATACCCATAACCTCCATAGCTATAACCCATAATTTCCTTAGCTCTATCCCACTCGAAAAACCCATTTTGAAATAACTCGCTTATGACCTCGTCGTAGTATTTTATGTATATTACTACTAATAATAATACTCCTAGCCATAAGATTAACAACAACAATAATAATAATAATAATAATAATAATAATAATAATAATAATAATAATAATAATAATAATAATAATAATAATAATAATAATAATAATAATAATAATAATAATAATAATTATTATTATTATTATTATTATTATTATTATTATTATTATTATTATAATATATATAGAGAGATATGTGAGAGATAGATAGATAAAGTGATTCAGAGAACCAGAAATCGATCGAGCTTTATACACCTCTCCTGACCTCAGACCCCATGCGATTGAATGGGTCTTCTTTGCTTTGACCATGCGATCGCATGGCCACCTGGCTCCAGCTCACTTCGTTTGTCAAGTTCTACCGACAGTTTATATAATAATATATATATATAATATATAAAATTTATATAATTAATTATATATTATATTAAATTCACGTGCATAGTTGACTTGTAATTTTTGTTTCAATGACTCGTACGTTGTAACTCGACTTACGTCCCGGTTCTGATTTCTGGAACGCATTTTTGTACACTTAGAAAACTTGCACTTTACGTTACGCGACGTGTATCTTTAGACTTAATCATCGATAAACTATATTACCCAAAGTATAACCTTTACATTTGAGTGTTGTGGTCATTTGCTTCTATAAATCAATGTCTCGTTGTTTACCAAGATATATTATTTTAAACAAACATTTTATGACTAAGTTAATATTATATTTTATCACTTTGTAAAATATAAATATATTTTCATTTAGTAATAAATTTGTACATATTATATATAATTGAAATATTTATTTATTAATATTTAGTTTTTCAAAATCAATTATATTTCAAAGTTTATTTCAAAATCGTTTAAATAATAGAAATTATTATAACACGTCACGTTTATACTTTAAAGCTTAAATTGATAAAATTCCTTTATGCGCCAAGGTTTATTTTAATTCCTCAAACGTTCTAATTAATATATTTAATTATCAGTCGAATCAATAAACAAGTGTTACTATCGTTCACTTAACTAATTTGAAATCATATATATTCAATATAATACTCGTTGTGAGTTATTTAAATATCTAATTCTAATAATTAATATTAAAACTTATTGTATATATTCAAATTAAGTTATTCAAACAAAAACATTTTAATAATCAATTCTATTGTATCGAAAAATGTTTTCGCACGATTGAAAATAGATCAATCGAATATTATGAAATTCAATTCTCCATTAACGTTTGTCTAGCTTTCGTTATATGACACTTTTGTTCTTACATGTAAATCACTTTACCATTTTCCGAATATTGTTAAAAATGAACAGATTTCTTAAATCATAGTGGACCTTACTACAGAGATCCGTAATCATATCACAATGTATCTGATAATTCAATCATTTGATATTATCTTTTAATTCTGTCGATAAATATTTTAAATATGTATTGAAACAAATACGTTAATGTAAAGTATTATACATCCAATACTTTGTTAACATTTTCAAGTCATAAAATAGATTTCATAACTTATTTTCATATCAACCAAACCGTTTAATGTTTTATTAATATTTCTCAATTTAATATACACACACACACACACACACACACACACACACATATATATATATATATATATATATATATATATATATATATATATATATATATATATATATATATATATATATATATATATATATATATATACATATCTATTTACACATAATTAATCGTGAATCATCGAGAGCAGTCGAAAGGGTAATTGATTACATGAATATAATTTCAAAACTTTTGAGACTCAATATTACAGACTTTGCTTATCGTGTCAGAAACATATGAAGATTAAGTTTAAATTTGGTTGGAAATTTCCGGGTCGTCACAAGAACCCATTCGTATAGTGGACAAGAAGGTTACAAAGTTAAGAAAGAAACAGATTCCTGTGGTGTTAGTGAAATGGCGACACAGTTTAGGTTTTAACTTGACGTGGGAAACCGAGGAGTTAATGAGGGTGCGCTATCCCCAATTGTTTGACCTTGACCAGATTCTGAGGACGGAATCTTCTTAAAGGGGTTAGATGTGTAACATCCTCTACTGTGCCTAGCTGTAAGATTACTAAATTGCCCTTAACTTGTGTTCTGTTATTATATGCTTTTATTTTTATTTAATGTTTACTAGTATTTAATGATGTGGTTAGGGCCAGTTTGTGACAAGGGTCCAGAACAGGTTTGTTTATTTAATTAGGACTTCGTTTGGGTTGCCAAATGATGTACGAAAGATATTAGATAACTGATAAATACCCGTGAGATGCACAGTGTAGGAATTAAACCACAGTAAGATGACTTATGCAGTCCATTTCTCTCACTTTCCAGATTATTCCCAAACACACTCGTTCTTCATCTCCTTCACCTACCTCAAACCCTAATTCTTAATCCTTATTCTAGAGCTCAAATCGTTCATATCTTTGTGTTCTCTGCGATTCACTGATTCTTTTAAGGTAAGGTTTGTATCATTTCGTGATTTAGTCTTTGAGAAATTAAGAATTTTGTGTTAGTTTTCATAAAAGTGTAAATTGGGTCAAAATGGGTTGATTTAGTGTTGTTTGTGTCAAAACATTGTGGGTCCGTGTTTCTAAATGATCAGTGTATCAGATGTGGTAAGTTTTGAGGTTCAAAACGAGCTCTAAATCGAGAATTGGTGAGTTTGGTGAGAAACCCGTCACTTTGGCAGCAGCTGCTGCAGATGAACTACCCCCGGCCGATGGTGTGTGGTGATCGGTCGATGGACTAGACCATCGACCGATGGTGTGAGTCCTTCGACCAACGGTTGTAATTTTACCGATCGACTGATAATGTAGTCCGTCGACCGATGGTGTTATGACGATTGGCCGACCGTCTATGACGATCGACCGATGGTCTTTGCAGTTGGAATTTTGACTATGTGTTGATTTTTAGCCGTTATGCTGCTCGTTTGTATTTTGATGATCAGGATGTAAATTTTGAAAATGCATAAGTGTTAAGCAAAAAAAATTTAGCGGACGCTTTTTGATACAAAAATTTTTGTAATGTGTTATTTGGTATTAACCGACACTAACTAACTAGATTTGCCTTATGTTCAGGTGATAATGATAAAGAAACCGCTCAGTAGTAGATTATCTGAGCTAGTTGCTGGTAATTGGTGAGTGGGACTAACTGGATTATATAGTATAGAGTAGCATGTTATATTATGATTGCCATGCTTATTAGATATACTTACTTTTGTAGTTAGTTCGTACGTTGTGATGATTACATGTTAGTTGATGCTTGTCTGATGGAGCCCAGTGTGTCCCTATTATGTGGTAGCCTCGGTAGGAGAGATCAACCTGCGGGTTGGGTTCCTCATGTGGTAGCCTAGACAATCGAGGTGTATATATATGTGAATGACACGTCCATCGCGTGTGGATTATATATATACACACGGTGGTAGATGAACTTCTGGTAAGGTCCAGTTCGATCAGCTGATGGTTAATAGTTTGGCCGAGCCGCTAGAGTCTCTGTAGACTGCACTTGGGTGATATTTGTGTGTTAGCCTTTGTGACATGATTAGTATAAGGGTTCCTGTATACTATTGCCTATAGTTAGTTGTACTCACTTAGCATCGTGCTAATTCCCCTCCATCTCCTCCCTGCAGGTTGTTAGCTTTTGTAAATGATGCATTTTAGGGAGAAGACGGGCATGTGAATGTATGCGTGGCATATTTCACCTTATCTTCCTCAGCGCATTTGCTTATAGCAAACACAGATTTGACCTTCTCGGTCCATCGTTTCAATCTGACTGGTCCTTCAGTTCCATCGAACTCAAGAGGTTTACAGACAGTGAATTCTTTGTAGGAACATCCTACACGATTTCTTGTGGAGTTAGTTCCATTTCTAGATTCAGAGTTATTGTTGTTGTTTTGCATTACAGCATGTACTGCGGCTATGTTCGTTGCAAGGAAAACACGGAAATCTTCTTCGCTCATGTTCATGTTGTGTCGAGTAGTCGGTGTCATTTCCTTCAAAAATAGCCAAAAGAGTTCAGTAAATCATATAGAATATTAGGAGTAGTCAATAGTATTTCATAGCATAATATGAACTTATTTATAAAAGTTTTTTTTTCATATTAGCGTTTTATAATTTTAATTCGGGTAGTACCTACCCGTTAAAGTTCATACTTAGTAGCTAATACACAAATCAGCTAGTACGATTCTATCATGAAAAACTGATTACAATAATATTTTGAGTTCAAACTTTAATACAATATTTTACAAACGTACAATACCGCTATTTTACATATAGCATGAAATATAGCACACAATAACTTTGATACAAGGTAGTTGTGAAGACAATTCAAGTTAAACAAGTCGTTCAGTAAAGGCAATAAAGATACGTAATTCATAGGACCAGAAACAAGTCATGCATTCGGGTTTCACTAATACTATTTCCCATCCTTGGTCATGTGGAAGATAACCGTCGTGGCCGTTGGCAAGGAAGCATGTTGTAATGTCGTCAAAAGGACGGGGTTACGTAATTTCCAACAGCGCCGTACCAAGTTAAAAACCTTATCTCTTACCTCAACTACTGAATCTGTCACCCGTGGGAATATTTTATTAATAAATTGCAACCCGATGTTCTTTTTCTCAATTTGATGAGAGGCGAACATCACTAACCCGTACACGTAACATGCTTCTTTAAGTTGCATATTTGAAGCCCTTTCTAATGAATGAAGTCCTATATTGGGTATATGGAGTCAAAATAGGCTCTCAAACCGTAGCAAAAAATTGCATTAGGGTTTCTCGCACACATAGACTTAAAGAAAATATGGCGTAACTTAAGGTTTTCCCAATGCGATATACACCACTTATCGAAGGAAAGCCTTCTATAAACCAAGGCATGCCTGTAACGTCTTTCAAATGTCCTACAAAATAATTTTGCCATAAACAATTGAGCCGATGAATTCTGACTAACTCTAGACAAGATTTCATCAATCATATCCCGTGATAGGTCCTATAAAATATTTGGTTGTCTATCCTTAACGTCCATTTTGTGTTTTTAAACTGTAAAATAGATGAAGATTAGATTCGTAAAAGATAATTAACAAAATAATACAAGCAATTTTTACATATAACATAAAAGTAAAAGTACGCTACAATATATATATATATTACACGGCATGGTAAGAGTAAATGATTACAACTCTTTATTCAGACTCACTTGTTTCTTTTTTCTCGGGCTCGGTTCGTTTTGCTAACTTCTTAGGGATAAATGGACCCGTACTAATACGAGCAGTCCTTTTCACAAATGGCCTAGAAAAATCAGGTCGCTTAGATGTTCCTGGACTATAGTTAAAGTTTAAGAAATACGGGTGTTTACGTTATATCCCATCAGGGTATTTCATCATAACATATTGTTCATCGGGTTTGGGATCGGGTTTCTCTATTTTGATATATTTTCCCTTATTGTTTTCTTTTTCTTTATTAAATTGGGCCAGGGTAATTTCTATAACATCATCGGAATCCTCATCGGGATCCGATTCATTAGAAAATTGGTAATCTTCCAAATATTTTTCCTCGTCAGCGGAGACACCACAAACCATTTTTAACTTTGGTCCATTGGTTGAGAATTTTCTTTTATTTAAAGGTTTTTCTGTGATTTTTAACATTTCCTCCTCCGGATCTTCTTTTTCTTCCGGTTCCTCTTCTTCCGGTTCCTCTTCTTCCGGTTCTTCTTCTTCCGGTTCCTCTTCTTCTGGTTCTTCTTCCGAAAATTGTGAATCTTCTCAAAATATATTCGACTCTTCATTGTTATTAGGTGAGTCGATGGGATTGGTACTAGAAGTAGACATCTATCACACATTAACTAACACATTAGTAATATACCACATAATATTTACATGTAAAAAAATATATAGTTTCCAATAAAAGTGTTAAGAAATCATTTTTAAAGTAAACACGGTCGAAGTCTAGACTCAGTAATATATCCTAACAAACTCGATAAGACACACTAATATAAATTTCTGGTTCTCTAAGACCAACGCTCTGATGCCAACTAAAATGCCCCGTTCATATCACTTATAAACGTTTCATATTAATTGGTTTCATTGCGAGGTTTTGACCTCTATATGAGACGTTTTTCAAAGACTGCATTCGTTTTTAATACAAACCATAACCTTAATTTTATCAATAAAGGTTTAAAAGACATTACGTAGATTATCAAATTATGATAATCTAAAATATAACAATTACACACGACCATTACATAATGGTTTACAATAATATGATACAATAAAGTGTTTTTCGAATGCAGTTTTAAACATTATTATACAACATGCTGACTCCAACTCTCGTCTTTAATTAGCATGCAACAGCGGAAGCTCTTAATAATCACCTGAGAATAAACATGCTTAAAACGTCAACAAAAATGTTAGTGAGTTATAGGTTTAACCTATATATATATATATATATATATATATATATATATATATATATATATATATATATATATATATATATATATATATATATCAATTTGTAATAATAGACCACATGATTTCATTTTTCAAAAATATCAATCTGTAAAAAAAATCATTCATATGATTGAACACTTGGTAACCGACATTAACAAAATGCATCTAGAATATCCCCAAAACAGAACCACTCGTCTGTAGAGAAAAATCGAAGTACTAAAGCAGTTCAAATTCTCTGACTGGGGCATGTTAAAGCCCATAGATATATCTTTAGGGTTCGCGTCAATTAGTAGCAATTATAATAAACACTAATTCTTAGGCTACCAAGTTCAACAAGGGCGATATCCGGTATAGAAATCCAACATAGAATGTAGTTTCGATTACTTGTGTCTATTTTTGTAAAACATTTATAAAACTGCATGTATTCTCATCCCAAAAATATTAGATAGTAAAAGTGGGACTATAACTCATTTTCAAATATTTTCAACTAGTCGAAAATCAGACTTGGTCACAGATCGATTCACGAACCTATAACAAATATATACATATATATCAAAGTATTAAAGAATACATTCACATCATATTTTTATTTACGTGTTGATGATAGTAGTCCACAATTAGTAGTCCACAATGGGTAGTACATAGTATACACATGTTGTATAAGACTCAATCATGACCTACAATACCGCTATTGTAGTTACACGTATTGTGTATGTGGTGTCTTTTGATTTATCCGATGTATTGTATAACCATGACATGTTAGAATACATGTATAATACAAGAAAAGTTAGCAAAGATATGGTTAGTGTAGTGACCCGAACTTTTCCATGTTCATATACATTTATTGAGATTGATATTTACATGATTAAATGTTTCCAACATGTTAAGCAATCAAAGTTGTTAAGACTTGATTAATTGAAATATGTTTCATATAGACAATTGACCACCCAAGTTGACCGGTGATTCACGAACATTAAAACTTGTAAAAACTATATGATGACATATATATGGATATATATATATAGTTAACATGATACTATGATAAGTAAACATATCATTAAGTATATTAACAATGAACTACATATGTAAAAACAAGACTACTAACTTAATGATTTTTAAACGAGACATATATGTAACGATTATCGTTGTAAAGACATTTAATGTATATATATCATATTAAGAGATATTCATACATGATAATATCATGATAATATAATAATTTAAAATCTCATTTGATATTATAAACATTGGGTTAACAACATTTAACAAGATCGTTAACCTAAAAGTTTCAAAACAACACTTACATGTAACGACTAACAATGACTTAACGACTCAGTTAAAATGTATATACATGTAGTGTTTTAATATGTATTTATACACTTTTGAAAGACTTCAATACACTTATAAAAATACTTCTACTTAACAAAAATGCTTACAATTACATCCTCGTTCAGTTTCATCAACAATTCTACTCGTATGCACCCGTATTCGTACTCGTACAATACACAGCTTTTAGATGTATGTACTATTGGTATATACACTCCAATGATCAGCTCTTAGCAGCCCATGTGAGTCACCTAACACATGTGGGAACCATCATTTGGCAACTAGCATGAAATATCTCATAAAATTACAAAAATATGAGTAATCATTCATGACTTATTTACATGAAAACAAAATTACATATCCTTTATATCTAATCCATACACCAACGACCAAAAACACCTACAAACACTTTCATTCTTAAATTTTCTTCATCTAATTGATCTCTCTCAAGTTCTATCTTCAAGTTCTAAGTGTTCTTCATATATTCTACAAGTTCTAGTTACATAAAATCAAGAATACTTTCAAGTTTGCTAGCTCACTTCCAATCTTGTAAGGTGATCATCCAACCTCAAGAAATCTTTGTTTCTTATAGTAGGTTATCATTCTAATACAAGGTAATAATCATATTCAAACTTTGGTTCAATTTCTATAACTATAACAATCTTATTTCAAGTGATGATCTTACTTGAACTTGTTTTCGTGTCATGATTCTGCTTCAAGAACTTCGAGCCATCCAAGGATCCGTTGAAGCTAGATCCATTTTTCTATTTTCCAGTAGGTTTATCCAAGGAACTTAAGGTAGTAATGATGTTCATAACATCATTCGATTCATACATATAAAGCTATCTTATTCGAAGGTTTAAACTTGTAATCACTAGAACATAGTTTAGTTAATTCTAAACTTGTTCGCAAACAAAAGTTAATCCTTCTAACTTGACTTTTAAAATCAACTAAACACATGTTCTATATCTATATGATATGCTAACTTAATGATTTAAAACCTGGAAACACGAAAAACACCGTAAAACCGGATTTACGCCGTCGTAGTAACACCGCGGGCTGTTTTGGGTTAGTTAATTAAAAACTATGATAAACTTTGATTTAAAAGTTGTTATTCTGAGAAAATGATTTTCTTTATGAACATGAAACTATATCCAAAAATTATGGTTAAACTCAAAGTGGAAGTATGTTTTCTAAAATGGTCATCTAGACGTCGTTCTTTCGACTGAAATGACTACCTTTACAAAAATGACTTGTAACTTATTTTTCCGACTATAAACCTATACTTTTCTGTTTAGATTCATAAAATAGAGTTCAATATGAAACCATAGCAATTTGATTCACTCAAAACGGATTTAAAATGAAGAAGTTATGGGTAAAACAAGATTGGATAATTTTTCTCATTTTAGCTACGTGAAAATTGGTAACAAATCTATTCCAACCATAACTTAATCAACTTGTATTGTATATTATGTAATCTTGAGATACCATAGACACGTATACAATGTTTTGACCTATCATGTCGACACATCTACATATATTTCGGAACAACCATAGACACTCTATATGTGAATGTTGGAGTTAGCTATACAGGGTTGAGGTTGATTCCAAAATATATATAGTTTGAGTTGTGATCAATACTGAGATACGTATACACTGGGTCGTGGATTGATTCAAGATAATATTTATCGATTTATTTCTGTACATCTAACTGTGGACAACTAGTTGTAGGTTACTAACGAGGACAGCTGACTTAATAAACTTAAAACATCAAAATATATTAAAAGTGTTGTAAATATATTTTGAACATACTTTGATATATATGTATATATTGTTATAGGTTCGTGAATCAACCAGTGGCCAAGTCTTACTTCTCGACGAAGTAAAAATCTGTGAAAGTGAGTTATAGTCTCACTTTTAAAATCTAATATTTTTGGGATGAGAATACATGCAGGTTTTATAAATGATTTACAAAATAGACACAAGTACTTGAAACTACATTCTATGGTTGAATTATCGAAATCGAATATGCCCCTTTTTATTAAGTCTGGTAATCTAAGAATTAGGGAACAGACACCCTAATTGACGCGAATCCTAAAGATAGATCTATTGGGCCTAACAAACCCCATCCAAAGTACCGGATGCTTTAGTACTTCGAAATTTATATCATATCCGAAGGGTGTCCCGGAATGATGGGGATATTCTGATATATGCATCTTGTTAATGTCGGTTACCAGGTGTTCACCATATGAATGATTTTTATCTCTATGTATGGGATGTGTATTGAAATATGAAATCTTGTGGTCTATTGTTACGATTTGATATATATAGGTTAAACCTATAACTCACCAACATTTTTGTTGACGTTTTAAGCATGTTTATTCTCAGGTGATTATTAAGAGCTTCCGCTGTCGCATACTTAAATAAGGACAAGATTTGGAGTCCATGCTTGTATGATATTGTGTAAAAACTGCATTCAAGAAACTTATTTTGTTGTAACATATTTGTATTGTAAACCATTATGTAATGGTCATGTGTAAACAGGATATTTTAGATTATCATTATTTGATAATCTACGTAAAGCTTTTTAAACCTTTATTGATGAAATAAAGGTTATGGTTTGTTTTAAAATGAATGCAGTCTTTGAAAAACGTCTCATATAGAGGTCAAAACCTCGCAACGAAATCAATTAATATGGAACGTTTTTAATCAATAAGAACGGGACATTTCAGTTAGTATAGATTTTATCAAACTACTTCCGTATTCATTTTAGCCATTTTTAACCAATATTGTTTTGCCCATAACTTCTTCATTATAAATCCGTTTTGAGTGAACCAAATTGCTATGGTTTCGTAACGAACTGAAATTTGTAAAACTAAACTGAAAAAGTGATGGTTTATTGTCGGAGTTACAGGTTACATGCCTATCTTTAAAGAGGTAGTCATTTCCGTCGAAGAACGCCATCTTGATGACTATTTTGAAAAACATACTTCTATTTTATGTTTAACCATGATTTTTGGATATAGTTTCATGTTCATATGAAATATTTTTTTCCCAGAAGACAACTTTTAAATCAAAGATTATCATAATTTTTAGTTATCCAACCCAAAACAGCCCCCCGATTTTACTACGACGGTGTATGTCCAGTTTTACGGTGTTCTTCGTGTTTCCAGGTTTTAAATCATTAAGTTAGCATATCACATAGATATAAAACATGTGTTTAGTTGATTTTAAAAGTTAAGTTAGCATTAAGTTAGCATATCACATAGATATAAAACATGTGTTTAGTTGATATAAAACATGTGTTTTAAATCATTAAGTTAGCATATCACTACCTCAAATATAGTAGGTAAACCTACTGGAATTAACAAGAAATGGTCTTGAGCTTCAAAGGATCTTGGATGGCTTGAAAGTTCTTGAAGTAGAATCATGACACGAAAACAAATTCAAGTAAGATTACCAATTCTCCGATGAATCGGATTCCGACGAGAATTCCAATGATGTTATAGAAATTACCCCAACTGAATTTAAAAAGGCAAAAGAAAATAATAAGGGAAAGGGCATAAAAATAGAGAAATCTAATTCCAACCCCGATGAACTTTATATGTATCGTCAACCCCCGAAGTCCTTAAGTTGTAACAATGACCCGGGAACCTCTAAACCACCAGGTTTTTCTAAACCAATGTGGACAACGACGGCTCGTATTAGGGGAACATCATATATCCCTAGAAACTTGGCAAAACGAACCAAAACCGAAGAAGAAGAAACGAGCGAGTCGGAATAAGATAGTTGTATTCGTGTGGTGTAATATATGTAATATAGTGTTCTTATGCTTTATGATATATGTAAAAATTGCTTGTATTAATAAATATTTTTTTATGAATCTAACTCTTGTCTATTTTACAGTTTAAAAACACAAAATGGATAGACAACCCAATATTTTAAGAGACCTACCCGGAGACATGATTGATGAAATCTTGTCTAGAGTCGGCCAGAATTCCTCGGCACAACTATTTAAGGCGAGATCAGTTTGTAAGACATTCGAAGAACGTTCCAAGAATGTCTTGGTTTATAAGAGACTTTCGTTTGAAAGATGGGGGATAGCACATTGGGAAACCCATAAGTTACGATGTGTTTACTTTGACGCATATATTGCGGGGAATCCAAATGCTATTTTACGAACGGGTTAAGAAATTATTTTGACTCAATATATCCGAATATTGAACTTCGTGATTTAGAAAAAGCGGCTAACATGCAACATAAAGAAGCATGTTATGCTTACGGATTAGTAATGTTCGCTTCTCACCAAAGTGAGAACAAGAACATCGGGCTACAACTATTAAACAAAATGTTTCCACAAGTGACGGAGTCGGTAATTGGGGTAAGAAATGAGGTTTTTAGATTGTTACGGGACTGTTGGACATTACGTAACCCTCGTCCCTTTGACGACGTTACAACACGCTGTCTTATCAACGGCCATAACGGTTATGTTCCACAAGACCAAGGATGGGAAGTAATCCTAGTAAAACCAGAATGCATGACTTGTTTCTGGACGTATGAATTACGTGTCTTTATTGCCTTTGCTGAACGACTTGTGTACTAGCTAGAATTATCTTCACAACCATCTTGTATCAAATTTATTGTGTGCTATATTTCATGCTATATGTAAAATAAGCGGTATTGTAAGTTTGTAAAATATTGTGTAAAAGTTTGAACACGAAATATTATTATAATTAGTTTTTCATATAGAATTGTAGTAGTTGAATTGTATATTAGCTACTAAGTATGAACTTAACGGGTAGGTACTACCCGAATTTAAACTTATAAAACGCTAATATGAAGAAAAAGCTTTTATAAATGAGTTCATATTATGCTACGAAATACTATTAACTACTCTTAATATTCTGTATGATTAACTTGTTCCATTTGACTATTTTGAAGGAAATGGCACCGACTACTCGACACACCGTGAATATGAATGAAGAGGAATTCCGTACTTTTCTAGCTTCAAACATAGCCGCAGTACAGGCTGCGCTACATACCAACAATAACCTTGGATCTAGCAGTACAGGAAACCGTGTAGGATGCACCTACAAAGAATTCACTGCCTGTAAACCTTTGGAATTTGATGGAACCGAAGGACCGATCGGATTAAAACGGTGGACCGAGAAGGTCGAATCGGTGTTTGCCATAAGTAAGTGTACTGAAGAGGACAAAGTGAAGTACGCTACGCATACCTTCACAGGTTCTGCGTTAACATGGTGGAATACCTATCTAGAGCAAGTGGGACAAGACGATGCGTACGCACTACCGTGGTCAGTATTCAAGCACTTGATGAACGAGAAGTACCGTCCCAGAACCGAGGTCAATAAGCTCAAGACAGAACTTAGAGGGTTACGAACCCAAGGATTTGATATTACCACATACGAAAGACGATTCACAGAATTGTGCCTATTGTGTCCGGGAGCATTCGAAGATGAGGAAGAGAAGATTGACGCGTTTGTGAAAGGATTACCGGAAAGAATCCAAGAAGATATAAGTTCACACGAGCCCGCCTCCATACAACAGGCAAGTAGAATGGCTCACAAACTAGTGAACCAGATTGAAGAAAGAATTAAAGAACAGACTGCTGAAGAGGCCAATGTGAAGCAAGTCAAAAGAAAGTGGGAGGAAAACGGTGATAAGAATCACCAATACAACAACAACAGCAATTACAACAATAATCGCAACAATTATCCCAACAATCGCAACATCAATCGCAACTACAACAAACGGCCCAACAACAACAACAACAACTACAACAACCATCCCAACAACAATAATAACCGCAACAACAACAACAATCAGAAGCAGCTATGCCAAAGGTGTGAAAAGTATCACTCGGGGTTCTGCACTAAATTTTGCAACAAGTGTAAAAGAAATGGTCATAGCGCGGCGAAGTGTGAGGTCTACGGACCAGGGGTTAATAGAACGAAAGGAACAAATGGTGTCGGAACGAGTAATGGCGGAGCAAGTAGTGTCGGAGCAAGTTATGCAAATGTAGTTTGTTATAAATGTGGAAAACCGGGCCACATTATTAGAAATTGCCCGAACCAGGAGAACACGAATGGACAAGGCCGCGGAAGAGTTTTCAATATTAATGCGGCAGAGGCACAGGAAGACCCGGAGCTTGTTACGGGTACGTTTCTTATTGACAATAAATCTGCTTACGTTTTATTTGATTCGGGTGCGGATAAAAGCTATATGAGTAGAGATTTTTGTGCTAAATTAAGTTGTCCATTGACGCCTTTGGATAGTAAATTTTTACTCGAATTAGCAAATGGTAAATTAATTTCAGCAGATAATATATATCGGAATCGAGAAATTAAACTGGTTAGCGAAACATTTAAGATTGATTTGATACCAGTAGAGTTAGGGAGTTTTGATGTGATAATCGGTATGGACTGGTTAAAAGAAGTGAAAGCAGAGATCGTTTGTTACAAAAATGCAATTCGCATTATACGAGAAAAAGGAAAACCCTTAATGGTGTACGGAGAAAAGGGCAACACGAAGCTACATCTTGTTAGTAATTTGAAGGCACAAAAACTAATAAGAAAAGGTTGCTATGCTGTTCTAGCACACGTCGAGAAAGTACAAACTGAAGAAAAGAGCATCAATGATGTTTCCATTGCAAAAGAATTTCCCGATGTATTTCCGAAAGAATTACCGGGATTACCCCCACATCGATCCGTTGAATTTCAAATAGATCTTGTACCAGGAGCTGCACCAATAGCTCGTGCTCCTTACAGACTCGCACCCAGCGAGATGAAAGAACTGCAAAGCCAATTACAAGAACTTTTAGAGCGTGGTTTCATTCGACCAAGCACATCACCGTGGGGAGCTCCTGTTTTGTTTGTCAAGAAGAAAGATGGTACATTCAGGTTGTGTATCGACTACCGAGAGTTGAACAAACTTACCATCAAGAACCGCTACCCACTACCGAGAATCGACGACTTATTTGATCAACTACAAGGCTCGTCTGTTTATTCAAAGATTGACTTACGTTCCGGGTATCATCAAATGCGGGTGAAAGAAGATGATATTCCAAAGACTGCTTTCAGAACACGTTACGGTCATTACGAGTTTATGGTCATGCCGTTTGGTTTAACTAATGCACCAGCTGTGTTCATGGACCTTATGAATTGAGTGTGTGGACCATACCTTGACAAGTTTGTCATTGTTTTCATTGATGACATACTTATTTACTCAAAGAATGACCAAGAACACGGTGAACATTTGAGAAAGGTGTTAGAAGTATTGAGGAAGGAAGAATTGTACGCTAAGTTTTCAAAGTGTGCATTTTGGTTGGAAGAAGTTCAATTCCTCGGTCACATAGTGAACAAAGAAGGTATTAAGGTGGATCCGGCAAAGATAGAAACTGTTGAAAAGTGGGAAACCCCGAAAACTCCGAAACACATACGCCAGTTTTTAGGACTAGCTGGTTAATACAGAAGGTTCATCCAAGACTTTTCCAGAATAGCAAAACCCTTGACTGCATTAACGCATAAAGGGAAGAAATTTGAATGGAATGATGAACAAGAGAAAGCGTTTCAGTTATTGAAGAAAAAGCTAACTACGGCACCTATATTGTCATTGCCTGAAGGGAATGATGATTTTGTGATTTATTGTGATGCATCAAAGCAAGGTCTCGGTTGTGTATTAATGCAACGAACGAAGGTGATTGCTTATGCGTCTAGACAATTGAAGATTCACGAACAAAATTATACGACGCATGATTTGGAATTAGGCGCGGTTGTTTTTGCATTAAAGACTTGGAGGCACTACTTATATGGGGTCAAAAGTATTATATATACCGACCACAAAAGTCTTCAACACATATTTAATCAGAAACAACTGAATATGAGGCAGCGTAGGTGGATTGAATTGTTGAATGATTACGACTTTGAGATTCGTTACCACCCGGGGAAGGCAAATGTGGTAGCCGACGCCTTGAGCAGAAAGGACAGAGAACCCATTCGAGTAAAATCTATGAATATAATGATTCACACTAACCTTACTACTCAAATAAAGGAGGCGCAACAAGGAGTTTTAAAAGAGGGAAATTTAAAGGATGAAATACCCAAAGGATCGGAGAAGCATCTTAATATTCGGGAAGACGGAACCCGGTATAGGGCTGAAAGAATTTGGGTACCAAAGTTTGGAGATATGAGAGAAATGGTACTTAGAGAAGCTCATAAAACCAGATACTCAATACATCCTGGAACGGGGAAAATGTACAAGGATCTCAAGAAACATTTTTGGTGGCCAGGTATGAAAGCCGATGTTGCTAAATACGTATGAGAATGTTTGACGTGTTCTAAGGTCAAAGCTGAGCATCAGAAACCATCAGGTCTACTTCAACAACCCGAAATCCCAGAATGGAAATGGGAAAACATTACCATGGATTTCATCACTAAATTGCCAAGGACTACAAGTGGTTTTGATACTATTTGGGTAATAGTTGATCGTCTCACCAAATCAGCACACTTCCTACCAATAAGAGAAGATGACAAGATGGAGAAGTTAGCATGACTGTATTTGAAGGAAGTCGTCTCCAGACATGGAATACCAATCTCTATTATCTCTGATAGGGATGGCAGATTTATTTCAAGATTCTGGCAGACATTACAGCAAGCATTAGGAACTCGTCTAGACATGAGTACTGCCTATCATCCACAAACTGATGGGCAGAGCGAAAGGACGATACAAACGCTTGAAGACATGCTACGAGCATGTGTTATAGATTTCGGAAACAGTTGGGATCGACATCTACCGTTAGCAGAATTTTCCTACAACAACAGCTACCATTCAAGCATTGAGATGGCGCCGTTTGAAGCACTTTATGGTAGAAAGTGCAGGTCTCCGATTTGTTGGAGTGAAGTGGGGGATAGACAGATTACGGGTCCGGAGATTATACAAGAAACTACCGAGAAGATCATCCAAATTCAACAACGGTTGAAAACCGCCCAAAGTCGACAAAAGAGCTACGCTGACATTAAAAGAAAAGATATAGAATTTGAAATTGGAGAGATGGTCATGCTTAAAGTTGCACCTTGGAAAGGCGTTGTTCGATTTGGTAAGCGAGGGAAATTAAATCCAAGGTGTATTGGACCATTCAAGATTATTGATCGTGTCGGACCAGTAGCTTACCGACTTGAGTTACCTCAACAACTCGCGGCTGTACATAACACTTTCCACGTCTCGAATTTGAAGAAATGTTTTGCTAAAGAAGATCTCACTATTCCGTTAGATGAAATCCAAATCAACGAAAAACTTCAATTCATCGAAGAACCCGTCGAAATAATGGATCGTGAGGTTAAAAGACTTAAGCAAAACAAGATACCAATTGTTAAGGTTCAATGGAATGATCGTAGAGGACCCGAGTTCACCTGGGAGCATGAAGATCAGATGAAGAAGAAATACCCGCATCTATTTCCAGAAGATTCGTCAACACCTTCAACAGCTTAAAATTTCGGGACGAAATTTATTTAACGGGTAGGTACTGTAGTGACCCAAACTTTTCCATGTTCATATATATTTATTGAGATTGATATTTACATGATTAAATGTTTCCAACATGTTAAGCAATCAAAGTTGTTAAGACTTGATTAATTGAAATATGTTTCATATAGACAATTGACCACCCAAGTTGACCGGTGATTCACGAACGTTAAAACTTGTAAAAACTATATGATGACATATATATGGATATATATATATAGTTAAAATGATACTATGATAAGTAAACATATCATTAAGTATATTAACAATGAACTACATATGTAAAAACAAGACTACTAACTTAATGATTTTTAAACGAGACATATATGTAACGATTATCGTTGTAAAGACATTTAATGTATATATTTCATATTAAGAGATATTCATACATGATAATATCATGATAATATAATAATTTAAAATCTCATTTGATATTATAAACATTGGGTTAACAACATTTAACAAGATCGTTAACCTAAAAGTTTCAAAACAACACTTACATGTAACGACTAACAATGACTTAACGACTCAGTTAAAATGTATATACATGTAGTGTTTTAATATGTATTTATACACTTTTGAAAGACTTCAATACACTTATCAAAATACTTCTACTTAACAAAAATGCTTACAATTACATCCTCGTTCATTTTCATCAACAATTCTACTCGTATGCACCCGTATTCGTACTCGTACAATACACAGCTTTTAGATGTATGTACTATTGGTATATACACTCCAATGATCAGCTCTTAGCAGCCCATGTGAGTTACCTAACACATGTGGGAACTATCATTTGGCAACTAGCATGAAATATCTCATAAAATTACAAAAATATGAGTAATCATTCATGACTTATTTACATGAAAACAAAATTACATATCCTTTATATCTAATCCATACACCAACGACCAAAAACACCTACAAACACTTTCATTCTTCAATTTTCTTCATCTAATTGATCTCTCTCAAGTTCTATCTTCAAGTTCTAAGTGTTCTTCATATATTCTACAAGTTCTAGTTACATAAAATCAAGAATACTTTCAAGTTTGCTAGCTCACTTCCAATCTTGTAAGGTGATCATCCAACCTCAAGAAATCTTTGTTTCTTATAGTAGGTTATCATTCTAATACAAGGTAATAATCATATTCAAACTTTGGTTCAATTTCTATAACTATAACAATCTTATTTCAAGTGATGATCTTACTTGAACTTGTTTTCGTGTCATGATTCTGCTTTAAGAACTTCGAGCCATCCAAGGATCCGTTGAAGCTAGAACCATTTTTCTATTTTCCAGTAGGTTTATCCAAGGAACTTAAGGTAGTAATGATGTTCATAACATCATTCGATTCATACATATAAAGCTATCTTATTCGAAGGTTTAAACTTGTAATCACTAGAACATAGTTTAGTTAATTCTAAACTTGTTCGCAAACAAAAGTTAATCCTTCTAACTTGACTTTTAAAATCAACTAAACACATGTTCTATATCTATATGATATGCTAACTTAATGATTCAAAACCTGGAAACACGAAAAACACCGTAAAACCGGATTTACGCCGTCGTAGTAACACCGCGGGCTGTTTTGGATTAGTTAATTAAAAACTATGATAAACTTTGATTTAAAAGTTGTTATTCTGAGAAAATGATTTTCTTTATGAACATGAAACTATATCCAAAAATTATGGTTAAACTCAAAGTGGAAGTATGTTTTCTAAAATGGTCATCTAGACGTCGTTCTTTCGACTGAAATGACTACCTTTACAAAAATGACTTGTAACTTATTTTTCCGACTATAAACCTATACTTTTCTGTTTAGATTCATAAAATAGAGTTCAATATGAAACCATAGCAATTTGATTCACTCAAAACGGATTTAAAATGAAGAAGTTATGGGTAAAACAAGATTGGATAATTTTTCTCATTTTAGCTACGTGAAAATTGGTAACAAATCTATTCCAACCATAACTTAATCAACTTGTATTGTATATTATGTAATCTTGAGATACCATAGACACGTATACAATGTTTCGACCTATCATGTCGACACATCTACATATATTTCGGAACAACCATAGACACTCTATATGTGAATGTTGGAGTTAGCTATACAGGGTTGAGGTTGATTCCAAAATATATATAGTTTGAGTTGTGATCAATACTGAGATACGTATACACTGGGTCGTGGATTGATTCAAGATAATATTTATCGATTTATTTCTGTACATCTAACTGTGGACAACTAGTTGTAGGTTACTAACGAGGACAGCTGACTTAATAAACTTAAAACATCAAAATATATTAAAAGTGTTGTAAATATATTTTGAACATACTTTGATATATATGTATATATTGTTATAAGTTCGTGAATCAACCAGTGGCCAAGTCTTACTTCCCGACGAAGTAAAAATCTGTGAAAGTGAGTTATAGTCCCACTTTTAAAATCTAATATTTTTGGGATGAGAATACATGCAGGTTTTATAAATGATTTACAAAATAGACACAAGTACTTGAAACTACATTCTATGGTTGAATTATCGAAATCGAATATGCCCCTTTTTATTAAGTCTGGTAATCTAAGAATTAGGGAACAGACACCCAAATTGACGCGAATTGATGCGAAGCGAGGTGTATATAAAATAGTTATTATTTTATTAGGAAAACACTATTAAATACGATACAATTTTACACAAGATATTTATTTATTTATAGAATGGATATACTTAAACCTTGCTACAACACTTATAGGCAGTGTACCTAATCGTACAGTAGTGTAGTTTTTAGTAAGTCCGTTTCGTTCCACAGGGAAATCTTTAAGCAAAGCTCAACGCTATATTAGTTTACTTTTATAAAAATACAAATATATATATAAGTAATATTATTATTATAAAGGGGGGTTTTTACCGTTTAATGACCGGTTTGTCGATTTTAAAACTTTAGTCGCAGTTAAAACCTAATGTAAAATATAAAATCAATACAAGACTTTAAATTAAAGCGTAAAGTAAATAACGATAATGAAATTGCGAATAATAAAAATGTGATTAAATTGCGATAATTAAAAAGTACGATAAATAAAAGTGCGATAAAATAACAATAAATAAAAGTGCGATAATTAGAAGTGCAATTAAATATAAAATAAAGGAAATTAAATATGAAATAAAAGAATTATGCTTATTTAAACTTCCGTAATCATGATGTTTGACGTGTTGATTTTAGTTTTATGCCCATGGGTTAATTGTCCTTTGTCCTGGATTATTCAATATGTCCGTCTGGTTTTTGTTCATAACAGTCCATCAGTCATAAATATAAATTGCAAGTGTCCTTGTCAAATTATTATTATACCCGAAGATAAATATTCCAACTAATTGGGGATTCGAATTGTAACAAGGTTTTAATACTTTGTTTAATGAATACACCAGGTTATCGACTGCGTGTAAACCAAGGTTTTACTACTTTGTTAACAATTACACCAATTACCCTTGAATGTAATTTCACCCCTGTTTTAATTATTCTAGTGGCTATTAATCCATTCCCGTGTCCGGTTAAATGAACGATTATTCGTACATATAAATACCCCGCCCATCGTGTCCGATCGAGTGTATATGGTAATTTATAGGGACGCCCAATTGTAAATCTTTATATTAACATTAACAAACTTTCATTTAGTTAAACAAATATAAAGCCCATTAATAGCCCATAGCCTAGTTTCCACAAGTGTCGTTCTTTTGTCCAAACCCCAATTATGGTACAAAGCCCAATTACCCAATTTTAGTAATTAGCCCAACATCATGATTACTTCGTTTTAAATAAGCATAATAATAACTTAGCTACGAGACATTAATATAAAAAGGTTGAACATAACTTACAATGATTAAAAATAGCGTAGCGTTACACGGACAGAATTTCGACTTACACCCTTACAACATTCGCTAACATACCCTTATTATTATAATTAAAATTAAAATATAAATTATAAATATAAATATATATTACTTCGTATGAATGAGAAGAAAAAATGATGATGATTTTGATCAGAATTCGGGTTGATTTATAGCCAGACTTGAAATTTGGGGCTCCGCGACTCGCGGCAAAAAGCCCTTCAAACTCCGCGAGTCGCGGAGAGGTATTTACATTTTACACCCTTGGAGTTTCCTGCTGCCGACGGTTTTTAATATATATATATAATATATATATAATTAATATAATTAATTATATATTATATTATATTTATATACATAGTTAACTTGTAATTTTTAGTCCGTTGCGTCGAGCGTTAAGAGTTGACTCTAGTCCCGGTTCCGGATTTTCGAACGTCCTCGCGTACAATTTAATATCTTGTACTTTGCGTTTTGAATCTTGTACTCTTGTGATTTCGAGACGTTTCTTATCAATAATTGGAACCTTTTTGATTGTCTTTTGTTCTTTTGAGCTTTTTGGTCGTTTGCGTCTTCAAATCGTCGAATCTGTCTTTTGTCTTCACCTTTTATTATTTAAACGAATATCACTTGTAAATAGAACAATTGCAACTAAAAGCTTGTCTTTCTTGAGGAATAATGCTATGAAATATATGTTCGTTTTTAGCATTATCAAATATTCCCACACTTGAGCGTTGCTTGTCCTCAAGCAATATCGTCTTGAAATACTAGAATCACTTCTTTATTCTTCACACTTTGTACATCAGTGATTTCTATATGGCGGTATAAACAATGGTAGTAACGATATGGTTTACAGTCCCACATGACTATAAAAATTTAGATCCATTAAGGAAATTGGATCTTTATGAAAACATTTGATCTTTTGAAAATTAAATCTAGTTTTTATCCTAGATAAGTTTTCCGGAATAACCCTTTACCGGTGTTTGCAAAATATTTTTGTGGGTTTGGTGGGTTTCAGATTTGAAAATTTTAGCTCAAAACTTGCGGTTTTGTGTCACCCACTTGCTAACCTTGTATTTGGAAAGCAACACGTCCAGTTTACTTGTTCCGTATATTACCTTTCGGCAAACTACCGTCCGGTTGTAAAGGAAAGCGTTGAACAAGCAACTGTTAAGGCAATGTCCCGTGACATGCTTTTGATTATGGTCTATAACGTGTCGGACGCAATTACTATTCTTGGTAGGAGCAATAGTAAAGCTCACCCTTATAATTTTTCGGTTTGGCACAAAGTCCTGTCTTTGACCATGCTATGCAACCACCGTTCTTACGGTTGACACCTGATTTAATTCAGGTGACCTAATGAATTCCAGGTGAATTCCTAGGATTTTACGTTCAATGGTAATGAACGCATTGAAAATAGGGTTTTCAGAAAACAAATCGGTTTGTATTTTTGATCAAAATATTTTCTCGTTCAAACTCGAGTTTAGATATCATTGAATTCCATGAGTTTGAATTCTCAATCTTTAAGGTCAATCTCTAGGATTGAGTAATATCAGTCTTAAAAGCTGATTTTTAATCTTTAAGGAGATTATCCTTTCTGGGGATCTGATTCATTAGTCTTATCCAGCTAATTTGCACGGTGCCTCCCCATTGTACGAGATAAATCCTTCTCATGGTTAGGATAAATCTGACCACTTGGCGACCCTGTTTGATGCTGAGGTCCGTGGATTTCCTGCTGATTTTAGTGATGACTTTTCTAGATTTTTCGTCAACCTACAGCTGGTCTGGACGACAACTTCATGACCTAAATCAAGAAGCGCGTGTCTTTTTCGGAAGACTTTACTTCCTTTTAATGATGGAATTGATTCATCGTGTAGATCCATCTCTTCTTTTCTTTCATTGGGTAAAACAGTTTAGTTTAGTTCAAAGCAAAAGTATTTTCAGTTATTTGTTACAAATATATGTGGCATATGTTTAAAATAACTTGGTAAATTTTCCCACACTTGGCTTTTTATTTTTCTTTTTATCGTCCTCTATTCCATTTTAAATGAATTTTAACATTTTAGTTTGTTTCTCAATTTATGTCCTTTCCGAGGTAACAATAATTTCGGTGTTAAAACCTAGTTTTATCGTTCATAAATATGTATAAACATGATTTGAATTCATTTAATTGAAAAATTTTACTAGAATTGGGTAGTCAGTATATAAGACTAGGGCTGTTCTTTTTTATCAGAGAGCGCTAGATTCTAATACAACTACTGCTTTACTAGTATTTTTAATGGTAACCAAGTGTTTAATATAAAAATTTTTAAAATCCGAAAGAATTTAACCCCTTCCCACACTTAAGATCTTGCAATGCCCTCATTTGCAAGAAATCAGTAACAATTTAAATTATTGAGGGTGATTTGTGTGAAAATGATTAAATTTTTACCAAAGTTTCCAAATATATTGGCGTTTGTTTGCTGAATGATAAATGGTGCACGTCATTTGTTCATTCCGTCTTGTTGTTATTTCACATATATTTTGCATCATTGTCGTCAAAATTAGTTGCTTTTGCTGAACTTAATGCCAGTCTTTGAAAATGCGTTGTTTTACCCTGTTGTGTACATAAGATAAACTGCAAACATATATACATATTTTTGAAGTTTGGTTTATTACCCCACATTCAAAAATTATTAAAAACTAAGAATAAAAGTTAGATAATTATAAAAATGATTACAATATTAACAAAAATATTAAATGCATCAATAATTACAAATTACATAATAATAAAAAAAAAATAAGTAAACTAAGGATGATATTGGTACCAATAGGGGTTCCACGCATAACCATAAGTGCTATAGAATGCTTCGGCAGGGTCATACGTAGGATATGGTGGCTGCATCTCTATCGACCAAGGAGGGAAGACGGGCTTCGGTGTAGGAATATAGTTTCTACCTATATGTTGGCAATGTGCTATGATCTGGTTCTGATGAACTTGCCAATCTTCAAATGCTCTCTGTCTAGCATTTTCGTATTCCTGAGAAGCTATAAACCTATGCATCTCATTCCCCCCTCCTACATTACCTTGTTCCTGGTTTCTCTCTACCTGTGGATGTCTACCATTGTATCGTACTGCGGCGTTATTTCGCCGCTTCAACACTTTCGCACCATGGTATACATTTAAACCTATAGTGTCGCGTGGTTCCGGCTCTTCTACTAATAATCCCCCCCGACTTATATCCACACCGAGATATTCACCAATCAAAGTAATAAAAATACCACCTCCTATTATGCTATGTGGACGCATCCCTCGAACCATAGCTGATAAATAATAACCCACACAATATGGTATACTTACAGCGCTGTGTGGGTCTCGAATACACATATGGTAAAACAAATCTTGTTCATTTACCTTTTCTTTGTTTTTACCCCTTTGTGTAATCGAATTAGCTAAAAATCTATGTATTACTCTTAATTCGGCTCTATCTATATCCAAATAAGAGTAGTTTCCCCCTTTGAAACGGTGGTGGCTTGTCATTTGACTCCACACACCGTGTGTATCAAAATTCTCATCTATTTTCCTACCGTTTAGTATCAATCCTCTACAATCGGCAGACGCTAATTCCTCAGGCGTATATATACGTAAAGCCTGAGCCATGTCCAGTAAAGACATGTGGCGCATCGAACCGCCTAACAAAAATCTAATAAAAGAACGATCGTTTAAACTAGCTACCCGATCATTCAACTCTATACTACATAACAACTCTTCACACCATACTTTATATACAGGTCTGCGTATGGTGAATAAACATATCCAGTCATTAAAATAAGAATTACCATACCTCTGTACCAGTAATTCCCTAATTGGCCCGGCCAATTCTACAGCTTCTAAGGGTCCCCATTCTATGACCCTTGGTACCTCAACAACCTTGGAATGAAGAGTATGCAAACCCCGTTGATATTTTGGATAATCTATCCAAAGTCTGTCAAATCGCAGGTTCGGGTGCAACTGTTCCAAGTGCATATCTGAAAAGGTCATGACTGGATGAGGTACATCCTGCTTGTAGTAGTTATCTACCTCCTGTTGTTCCAAGTTCTCAGCAGGAGCATGGCGGGCTTGGGATGAAGATTCACCCCTTTCATTCTGCAAAACACATCAAACACAAATTTTGTGCATCCAAATATGCATTAGTGTCAGCAAAATCATCAATCAAAATAATCACAATGACATTATCAATTTATATCAAACTTAAGCTCATTTTCATATTTTTATCAAATCTACACTTTTTCAAATAAGCATATACGAAAATTTTCACCAAGTTCATAAGCATTCAACTCAAATAACATGTCAAAATAATCATTACTAGCAAATAAACAAGTCTCAAATGGCATTATCTTTCAAAAATCAAGTTCATGAATTTTGGACTTGAAAAAGTCCACTTTAATTCTCAAAATCATGTTTAGGCTCAAAGTTTGGATCATTTAACTACCTAGACATGTTACACTACTCAATTTAGCAATAATTCATGACAAAAATCGGCCATAACCTGTTTATATCAAAAAGCCCCAAATTTGCTCAAGAACACAAACCCTAGATTCTAAAGATTTTGAAGTTTTTGGCTTCAAATCATGTTAACAAGCATCAATCTAGGTTATACATGCATAATATACTAACAATTTAACACTAATTACACTAAAAATTAACAAAATTCAAATTATGAAAATATGCTCAAGAACACACTAAAATTCGGATTTAAAGGTGATTTGGGGTGTAATTGTACCTGTTTTCTTGAGTAGTTCCTAGATATCATCCTTCTCAACATGATTTTAGCAAAAAATTTGGTGATTAACGGTTAAAAATTGAGATTTTTGGGGGTGAAATTCGTGGGTTTTCGGGTGCAGTTTCGCTGTTATTTGGGTGTTTATGTGTGTGTGTGAGTTATCTGATCGTGTGCGGCTGTTTTATTTTTTTTCTGTAATTTTGTCCCTCCGCGAGTCGCGGAGGTTTTCACTTAAAACTCCGCGAGTCGCGGAGTTACTTTTTTTTTTTTTTTTTTTTTTTTTTTTTTTTTTATAATCTTTAACTTATAAAACAATTAAGAAATTAATTTTAAAATTTTGTTTCCCTTGTTATTTAGGACGAAGTCGTTTCGGATCGATGTCCTAGTCCGTCCCTCGGGTAAAGCAATTTCGGTTCAGAGACCTAGTCTTCAACTTACGACGAATTTTAAAAATCATATTCTTAACTTAATGAGATAAAGTAAATTTTTGTTTTTAAATTCACACAACTTAAATATAAAATTCAAAATTAAAATTAAAAATTCACACCAAACTCAAAATTTAAAATGCATAAAATTAAAATTTCATATTTTAAAAATTAAAAATTCACACCAAACTTAATTTAAAAATTCATAAATTCATACCAAACTTATATTAATTTTTCAAATATTTACAATTTTAAAAATATTGTTTTTACAAAGTTTACAATATTAATTTAAGATTTAAATATTAATTTTAAAAACATGGTAAAAAATAAAATTAAAAATCTTTTTGTCTTTTTATCCCACTTTAATCAATCAAATATTATCAAAAATATGCGCCCCTCTTTTCGGTAAAGTAATTTCGGTTCCAAGACCTAATTTAACTCATGACGAATTTTTGAAATATTTTGGTTTGATTGTTTAAAGATATTTATACCTTAAGAATAAACGTTAAATTTCGCAGTGATGTAATAAATTTTTGAATGATATCAATAATTTCGGTCGCCAAACCTAATTTTATTTAATACCAATTTAATACTTTTTAGCGAACAAATTAGCGTTTATTATCAAAAGGTTAAAAATAAAAATAAAAATAAAAACTGTACAGACATACCTGTGAAATAGATTTCTTAGTTATATGATCTATTATATTCATAAGATAGTCGGTTTAATTGGTTTTCCATGGCTGCATAGGCGTAACCTCGAGCATTCATTGTCTTTTCTTCTAAACATATGAACGGTCCGTCTCTGCATAAAGTAACAAATTCGGTATTTGAATAGGTTTGATTATTTGAACATTTACCTCCATGTGACCATTTCCCGCATTTGTGACATTTTTCTAGGTGTCGTGCTCTTCTTTTCGCTGCGGATTTTGATTTTCCTTTACCAAATTGTAACTTATTATCTTCGCATCTGGATCCTTTTCTAACTCCGTCCATTCTTTCTCTGATTACTGATACTAATTCACTCGGTAGTATGTCATTATTTCTTTTAGTGATCAAAGCGTGTAGCATTAGACCATGGTTTAATTCACAGGCAGTCTTCATTTCGTAAAAACCTAAAAAAAATAAAAATTCAGAATGGGGGGAGAAGACTAGTTCTTTAGGGTCTGCTAGGGAAAGACCATACTTGTTCCATTTTCGAGAACTACACGAAAACAGACAATCTAACTCTAACAGAAATACATATTATCCTTTAAAGACTTGATTCTCCCCACACTTAGTTAGCTGTGGTGTCGAAATTGTGATTAACTTCGTTGTCGACTTCCATCGGACCCTGTATGTAATGTTTAACTCTGTGACCATTAACTTTAAATTCAATCCCATTTGAATTTATTAATTCTATCGTTCCGTATGGGAAAACTCTTTTGACTATGAATGGTCCAGACCATCTTGATTTCAATTTTCCAGGAAATAGCTTGAATCGTGAATTGAAAAGAAGAACTCTGTCTCCTTCTTTGAATTCTTTTGAACTTCTGATTCTTTTATCATGCCATTTCTTCGTTCTTTCTTTATAGATTAACGAATTCTCGTATGCTTCATGTCTTAATTCTTCTAATTCGTTTAGTTGACTTAATCGTAGACGTCCGGCTTCATGTAAATCAAGATTACATGTCTTCAAAGCCCAAAATGCTTTGTGTTCAATTTCTACTGGAAGATGACATGCTTTTCCATACACAAGTCTAAAAGGTGTGGTTCCAATTGGAGTTTTGTAGGCTGTTCTAAAAGCCCAGAGTGCATCCTCCAATTTAATGGACCATTCCTTCGGATTTGATCCTACAGTTTTCTCTAGAATACGTTTTAAAGCTCGGTTTGTATTTTCAACTTGTCCACTTGTTTGTGGATGATATGCGGTGGAGATTTTATGAGTTACTCCATATCTTTTAAGAACTTTCTCAAGTTGATTATTACAGAAATGAGTACCCCGATCACTTATTAAAGCTTTCGGTGTTCCAAACCTTGCAAAAAGACGTTTTAAAAAGTTGACTACAACTCGTGCATCGTTAGTTGGGAGAGCTTGTGCTTCCGCCCATTTAGATACATAATCAATCGCTACGAGTATATATAGATTATTATGAGATTTTGGAAATGGACCCATAAAGTCAATACCCCAAATGTCAAATACTTCACATACTTGGATGACATTTTGTGGCATTTCATCACGTTGACTTATTTTTCCGGCCCTTTGACATGCATCACAGGATTTGCAAAGAAGGTGTGCGTCTTTGTAAATGGTAGGCCAATAGAATCCAGCTTCATAAACTTTTCTTGCTGTTAGTTGAGGCCCATAATGCCCTCCTGTTGGTCCTGTGTGACAATGGTTTAATATTTTGCTAGCTTCATCTCCAAATACACATCGGCGTATTATTCCATCGGGACAACTTTTAAACAGATGTGGATCTTCCCAGAAATAGTGTTTTATATCACTGAAGAATTTCTTTCGTCTTTGGTACGATAATCCTTTTTCAAGGAATCCACAAACTAAGTAGTTTGCATAGTCTGCAAACCATGGGATTTCTTTATAATCTATCTTCAATAGATATTCGTCAGGAAAATTGTCTTGTATGGCCGATTCATTCAGAACTTCTAATTCGGGATTTTCAAGACGAGAAAGATGATCAGCGGCGAGATTTTCTGCTCCTTTTTTATCTCGGATTTCAATATCAAACTCTTGTAAGAGTAAGATCCAACGGATTAATCTTGGTTTAGCATCTTGTTTTGAAAATAGGTATCTAAGAGCAGAATGGTCGGTATAGACCACCGTTTTTGCTAGAACGAGATATGATCGAAATTTGTCAAAAGCAAAGACAATAGCAAGGAGTTCTTTTTCAGTAGTTGTATAGTTCGTTTGTGCTCCTTGTAATGTCTTACTAGCATAATATATAGGTTGAAATCGTTTTTCAATCCTTTGTCCTAAAACGGCTCCCATTGCAAAATCACTTGCATCGCACATTAGTTCAAATGGTAGATTCCAATTTGGTGTTATCATGATCGGCGCATTAGTGAGTTTTTCTTTAAGAATATTAAAAGATTTGATACATTCATCTGAAAAGATGAATGGCGCATCCTTTTCTAGGAGTTTATTCATAGGAGTGGCAATTTTAGAAAAATCTTTTATGAAACGTCGGTAAAAACCGGCATGCCCTAGAAAACTCCTAACTCCTCTAACATTGGTGGGATGTGGAAGTTTAGCAATTACATCTACTTTAGCTCTATCCACTTCAATTCCTTCTTTTGAAATTTTATGTCCAAGAACGATGCCTTCTTTAACCATGAAATGGCATTTCTCCCAATTAAGTACTAGATTTGATTTTTCGCATCTAATTAGCATTCGTTCCAGATTAACTAGACATGATTTAAATGTATCACCGAAGACTGAAAAGTCATCCATGAATACTTCCATGCATTCTTCTATCATGTCATGAAAAATTGCCATCATGCACCTTTGAAAGGTTGCAGGGGCGTTACATAGTCCAAATGGCATGCGTTTGTAAGCAAAAGTACCATAAGGGCACGTGAATGTGGTTTTCTCTTGATCTTCTGGTGCTATTGGAATTTGAAAATATCCGGAAAATCCATCTAGAAAACAATAGTAACTATTTCCGGCTAATCTTTCCAACATTTGATCTATGAAAGGTAAGGGAAAGTGATCTTTTCTGGTGGCGTCATTTAATTTTCTATAATCAATACATACACGCCATCCTGTTACAGTCCTAGTAGGAATAAGCTCATTTTTCTAATTTGTGATAACAGTCATGCCACCCTTCTTAGGTACGCATTGAACTGGGCTTACCCATGGACTATCAGAAATTGGATATATCAAACCTGCATCTAGCAGTTTAATAATCTCTTTCTTAACTACATCTTGCATATTAGGATTTAGTCTTCGTTGGTGTTGCACATACGTTTTATGACCTTCTTCCATAAGGATTTTATGTGTGCAATACGAAGGACTTATTCCTTTAATATCATGAATCTTCCATGCAATGGCTGGTTTATGAGCTTTCAACACAGAAATGAGTTGTAATTTCTCATTTTCAGTAAGAGAAGACGATATTATTACAGGTAATTCAGATTCACCATGTAAATAAGCGTATTCCAAATGGTTTGGAAGTGGCTTTAACTCTAATTTCGGAGGTTCTTCTATCGATGATTTATATCGATATCTGTCTTCTTCTTTTAGCATTTGAATTTCTTCTGTTGTTGGTTCATATCCATTAGCTATAAGTGTAGCTAACATTTCAGCTTCATCAATTGGTTCATTACCTTCTCCTAAAGAACATTCTCCCGTTCCTTGTAATTCTGGAAATTCTTTTAATAATTCTGCATGTGCATCTATAGTTTGAATATAATAACATGTATCATCTGCAGATTGTGGTTGTTGCATTGCTCTATCAACTGAAAAGGTAACACTCTCATCCTCTATACTTAGGGTCAGTTTCTTACCGAACACGTCTATCATTGCTTTAGCCGTGTTTAAGAATGGTCTTCCTAATATGAGAGGAACTTGAGAATCTTCTTCCATGTCCAAAACAACAAAATCTACTGGAAATACTAAAGTACCAACTTTAACTAGCATGTTCTCCATTATCCCTCTAGGATATTTTATTGATCTATCGGCTAGTTGTATGCTTATTCTGGTTGGTTTCAATTCTCCAAGGTCTAGTTTAGCGTATAGTGAATACGGCATTAGATTTATACTAGCACCTAAGTCTGCCAATGCTTCTATTGAACTAAGACTACCCAGAAAACATGGAATTGTGAAACTTCCTGGATCAGATAGTTTTTCTGGTATCTTATTCAATAGCACTGCTGAACAATTAGCATTCATAGTAACAGCCGAGAGTTCTTCCATTTTCTTTCTATTCGTGATTAGATCTTTCAAGAATTTAGCATACCTAGGCATTCCTGAAATCACATCAATGAAAGGAAGATTTACATTTATCTGTTTAAACATATCCAAGAATTTGGATTGCTCGGCTTCAAGTTTTTCTTTCTTCATTTTACTCGGGTAAGGAAGTGGTGGTTGGTATGGTTTAACATAAGGTTTATCCTTAACTGTGTTATCTTCATTAACCTTTTCAACTACCGGTTCTTTTTCCTTATCTTGATGAGGTTGTGGTTCTTGTGAAGTAGGAATAGTTTCATCAGAAGTTACAGGTATTTCAGGTGGTTTAAGTGTTGTACCACTTCTTGTGGTAATAGCTTTAGCTGTTTCATTCCGGGGGTTAGCATTTGTATCACTAGGTAAACTTCCCGGTTTTCTTTCACCTATTAACCTTGCTAGGTTACTCACTTCTTGTTCCAGATTTTGAATAGAAGCTTGTTGATTTCTAAATGCTTGAGCATTTTGTTCATTGGTTTGTTTTTGAGATGTGAAAAACTGCGTTTGAGTTTCAACTAGCTTTGTCATCATATCTTCTAAATTCGGCTTTTTATCATCGGTTTGTTGTGGTGGTTTGTTTTGAAAATTCGGTCTTTGCTGATTGTAAGTATTATTGGATACTTGTTGATTGCTAGGACCTTGTTGGTTGTTGTATGGAATATTTCGGTTATAATTCTGGTTTTGGTTGTAAATCGGTCTTGGCGGTTGATAATTATTCTGATAATTATTTCCAGGCCTTTGGTTTATGTATGAAATATTCTCTCTTTGTTCCATTGTTAATTCAATACTGAGACAATCTTTTGTCAAATGTGGTCCTCCACACTGCTCACAACTAATTCGTATAGCATGAATATCTTTAGTCATCTTTTCCATTCGTCTCTCGAAAGCATCTATCTTTGCGGAAATGGAATCTAAGTCATGGCTAGAATCGGCTCTAGCTGCTTTAGATGATCTAATGATGTCTTTTTCTTGGTGCCACTCATGCGAGTGGGAAGCAGTATTATCAATAATTTTGTAAGCATCAGTTTCGGTTTTCTTCATAATAGAACCACCAGCTGCTATATCTATGTCTTTTCTTGTAGTGATGTCGCATCCTTGGTAGAATATTTGTACTATTTGGCAGGTGTCTAAACCATGTTGCGGACATCCTCTTAATAACTTTCCATATCTTGTCCACGCCTCATATAGAGTTTCATTTGGCTTCTGTGTGAACGTAACAATTTCTGCTTGAAGTCTTACGGCTTTAGATGCAGGAAAAAATTGTTTAAGAAATTTGTCAACTAAAACATCCCATGTATCGATCGCCCCTTCAGGTAACGATTCCAACCAATCTTTGGCTTCTCCCTTTAAAGTCCAGGGAAATAACATGAGATATATCTGTTCATCCTCCACTTCTCGGATTTTAAATAGTGTGCAGATCCTATTAAAGGTACGTAGATGTTCATTTGGATCTTCCTTCGGCGCACCACTAAATTGGCATTGATTAGTCACCATGTGTAGAATTTGTCCTTTGATTTCATAATCTGGCGCATTAATGTCTGGATGAGTAATTGCGTGACCTTGGCCAGTGCGTTTAGCTCTCATTCGGTCTTCCATACTTAAAGGTTCCAGATTCTCCATAATTGAATTTGTTGACTCGGTATCACTAGATGATTCTGATTTAATAGTTCGTTCCTCAACAATCTCTGTTTGAATGATTGGTGGTTCCGGAGGAAAGTTTAATGGTTCAGGATCTATGAACCGTTCCTGAATATTTTCTGGATTCTCAATTGTGATGTTTGTTTCAAAAACTGGATTATCGGAAATTTGAACTGAAGTACTTGGTCGACTGGATGACGATTCTAAAGAAAAATCAACGGCGGTTAAACGATGTCTTGATCGAGTTACAGGTGGTGAACGTACAAAAGGTGGTGAACGTCTTGCTCGGTGCATTCACTGAATATCTTATTAGTTTTAAAAAGGAAAGAAAAATTATAATAAGTTATCCAATTAATAGACTTTTCTGATTTTGCCCACGTTTCGAATAGCCAAAAGATGCAGCAGAGGGGCAGGATTCGTTTGGTCTCAATATAATTGAGGACTGTTTGGCTCCAATAACCCGGTCCACGTACAAATCCAACTATTACTACGAACCAGAAAATTTTGATGTCTATCAATTTAACTACTTAAAATAAATTTTCGTAATTTTAAGAAATTTAGATAAGAAGTAGAAAAAAAAATTCTAAGTCCTAAAACTAGAATGGCGAGAAATAAGAGAGAAAAAGATTGCGCGTCGAAAAATGTCGAAAAAGGAAAAATGGTTGAAAAATAAAAGGTGACGGAAAAATAAAAGAAACTTATAAAAACTTAAAAATACTTATCTAATTTAACCTTATTACTACAACTAACTTAAAATTATAATCGCAAATTGATATTACTAATTGAAATGATAATTGATACATAGTAAAAGGTCTAAAAATATTAAAGCTTACAAGATGAAAAAAAAAAAAACTAAATCCCAAATGGAAATAACTTAAAAAGAAACTAAAACTTAAAAAGGCGTCGCAAAATTCTAAAGCACCTAAATCTTAGTCTTAAAGAAAAAGCACTTAAGGAATTCTACGGCAAAGCCTAAAAATCTAGGAGTAAAAATAACTATAGCAAAAACTAATTTTAAAATTAATTATGAGCTAAAAAATACAAAAGTTACGCTACAACGATTAAAAAGGTACAAAATTATAAAAATATACAAAAAGTTGTAAAAAGTACAATTTTTATAAAAAATATTATTTTTATATTATTTATTTAATAAACTATTAATTTTACAATTTTATAAAACTAATTTAAACAAAATACATATATAAAGTAAAAAGTAAAAATAAAACTAAAATTAATAATAATAATAATAATAATTAAGTTAAATAATAATAATAATAAATTAAAACTCCGTAATTAATGCAACTTTAGGGTTTTGTCCGTGTGTCAGAAGACCTCCGCGAGTCGCGGCAAATAAAGAGGAAAACCCCGCAAGTCGCGGGGTTCAGAAAAACAGTTGACAGGTTTCACTTTTACGCGTTTTCTTTATTTATTTTTTTTTTTATTATTTTCTGTTTTCTGTTTTTAATTTAAATAAACGATTTTTAATAAAATTTATATTTTTATAAATTAAAATAAAGATAAAGAAACTTATAAAACTTAAATATTTAACAAAATCCTAAAAATACTAATATTTTTGTTTTTCTTTTTATATTTTTCAATAATTAAAACGTATTTTTACAAAAACGAATTTTAATAAAATTAAACTAAAAAAAAAATCTTTTTTTTTTTTTTATATTAGCGTTGCGCTTCCGGCTTTTAAGATGATTCCCCGGCAGCGGCGCCAAAAATACTTGATGCGAAGCGAGGTGTATATAAAATAGTTATTATTTTATTAGGAAAACACTATTAAATACGATACAATTTTACACAAGATATTTATTTATTTATAGAATGGATATACTTAAACCTTGCTACAACACTTATAGGCAGTGTACCTAATCGTACAGTAGTGTAGTTTTTAGTAAGTCCGTTTCGTTCCACAGGGAAATCTTTAAGCAAAGCTCAACGCTATATTAGTTTACTTTTATAAAAATACAAATATATATATAAGTAATATTATTATTATAAAGGGGGGTTTTTACCGTTTAATGACCGGTTTGTCGATTTTAAAACTTTAGTCGCAGTTAAAACCTAATGTAAAATATAAAATCAATACAAGACTTTAAATTAAAGCGTAAAGTAAATAACGATAATGAAATTGCGAATAATAAAAATGCGATTAAATTGCGATAATTAAAAAGTACGATAAATAAAAGTGCGATAAAATAACAATAAATAAAAGTGCGATAATTAGAAGTGCAATTAAATATAAAATAAAGGAAATTAAATATGAAATAAAAGAATTATGCTTATTTAAACTTCCGTAATCATGATGTTTGACGTGTTGATTTTAGTTTTATGCCCATGGGTTAATTGTCCTTTGTCCTGGATTATTCAATATGTCCGTCTGGTTTTTGTCCATAACAGTCCATCAGTCATAAATATAAATTGCAAGTGTCCTTGTCAAATTATTATTATACCCGAAGATAAATATTCCAACTAATTGGGGATTCGAATTGTAACAAGGTTTTAATACTTTGTTTAATGAATACACCAGGTTATCGACTGCGTGTAAACCAAGGTTTTACTACTTTGTTAACAATTACACCAATTACCCTTGAATGTAATTTCACCCCTGTTTTAATTATTCTAGTGGCTATTAATCCATTCCCGTGTCCGGTTAAATGAACGATTATTCGTACATATAAATACCCCGCCCATCGTGTCCGATCGAGTGTATATGGTAATTTATAGGGACGCCCAATTGTAAATCTTTATATTAACATTAACAAACTTTCATTTAGTTAAACAAATATAAAGCCCATTAATAGCCCATAGCCTAGTTTCCACAAGTGTCGTTCTTTTGTCCAAACCCCAATTATGGTACAAAGCCCAATTACCCAATTTTAGTAATTAGCCCAACATCATGATTACTTCGTTTTAAATAAGCATAATAATAACTTAGCTACGAGACATTAATATAAAAAGGTTGAACATAACTTACAATGATTAAAAATAGCGTAGCGTTACACGGACAGAATTTCGACTTACACCCTTACAACATTCGCTAACATACCCTTATTATTATAATTAAAATTAAAATATAAATTATAAATATAAATATATATTACTTCGTATGAATGAGAAGAAAAAATGATGATGATTTTGATCAGAATTCGGGTTGATTTATAGCCAGACTTGAAATTTGGGGCTCCGCGACTCGCGGCAAAAAGCCCTTCAAACTCCGCGAGTCGCGGAGAGGTATTTACATTTTACACCCTTGGAGTTTCCTGCTGCCGACGGTTTTTAATATATATATATAATATATATATAATTAATATAATTAATTATATATTATATTATATTTATATACATAGTTAACTTGTAATTTTTAGTCCGTTGCGTCGAGCGTTAAGAGTTGACTCTAGTCCCGGTTCCGGATTTTCGAACGTCCTCGCGTACAATTTAATATCTTGTACTTTGCGTTTTGAATCTTGTACTCTTGTGATTTCGAGACGTTTCTTATCAATAATTGGAACCTTTTTGATTGTCTTTTGTTCTTTTGAGCTTTTTGGTCGTTTGCGTCTTCAAATCGTCGAATCTGTCTTTTGTCTTCACCTTTTATTATTTAAACGAATATCACTTGTAAATAGAACAATTGCAACTAAAAGCTTGTCTTTCTTGAGGAATAATGCTATGAAATATATGTTCGTTTTTAGCATTATCACGAATCCTAAAGATAGATCTATTGGGCCTAACAAACCCCATCCAAAGTACCGGATGCTTTAGTACTTTGAAATTTATATCATATCCGAAGGGTGTCCCGGAATGATGGGGATATTCTTATATATGCATCTTGTTAATGTCGGTTACCAGGTGTTCACCATATGAATGATTTTTATCTCTATGTATGGGATGTGTATTGAAATATGAAATCTTGTGGTCTATTGTTACGATTTGATATATATAGGTTAAACCTATAACTTACCAACATTTTTGTTGACGTTTTAAGCATGTTTATTCTCAGGTGATTATTAAGAGCTTCCGCTGTCGCATACTTAAATAAGGACAAGATTTGGAGTCCATGCTTGTATGATATTGTGTAAAAACTGCATTCAAGAAACTTATTTTGTTGTAACATATTTGTATTGTAAACCATTATGTAATGGTCGTGTGTAAACAGGATATTTTAGATTATCATTATTTGATAATCTACGTAAAGCTTTTTAAACCTTTATTGATGAAATAAAGGTTATGGTTTGTTTTAAAATGAATGCAGTCTTTGAAAAACGTCTCATATAGAGGTCAAAACCTCGCAACGAAATCAATTAATATGGAACGTTTCTAATCAATAAGAACGGGACATTTCAGTTAGTATAGATTTTATCAAACTACTTCCGTATTCATTTTAGCCATTTTTAACCAATATTGTTTTGCCCATAACTTCTTCATTATAAATCCGTTTTGAGTGAACCAAATTGCTATGGTTTCGTAACGAACTGAAATTTGTAAAACTAAACTGAAAAAGTGATGGTTTATTGTCGGAGTTACAGGTTACATGCCTATCTTTAAAGAGGTAGTCATTTCCGTCGAAGAACGCCATCTTGATGACTATTTTGAAAAACATACTTCTATTTTATGTTTAACCATGATTTTTGGATATAGTTTCATGTTCATATGAAATATTTTTTTCCCAGAAGACAACTTTTAAATCAAAGATTATCATAATTTTTAGTTATCCAACCCAAAACAGCCCCTCGATTTTACTACGACGGTGTATGTCCAGTTTTACGGTGTTCTTCGTGTTTCCAGGTTTTAAATCATTAAGTTAGCATATCACATAGATATAAAACATGTGTTTAGTTGATTTTAAAAGTTAAGTTAGAAGAATTAACTTTGTTTGCGAATAAGTTTAGAATTAACTAAACTATGTTCTAGTGATTACGAGTTATTTTCATCGAATAAAATGGTTATATAAGTATGGATCGAACGATGTTATGAACATCATCACTACCTCAAATATAGTAGGTAAACCTACTGGAATTAACAAGAAATGGTCTTGAGCTTCAAAGGATCTTGGATGGCTTGAAAGTTCTTGAAGTAGAATCATGACACGAAAACAAATTCAAGTAAGATTACTACTAGATTTAAGATAGTTATAGTTATAGAAATTGAATAAAAGATTGAATATGAATATTACCTTGAATTAGAATGATAACCTACTGTAAATAACAAAGATTTCTTGAGGTTGGATAATTACTTGAAATAGATTTGCAAGATTAGAATTAAGCTAGTAAACTTGAAAGTGTTCTTGAAAGATTGTGTTGTATGTTGATTTATGTTTGGATTTTTGAGCTAGATTGAGCTAGGTTTTGATGAAGATGATGAAGAACACTTAGAACACCAAGAGAGAACTTGAGAGAGATGTGTTTGATGCAAGAAAATTGAAATGAGAATGTGTTTGAGATGGTGTATTTTCACATGAAATATGGGGTATCCATATAGGCTCCATTAGTTTGTAATTTTGTTAGATATTTCATGCTAGATGTTAAATGATGGTTCCCACATGTTTAGGTGACTCATTAAGGTTGCTAGGAGCTGATCATTAAAGTGTATATACCAATAGTGTCATAACCCGTCCTTAACCATAAGAACGTGTTAAATAACGTATGATTTCATTGCGAGGTATTGACCTCTATATGTGACATTTTTAAAAGAAAAACTGCATATATTATACATTACAAACCATGATTCTTATTTTTGTTACAAGCTTTGGACAACATAAAAATGATTATCGTTTAGCGATAATCTTCGACTTACAAACTTTACATATAATGATAACAACACGGTTTCTAGCATATTTTACAACACAGATCCTCGGGTATGCAGTTTTATTTTTGACACAAATATGCGTACGCAAGATCCTGCTCAAATTCACATTATGCAGCGGAAGCTTTAGTAATCTCCTGAGAATAGACATGTTTTAAAAGGTCAACATAAAGTTGGTGAGATATAGGTTTAGTGCCGGCAGCAATATATATATATATAGACCACAAGATTTCGTATATAAACAGTTTAATAAAAATATTCTAAGTGGTTGAGCACTTGGTAACCATACTTAACATTTAATCACGTCGCATATTCCCTTTAATATGAAATCTTACTACACCGTACCAAGTGTAGTCACAAAACGAAGTACTGTGCAACCGTTGAATACTGGTCGTCCAGTCCGGTTGGGGTTGTCAGGCCCGATAGATCTATCAACAGGATTCGCGTTTACAATACCGCTGTAAATAACAGTTACCAAGCTACAGGGAAGTATGCCAGTGGTACAACTCAACGTAGAATATATTTTTCAGTTACTTGTGTCCATATCGTAAAACATAAAATACATGTATTCTCATCCCGAAATATTTAGAGTTTAAAAGTGGGACTATATACTCACTGTTGTCTTGAAGATATATATAATTTGACTTGGTCTCCGGTTGATATCACGAACCTATCCATATATAATATATCAATACCTTTTCTTTTTAAACAAACGTCACATATATATACTTGTTATACTTTTAATACTTTGAATAATTCCTTAGTCCGTAGTTAGCAGTTCGTTGTTAGTAATTCAATTTTAATGGTTCATTTTTAGATGTTTAATATACCCGCAATGAAATAAATAAAACCCCCTAACGAAATAAATAAAACCCCATCGTATATGTATTGGTCGAGATTAATCTTGACCCACGGTACCGGTGTTGTCAAATGACGTGTTGCGTACATAAAGTACCGGTGTTGTCAAATGACGTGTTGCGTACAAACATGGGATCTTATGATTAATCTTCTCGTGTTGTTTGCGGGTGATCCTGAACCATATAAAATTGAATTATAAGTACATATATATAAAATATCATGTTATCTTAGAAATATGTGATTTTATTTAATTTTTCCCAATTAATCCCGAAGTTAAACAAGTCTTAGATATCCGATCTCGTTTTGGTCATAGTTTCTTCGTTACAACTCCATTTTCGTTGATTCAACTTGTCACTTCCTTGGATCGAGTCCCTATTTAATACTATGAACTGTAAATACCTTAGTTTGTATTCGAAATCACAGGTCATAGGTCAAACTTTAGTGAAACTTATGAAGTTAATCATTTTCCATCATGTAAACAACCTTAAATGATTATTTTTCTAAAAATACTTATACTTTGAGTTAAATCATGAAATTTTTATGTGTTATCATATTCATAGTAAAAATCATTTTTCCAGAAAATAAACCTCCAATTCAAAGTTTAAGATGGTTTTTAATTATCCAACCCAAAACAGCCCCCGGTTGCACTCCGACGTCGTAAATTCAGTTTTTAAGGTGTTCTTTGAAAAACCAAGTTATACCTTGTTAAATTAGCATATATTTATGATATATTACAGGTCTTGAAGTATTTTAAAAGTTAAGTTAGAAGGATCTATTTAGTTTGCAAACAAGTTTGAAAACATTCAAACTATGTTCTTGTTGTTAAAATTTTATACCACAAAATAAGATAGCTATATATATATGAATCGAATAAGGTTATGAACATAGTTACTACCTCAAGTTCCTTGGACAAGGTTGCTGTAAAAGAGGAGTAAGAACCTAGAACTAAAAGGGTGATGGAATTGGATGAAAGATTGGAAGTAAGTTTGTGTTCTTGGAAGGATTCTTGAAGTGTTTTTGTAAGGGTTTTCTTATGGTGATTAAGTGATGTTTTTGAAGCTAAATGATGAGGAAAATGCTTGGAGATGATCAAGTATGAAGTTAAGAGTATTTTGAGAGAGAAATGGGAGTGTAAGTATGAGAAAATGGGGTGAAGAAATAGTGTGCATGCATAAAAACGTTTTTAGGTTATAAAGGAAAAAAAAGATACCTAACTTTGTTTTCTTGCTAAATAATTCATGCTACTTGACAAATGGTTGGTTCCACATGTTTCTTAATCATTTAAGGCTGCTAAGGAGCAGATTTTTATTGGTATATACCAATAGTAAATACATCTAGAAGCTGCGTATGATACGGGTACATATACCCTAGATATACGTGTAGAAATCTTTGAGAAAACGGAACGAGGATTCAAATATAGCTATCTTTTGTAAATATACTTATATTGTTTTATGTATGTAAGCCCTTTAAAAGTGATAAAATACATATCTATACGATGCATGTATAAGTATTATAGGTTATAAGTATTTATGTCGAAGAACGTTACGTATAGTTATCGTTTTGAAAACTTAAGTTAGTAGTTTCAAAATATACTTATAACTCATTGTTATTAGTACCCAATGAGATGTTAAACATCCTTAGATCATGTTAAATATATATAAATACATATATATACATAAACGTATAATTATCGTATGTTATATAGTTCGTGATATCATCGGTCAAATTGGACGGTCAAACGTTGTGTAAAACTCTTTTCGAAGACATAAGTCTCAACAATTTGGATTGCTTGTCATGTTGGTAAGGTTTAATTTATGTAAATATTAATCTTATAAATATAGAATGATCGAAAAAGTGCGGGTCATTACAGTACCTACCCGTTAAATAAATTTCGTCCCGAAATTTTAAAATTGTACCTATTTTGCGTCATCGGGAAACAAGTGTGGATACTTTTGTTTCATTTGATCCTCTCGTTCCCAAGTAAACTCGGGACCCCTTCGAGCATTCCAACGAACCTTAACGATCGGTATGTTGCTCTGCTTGAGCCGTTTAACTTCACGATCCATGATTTCGATTGGTTCTTCGATGAATTGTAGTTTCTCGTCGACATGGATTTCTTCAAGAGGAATGGTGAGGTCTTCCTTTGCAAGACACTTCTTAAGGTTCGAGACGTGAAAGGTATTATGTACTCCGGCGAGTTGTTGCGGTAACTCGAGTCGATAAGCTACCGGTCCAATGCGTTCGATGATCTTGAACGGGCCTACATATCTTGGGTTCAGTTTACCTCTTTTACCGAAACGTATTACACCTTTCCAAGGTGACACCTTTAGCATAACCATGTCACCGATCTGAAACTCTAATGGTTTCCTTCGGACATCGGCGTAGCTCTTTTGGCGACTACGGGCTGTTTTCAATCTCTCTTTGATTTGTACTATCTTTTCAGTAGTTTCATGTATGATCTCGGGACCAGTTAATTGTCGATCTCCTACTTCATTCCAACAGATAGGAGATCTACACTTCCTTCCGTACAATGCTTCGAATGGTGCAGCTTTAATGCTCGCATGATAACTATTATTATACGAGAATTCTGCTAATGGTAGATACTTATCCCATCCGTTTCCAAAATCGATCACACATGCCCTGAGCATGTCTTCAAGAGTCTGAATTGTTCTTTCACTCTGCCCGTCCGTTTGCGGATGATATGCGGTACTCATATCCAAACGAGTTCCTAGTGCCTCCTGTAGTGATTGCCAGAACTTTGAGGTAAATCAACTATCACGATCAGATATAATGGAAATAGGTATTCCATGCCTTGAAACTATTTCCTTTATATATAATCATAATAATTTCTCCATTCTACCTGTTTCCTTTATAGGCAAGAAATGTGCAGATTTGGTAAGACGATCAACAATTACCCAAATGGTGTCGTATCCCCAGGCAGTCTTTGGTAACTTCGTGATGAAATCCATGGTAATACCGTCCCATTTCCATTCTGGAATTTCTGGTTGTTGAAGTAACCCTGACGGCTTCTGGTGTTCTGCTTTGACTTTGGAACAAGTTAAACATTCCCCAACATATGTTGCAACGTCTGTCTTCAAATTAGGCAACCAATAATGCGTCTTAAGATCTTGGTACATCTTTCCAACTCCAGGATGTATCGAATATCTTGTCTTATGTGCCTCGTTCAATATCAACTTCCTTAATCCACCCAACTTCGGTACCCAAATACGATTTGCAAAATATCGAATTCCATCTTCCCGCATAACGAGTTGCTTCTCATACTTCTTCATTATTTCATTTCCTATATTTTCTTTAGTAAGTGCTTCTCGTTGAACTTCTTTGATTTGTGAGTTGAGATTCATGCGAATTTTTATGTTCATCGCTCGTACTCGAATTGGTTCTCGTTCCTTTCTGCTTAGAGCATCGGCCACCACGTTCGCCTTCCCGGGATGATAACGAATTTCACAATCAAAGTCGTTTATCAGCTCGACCCACCTACGTTGCCTCATGTTCAGCTGTTTTTGATCGAAAATATGTTGAAGGCTTTTATGATCAGTAAACACAGTGCATTTAACCCCATACAAGTAGTGTCTCCATATCTTCAATGCAAACACGACTGCTCCCAGTTCTAGATCATGCGTCGTATAATTCCGCTCGTGAATCTTTAATTGTCGGGATGCGTATGCAATAACTTTCTTCCGTTGCATAAGAACGCAACCAAAACCTTGTCGCGAAGCGTCACAATATATTTCAAAATCATCGTTCCCTTCTGGTAACGATAAAATAGGCGCCGTAGTCAACTTCTTTTTCAGTAATTGAAATGCACTCTCCTGCTCAGAAGTCCATTCATATTTCTTCCCTTTTTGCGTTAACGCTGTCAACGGCTTAGCTATTCAGGAAAAATCTTGAATAAACCTTCTATAATAACCGGCTAAACCCAAAAATTGGCGTATCTGCATTGGTGTCTTAGGAGTCTCCCATTTTTCAATGGCTTCAATTTTTGCTGGATCAACCTGAATTCCTTTGCTACTAACAACGTGGCCAAGAAATTGCACTTCTTTCAACCAGAAAGCACATTTAGAAAATTTAGCATATAGCTGTTCTTTTCTCAACAACTCTAATATCAACCTTAAATGCTGCTCATGCTCTTGCTCACTCTTGGAATAGATAAGAATATCATCAATGAAAACGATAACAAACTTATCTAAATATGGACTACAAACTCGATTCATGAGGTCCATGAATACAGCTGGCGCATTCGTCAATCCAAACGGCATGACCAAAAATTCGTAATGACCGTAGCGTGTCCGAAAAGCAGTTTTCGGTATATCTTCTTCTTTGACACGTAATTGATGATAGCCCGATCTTAGGTCAATTTTCGAGTACACACATGATCCTTGGAGTTGATCAAATAAATCATCAATTCTCGGTAGTGGATACCGATTCTTGATAGTTAACTTATTTAATTCACGATAATCTATACACATTCGGAAAGATCCGTCTTTTTTCTTGACGAATAAAATTGGAGCTCCCCACGGTGAAGTACTTGGTCGTATGAATCCACGATCCAGTAATTCTTTTAACTGACTCTGAAGTTCTTTTAACTCGGACGGTGCAAGTCTATTTGGAGCACGGGCAACCGGTGCAGCTCCTGGTACAAGATCTATTTCAAATTCTACAGATCTAAATGGAGGTAATCCCGGCAACTCTTCCGGAAATACTTCAGGAAAATCTCTTGCCACAGGCACGTCATTGATGCACCTCTCTTTTTCTTTCTTTTCGACTTTATTAACATGTGCTAAGATAGCATAGCACCCTTTCTTCAAGCACTTTTGAGCTTTCAAATAACTAATGAGTTTTAGCTTTGATTTACCCTTCTCTCCATAAATCATTACTGGCATTTTATCCTTACGAGGAATGCGAATTGCCTTCTTGGCGCACACAACTTCAGCTCCTATTTTGGACATCCAGTCCATGCCGATTATTACATCAAAACTTCCTAATTCTACGGGTATCAAATCAATCTTAAATGTTTCTCCGGCTAAATTTATTTTACAATCACGGCAAATTTTATCGGCTTTAATTAGTTTACCATTAGCTAACTCAATCATGTACTTAGCATCTAGAGGTAATGATGAACAATTCAATTTAGCGTGAAAGTCTCTACACACGTAACTTCTATCAGCACCAGTATCAAATATAATAGATGCGGATAAGTTATTAATGGTAAACGTACCCGTAACAAGCTCCGGGTCTTCACATGCCTCTCTAGCATTAATAACAAATGCTCTCCCACGTGCAGGTCCAATATTCTTCTCTGGATTTGGGCACTGGCTCTTATAGTGACCTTGTTTTCCACACCCAAAACAAGTAATGGTAGCCAGAGCAGTTCTATTTGCATTGGTGGCAGGAGTCTTGGTACCATTTGTATTTGTAACGAGAGCCCTACAATCTTCAGCAAGATGACCCTTTCGATTACATTTGTTGCATACCACATTACAGTAACCAGAGTGATGTTTGTGGCATCGGTTGCATAAAGGATTTTGTCCTTTATAACCAAAGCTTAAACCACTACCCGCACCTTGCGTGTTTTCTTGTTTCTTAAAAGATTGTTGTTGGTTACCTCGATCATAATTTCCATTCCACTTTCTTTTGTTACCTGATACCTTCACATCAGTATTGGATACTATCTTATCCATGATGACCTGATCCATTAGCTCATTTGCCATGGTTATAGCTTCATGAATTGTCTTAGGTTTCGATGCTGTAACATTTGCCTTGACCTTTTTGGGCAAACCATCTTTGTACATTTCAATCTTCCGTTCTTCGGTTGGAACCAATTCAGGACATAGCAAAACTAATTCCATGAATCGCTGATTGTAGTTGGTGATTTCAGTACCAATAACCTTCAGACTTCGTAACTCATCTTCCAACTTCCTAACCTCGTTCCTTGGACAATATTCGTTGATTAACATTGTTTTGAATTCTTCCCACGGAGTATCATAAGCTACATCTCCTCCTACAGCCTTCACATAATTTTTCCACCACGTGAGTGCACTATCTTGTAAAGTGCACGATGCATACTTGGTCATGTCCTTTTCAACACAACCACTGATTTTAAACACAGTCTCCATCTTTTCTATCCACCGGGTTAAACCGATCGGTCCTTCTGTTCCACTGAATGATGAGGGCTTGCAAGCTTGAAATGTTTTGTAAGTGCACCCCACACGAGGATTTGGGTTAACTGCAGCACCTCTTGCAGCCTCGACCCATAACATTCTGTCGTTCACTCGCTGATTGATGAGTTCCTGGATTTCTTGTTCCGTCATTCGGTTCAATCGCGCCATATTCTTCTATAAGAATGAAAAGAAAATAATTATTCACATGGAATATTATAGATGTAGTGTATATTTACAGTACATTATAGCTTATTAATAATATGAACCAGGTATTATTATAAAAGCCTTTTCTTCTTATTAGCGTTTTATAATTATATCTAGGGTAGTACCTACCCGTTAATGTCCATACTTAATAGCTTAGTACAGAATCAATTACTACCATCTAAATAATACTTAACCATGGAAAATTATTGCATTTCACACTTCACTATTTTACATATGCTTATCTTACATCGAACATTAAACAAACCACACTAATAATATTATACAAAACATTATATGATCCCATGGTTTAATAGGGCAGCGCATCGTTTGGTCTATTTTCTAGGACGTTTAGGTTCAAAGAATCGGTTAACGCTTATCCTGGCTGTCTGCCTATATTTTGGCTGTGGGACTGAAGAACTGGATGCCGGGATAGAACGAATAGGAATAGCGGGAATAGGGGTGGTAGTGTCTAGTGGAGTTGGTGCCACATCATCCTTATTAAACTCAGGATTTGAATTTTCTAATTCATTAGCCTTTCGTTTCTTTCCTAGTTCGAACTCGTCTTTTGTAATTTCCTGTATTTCTTCCTCTGGTTCACTTTCCTCCTCGGGTTCACTTTCCTCCTCGGGTTCACTTTCCTCCTCGGGTTCACTTTCTTCCTCGGGTTCACTTTCCGGGTTCTCTATAGTTGGTTCATCCGGAATTTGTGAGTCTTCTCCAAAGATATCATTTTCGTCATCGGATAGGTTAATGACTGGAACACCATCTGAAGATTCTGGTTCGGAGTCGCTGAATGTGATAACAAGTTTTGAGCCCGACATCTATCATACAACAACTAACCCATTAGTACTACATAATATTTACATATAAATTTTAACCAACAATGATAAGCAATGGTTTTTAAATCAGACCCGGTCAAAGTCCAGACTTACTAATGTATCCTAACGACTTATCAGTTAGACACACTAATGCAAACCTGGTTCGCTAAGACCACCGCTCTGATACCACATGTCATAACCCGTCTTTAACCATAAGAACGTGTTAAATAACGTATGATTTCATTGCGAGGTATTGACCTCTATATGTGACATTTTTAAAAGAAAAACTGCATATATTATACATTACAAACCATGATTCTTATTTTTGTTACAAGCTTTGGACAACATAAAAATGATTATCGTTTAGCGATAATCTTCGACTTACAAACTTTACATATAATGATAACAACACGGTTTCTAGCATATTTTACAACACAGATCCTCGGGTATGCAGTTTTATTTTTGACACAAATATGCGTACGCAAGATCCTGCTCAAATTCACATTATGCAGCGGAAGCTTTAGTAATCTCCTGAGAATAGACATGTTTTAAAAGGTCAACATAAAGTTGGTGAGATATAGGTTTAGTGCCGGCAGCAATATATATATATATAGACCACATGATTTCGTATATAAACAGTTTAATAAAAATATTCTAAGTGGTTGAGCACTTGGTAACCATACTTAACATTTAATCACGTCGCATATTCCCTTTAATATGAAATCTTACTACACCGTACCAAGTGTAGTCACAAAATGAAGTACTGTGCAACCGTTGAATACTGGTCGTCCAGTCCGGTTGGGGTTGTCAGGCCCGATAGATCTATCAACAGGATTCGCGTTTACAATACCGCTGTAAATAACAGTTACCAAGCTACAGGGAAGTATGCCAGTGGTACAACTCAACATAGAATATATTTTTCAGTTACTTGTGTCCATATCGTAAAACATAAAATACATGTATTCTCATCCCGAAATATTTAGAGTTTAAAAGTGGGACTATATACTCACTGTTGTCTTGAAGATATATATAATTTGACTTGGTCTCCGGTTGATATCACGAACCTATCCATATATAATATATCAATACCTTTTCTTTTTAAACAAACGTCACATATATATACTTGTTATACTTTTAATACTTTGAATAATTCCTTAGTCCGTAGTTAGCAGTTCGTTGTTAGTAATTCAATTTTAATGGTTCATTTTTAGATGTTTAATATACCCGCAATGAAATAAATAAAACCCCCTAACGAAATAAATAAAACCCCATCGTATATGTATTGGTCGAGATTAATCTTGACCCACGGTACCGGTGTTGTCAAATGACGTGTTGCGTACATAAAGTACCGGTGTTGTCAAATGACGTGTTGCGTACAAACATGGGATCTTATGATTAATCTTCTCGTGTTGTTTGCGGGTGATCCTGAACCATATAAAATTGAATTATAAGTACAAATATATAAAATATCATGTTATCTTAGAAATATGTGATTTTATTTAATTTTTCCCAATTAATCCCGAAGTTAAACAAGTCTTAGATATCCGATCTCGTTTTGGTCATAGTTTCTTCGTTACAACTCCATTTTCGTTGATTCAACTTGTCACTTCCTTGGATTGAGTCCCTATTTAAGACTATGAACTGTAAATACCTTAGTTTGTATTCGAAATCACAGGTCATAGGTCAAACTTTAGTGAAACTTATGAAGTTAATCATTTTCCATCATGTAAACAACCTTAAATGATTATTTTTCTAAAAATACTTATACTTTGAGTTAAATCATGAAATTTTTATGTGTTATCATATTCATAGTAAAAATCATTTTTCCAGAAAATAAACCTCCAATTCAAAGTTTAAGATGGTTTTTAATTATCCAACCCAAAACAGCCCCCGGTTGCACTCCGACGTCGTAAATTCAGTTTTTAAGGTGTTCTTTGGAAAACCAAGTTATACCTTGTTAAATTAGCATATATTTATGATATATTACAGGTCTTGAAGTATTTTAAAAGTTAAGTTAGAAGGATCTATTTAGTTTGCAAACAAGTTTGAAAACATTCAAACTATGTTCTTGTTGTTAAAATTTTATACCACAAAATAAGATAGCTATATATATATGAATCGAATAAGGTTATGAACATAGTTACTACCTCAAGTTCCTTGGACAAGGTTGCTGTAAAAGAGGAGTAAGAACCTAGAACTAAAAGGGTGATGGAATTGGATGAAAGATTGGAAGTAAGTTTGTGTTCTTGGAAGGATTCTTGAAGTGTTTTTGTAAGGGTTTTCTTATGGTGATTAAGTGATGTTTTTGAAGCTAAATGATGGGGAAAATGCTTGGAGATGATCAAGTATGAAGTTAAGAGTATTTTGAGAGAGAAATGGGAGTGTAAGTATGAGAAAATGGGGTGAAGAAATGGTGTGCATGCATAAAAACGTTTTTAGGTTATAAAGGAAAAAAAAGATACCTAACTTTGTTTTCTTGCTAAATAATTCATGCTACTTGACAAATGGTTGGTTCCACATGTTTCTTAATCATTTAAGGCTGCTAAGGAGCAGATTTTTATTGGTATATACCAATAGTAAATACATCTAGAAGCTGCGTATGATACGGGTACATATACCCTAGATATACGTGTAGAAATCTTTGAGAAAACGGAACGAGGATTCAAATATAGCTATCTTTTGTAAATATACTTATATTGTTTTATGTATGTAAGCCCTTTAAAAGTGATAAAATACATATCTATACGATGCATGTATAAGTATTATAGGTTATAAGTATTTATGTCGAAGAACGTTACGTATAGTTATCGTTTTGAAAACTTAAGTTAGTAGTTTCAAAATATACTTATAACTCATTGTTATTAGTACCCAATGAGATGTTAAACATCCTTAGATCATGTTAAATATATATAAATACATATATATACATAAACGTATAATTATCGTATGTTATATAGTTCGTGATATCATCGGTCAAATTGGACGGTCAAACGTTGTGTAAAACTCTTTTCGAAGACATAAGTCTCAACAATTTGGATTGCTTGTCATGTTGGTAAGGTTTAATTTATGTAAATATTAATCTTATAAATATAGAATGATCGAAAAAGTGCGGGTCATTACAAATAGTATATACATCTAGAATCTGGGTATAATACGAGTACGAATACTGAATGAATACGAGTAGAATTATTGATGAAAACGAATGGGAATGTAATTGTAACCATTTTTGTTAAGTATAAGTATTTTGATACATGTCCTTAAGCCTTTAAAAAGTGTATTAATACATCTTAATACAATACATATATATACCTTTTAATTAAGTCGTTAACTCATCGTTAGTCGTTACATGTATGTGTTGTTTCGAAGCCTATAAGTTAACGATCTCGTTTAATGTAATTAACTCATTGTTATTATATCTAATGAGATGTTAAATTGTTATATTATCATGATAACATAGTGTATTAATATATCCTAATACGATATATATATATATATATATATATATATATATATATATATATATATATATATATATATATATATATGTATATATATATATATATATGTATATATATATATATATGTATATATAAATGTATATGTTAAGATGTTATTATGTCGATAATCGTTACATGTATATATCATTTCGAAATCCTTAAGTTAGTAATCTCATTTTATGTATATATGTAGTGACCCAAACTTTTCCATGATTATATATTATATGAGATTAATATTTGCATGATTAAATGTTTCCAACATGTTAAGCAATCAAACTTGTTAAGACTTGATTAATTGAAATGAGTTTCATGTATATAATTGACCACCCAGTTTACCCGACGATTCACAAACGTTAAAACTTGTAAAAATGACATGAGAATATATATATATATATATATATATATATATATATATATATATATATATATATATATATATATATATATAACATGATATTATGATAAGTAAGTATCTCATCAAGTATATTAACAATGAGTTATATACATAAAATGAGACTACTGAATTTAGGAACTCGAAACGATGTATATAACGATTATCATTATAACAATGTCTTAATTAAAATAAATGCATATGTATCGTATTAAGATATTAATACACTATGTTTAACATGATAAAATGATACTTAAATATATCATTAAGTGTATTAACAATGAACTACATATGTAAAACAAGACTACTAACTTAAGGATTTCGAAACGATATATATATGTAACAATTATCGATGTAATAACATCTTAATATATATATATATATATATATATATATATATATATATATATATATATATATATATATATATATATATATATATATATATATATCGTATTAGGACATATTAACACACTATGTTATCATGATAATATAACAATTTAACATCTTGTTAGATATAATGACAATGGGTTAATTACATTAAACGAGATCGTTAACTTATAGGCTTCGAAACAACTCATACATGTAACGACTAACGATGAGATAACGACTTAATTAAAATGTATATATATGTAGTGTATTAAGATGTATTAATACACATTTGAAAGACTTAAAGACATATATCAAAATACTTATACTTATCAAAAATGGTTACAATTAAATTCCTATTCATTTTCATCAATAATTCTACTCGTATTCATTCAGTAATCGTACTCGTATAATACCCAGCTTCTAGATGTATATACTATTGATATATACACTCAATAATCAGCTTCTTAGCAGCCCTAAATGATTAATAACATGTGGGACTAAAGCTTTATCATCTAATACCAAATATCTAACTAGAAAATAAGTTACATAACCATTCTTTGTTTTATATCATGAATTATTAAACTAAAATACAAACTAGAATTCCTTTAAATCCAACAAAATGAGTCACGAGCAAAAACACATACAAACACTTTCATTCTTTAATTTTCTTCATATAATTGATCTCTCTCAAGTTCTATCTTCAATTTATAAGTGTTCTTCATAAATTCTATAAGTTCTAGTTTCATAAAACAACCTAAAGAAAGAAAGAATCAAGAAGACTTCAAGATTACTTTCAATCTTTTTAATCCAATCCAACAACTCATCAAAGATCAAGAACTTCCATCTAATCTCAGTAACTTTTTATTTCCTATCAAGGTAATAATCATATTCAAGCTTTGATTCAATTTCTATGACTATAACTATCTTAATTCAAGTAGTAATCTTACTTGAACTTGTTTTCGTGTCATGATTCTACTTCAAGAACTGTCAAGCCATCCAAGATCCTTTGAAGCTCTAGATCATTTTTTGTCATTTCCAATAGATTTACCTACTATACTTGAGGTAGTGATAATGTTCATAACATAGTTCGATTCATACTTATATAATCATCTTATTCGACACAAACAAATTGTAATCACTAGAACATAGTTTAGTTAATTCTAAACTTGTTTACAAACAAAGTTAATCCTTCTAACTTAACTTTTAAAAACAACTTAACACATGTTTTATATCTATATGATATGCTAACTTAATAATTTAAAACTTGGAAACACGAAGAACACCGTAAAACCGGACATACGCCGTCATAGTAAAATCGGGGGCTGTTTTGGGTTGGATAATTAAAAACTATCTTAATATTTGAATTAAAAGTTGTTCTTCTGGAAAAATAATATTTCATATGAACATGAAACTATATCCAAAAATCATGGTTAAAATCAAAGTAGAAGTATGTTTTTCAAAATGGTCATCAAGATGTCGTTCTTTCGACGGAAATGGCTATCTATTTCAAAAATGACTTGTAACCTGTAACTCCGACTATAAACCACCACTTTTTCTATTTATTTCCATAAATTTCAGTTCGTTACGAAACCATATCAATTTGATTCACTCAAAACGGATTTATAATGAAGAAGTTATGAGCAAAACAAGATTGGTTAAAAATGGTTAAAATAGGCTACGTGATGATTTTACAAAAATCTATATTAACCATATCCTAACTAACATTTCTTGTATTATACATGTATTCTAACATATATCATGTAATCTTGATAAACCATAGATACGTATACAATGTTTTGACATATCATATTGACATCATGTATATATTATTTTGAATAAACCGTAAGACATTATATGCGGTAATCTCGAGTTAGCATATAATGGGTCGAGGTTGATTCTAAAATAATATACCATGAGTTGTGATCGAGCCTGAGACATGTATATAGTGGGTCATGGATTGATTTGAGATAATATATCGATTTATTTATGTACAACTAATTGTGGACTACTAATTGAGGACTACTAACTGTGGACTACTAATTGTGGACTACTAACGTTTGACTGCTAACTTAACAACTTAAATCATCAACACGTAATAAAAATGTTGTGAATATATTTTTATCATACTTTGATATATATGTATATATTTGTTATAGGTTCGTGAATCGACCAGTGGCCAAGTCTTATTTCCGACGAATTGAAAATATGTGAAAGTGAGTTATAGTCCCATTTTTACTATCGAATATTTTTGGGATGAGAATACATGCAGTTTTATAAATATTTTACAAAATAGGCATAAGTACTTGAAACTACATTCTATGGTTGGATTATTATACCGGATATCACCATTTTTAGCTTGTAGCCTAAGAATTAGTTGGACGTTATAATTGTCACTAATTAACGCGATTCCTAAAGATAGATCTATTGGGCCTAACAAACCCCATCCGGGTTACGGATGCTTTAGTATTTTGATTTTATAATGTCCGATGAGAGTCCCGGAATGATGTGGATATTCTAGATGCATTTTGTTAATTTCGATTACCAGGTGTTCACCATATGACCGATTTTTATACACAGGTTATGTGAATTATGTTTGCACACGAGATATGTGTGCGGTAAAATAATTGAAATCTTGTGGCCTATTATTATTATTATTATTATTAATATTATGATTTATGATATAGGTTAAACCTATAACTCACCAACATTTTTGTTGACGTTTTAAGCAAGTTTATTCTCAGGTGATTATTAAGAGCTTTCGCTGTTGCAAGCTAATTAAGGACAAGATTTGGAGTCAGCATGTTGTATTATATTGTTTAAAAACTGCATTCAGGAACTTATTTTGATGTAGCATATTATTACTGTAAACCATTATGTAATGGTCATGTGTAAACGGTATATTTTAGATTATCATTACTTGATAATCTACGTTATGACTTCTAAACCTTGTCGATACAATAAAGGTTATGGTTTGTTTTAAAAACGAATGCAGTCTTTGAAAAACGTCTCATATAGAGGTCAAAACCTCGCAACGAAAGCAATTAATATGAAACGTTTATAATCAATATGAACGGGGCATTTCAATATAGTTCATTGTTAATATACTTAATGAGATACTTAATCATCATTTCACCATGTTAAATATATATATATATATATATATATATATATATATATATATATATATATATATATATATATATATATATATATATATATATATATATATATATATATATATATATATATATATATATATATATATATATATATATATATATATATATATCATGTCATTTACAAGTTATAACGTTCGTGAATCATCGGACAATTTGGGTGGTAAAACGTTTACATAAAATCTTTTTCAATTAATCAAGTCTTAATAAATTTGATGGCTTAACATGTTGAAAACATTTAATCATATAAATATTAATCTTATTCAATATATAATCATGGAAAAAATCCGGGTCATGACAAAAATCACCATTTTCTGTATATATAAACGATAACCATTTTAATAATGTATTGTCACACTTTGTTCAGTTAGTATTAGTTTATCTTTTTTGCTTAATCGTTTTTATTATTTTGGTTACCATGATACGTACCTTTACCTTTATCTTTATTTTTTTCGTTTTGTTTTTTCTAGCTTTCAATCTTAGGTTGTGGTAACTTCATTGTTCTATTAGTGTTTGTTCTCTTTTTCTTATTGTTTGTTTCTTAACATTTTACTTACTCATTTTAATGTATGTTGTTTTTTTTATATCTAGATAATAGACTATGGATGTGTAATTGGCAGTGTTTAAATGTATTATTTGGTACGTGTTCTTTGTGCTATCCAGTTTAGGATAATAGTATAAGAATTCTATGAAGTAGTTTTTGCTTTTATTGTTTGATACATGTTAACGGCTGTTTACAATCGTTTAGGTAGTAGTTTTTGCATGTATTGTTTAGGTAGTAGAACTATGTTTCATTTTAATGAGATCCATCAACTATTAATTACATATCATAACTTCTAAATGTTTGCATCAACATTTTAAAAAACAACTACCAATTGTTGCTCCAGTTATTGAAGTAGCTATAATCATTAATCATAGAATAATACAAAAAATATTTGTTACACAAATTAAAATAAATTTATTTGGTGATTAAAAAATAAAAATTATATCATATGTTGATACTAATTTAATAAAAAAATCTTTTATAATCAGTTATACTATATCCACCGTGCATCGAACGGGCTCAAAAAATCTAGTATATATATATAACTATATGTAACATAATTATTAATTAAATGATAAGTTATTTTAATCATTATTTATATTTTTAGCTTATATAAAAAAATAAATAAGATTTTTTTTATAAATTAAATAATGAACCCATGAATTTTAACTAAATATTTTCAAAGATAAAAACATATTAAAAACATTTTTAACATGTTTTTTTTCAAAATTGGCACCTTTATTTTATTTATATTTTTTCTTTTCACCAACTATTTTTTTTATATAAATACCCACTTCTATTTCATAAAAACTTGTATCAAATCTTTGGAAAAACTCTCTTAAAAACTTGGAAAACTACTTGAAATATTTTCTATATATTTTTTATTTATTTATGTCGAATTGCTTTTATTTTTTTGTATATTATTTATAAATTCGAAATTAATATATATAAATTATGTTTATATGTTATAATTAGTATTAAATATTTTTATATGCTATAAAATTATTTTATGAATTTTAAAGTCAATTTAATATTTTTTTATTAATTAAAAATGAAATTGATACATAAATATATATACAGTTATGTGTGTGTGTGTATATATATATATATATATATATATATATATAATACCAAACATGCTAAATAAATTATGTTATTATTTTTACTGTAAATTAACATATATATAATAATTTTTATGATCAAAATATATATTATAAATAATTAATACGAATTTATAATGAATTATTATCATTATTGTAAACTGAAAAGCAAGAAAATAAAAATTAAATTGAATAAAATTTTATAAATCCCTAGGATCTGATCTAAAATCATATTATTATTATTCTAACACTAAAATATAGTTTTCTTATTTTTTATAACTATCAAATCTATTATTTTCTAATTATTGTTTTCGGTTTGTGTAAATAACATGTTTATTATGAATTAAATTTTAAAAAATATTTAAAATAGTAAGAATCATTTAAAATTATTTAGAACTGATATAGAACTTATTTAAGTCATTATATAATTTTTGGAACCAAATTGGTATTTTTTTTATATAATTAAACTTGTTTTATGAATAAATCAAGAATATAATAAGGATAAATATACTAAATAAATATAAAAACGTGGTGGAATTTATTTTTATAAATTTTTACAGATTATTATACTGAGATAAGTGTATAAAAAATTTTATTTATGTTTATTTGGTATTTATTATAATTAAAAACTAATTTATACATAATTATATATGATTATGTTTCTTTAAATATATAAAATATATTTATTAATTAAATATTATTGTTTTTAAATACTTGATCAGTAGATAACATGAAATATAAAATATTATATTTATCTAGTTATTTAATTAATTATTTAACTATTTATGTACATTATTTAGTACTTAATATAATATACTAACCTAATAATAATAAACTTAAACTATTATAAGTATGATATATATAAAATAATATAACGTTTATTTTACAAAATATTTATATAATTATACTTATAAGTATATATATTGTTATTCAGTGTTGTATTCCTATACATACACAATAAGTGGAAACTATAACCATCCTGATAACGTATAACTTATACGAACTTCACCGCTACTTACGATCATGTAGATGATGTCTCAAAAGCTTATGGAAATAAGGTTTCAGATTAATCGAAAGGTTGTAGACGTAGTCTCTCAAAAGTTCCTGACCCCAGCATCTGGTCTTTCCTTGACTTACTTGATAGCACCGAAGTTTAGGCAAGGTTGTACAATATCTATCTGAACATGGTTATGGTGGACACACAAACATTTGTTTAAACAAATCCTAAGTTTACTTAGAAACTTTCAACATCATTTGGACAAATTTCTGATCAAACTAATATATCTCTAGGTTGATATCTCGATTATTTACTTCCGTTCATTTCTTTCGTGGAATAACTTTAACTGCTAATAAGGTGAACTTCATAGCCCCACTTTTTCCTATTACACAACTGTTTTAATCTTTGGAATGAGACACATACTTACTTTTAAACTGTTTTACGCTTAGACACAAGTACTCAACTATTAGCTATGCTGTCATGCTTTGATTCATGCTAAATTCCTACCGTGATATCGTTAATTGCTACGTGTAAATGCAAACTTAATTATTGTGAGTAGGCCTATTGAGAGTAACGTCTCTAACCATTTTGTAGTGACCCGTCCTAATCCATATGGACGAAGTCTTCAACAGCTGTTCCCATTACGAGGTTCTGACCTCTATATGCCATGAACGACTCCATGTAATATGAGCAAATGTACAGTGGAAGATTTCTTTCATACCTGAGAATAAACATGTTTTAAAGTGTCAACCAAAAGGTTGGTGAGTTCATAAGTTTATCATAATAAAATTCATCATTTTGATAGACCACAAGATAATCATAATTAGAAAACAATCTGTGCAGGTCTATTCCTGCTGTAAAATCATTCATATGAAGAACACCAGAACCTTTCAAACAACTCACCAACGGTAGCTAATGCGTAGTGCAATGACAAAATCATCTCACCGTGGTAGTTAATACAATATAATTCTTACAACGGGGGCTAATGCGTACGCAATGCAAAATCATCCCTCCGAGGGTAGCTGAAACGGGGGTTAATGCGTACGCAATGCAAAATCATCCCTCCATTACCAACTACAAAGTCGACTATAATACAATACAATACATTACATCGAGGGCTAGTGCGTGCGTGCAATGCAAAATCATCCCGCCGATGGTAGTTAAAACGGGAGCTAATGTGTACGCAATGCAAAATCATCTCTCCGTTAACTACTAAATCAAACCTCTGAATCCAAATAATTCTATCATAGAATGTAGTTTTGAATATTTGTGTCTATTTTGTCAATCATTTATAAAAGCAGTTCATGTATTCTCAGTTCAAAAATATATCTCAAAAGCATTTAGGAAATAGTTATAAAAACAGCGCATGTATTCTCAGTTCCAAAAATGTAAAGAGTAAAAGGGAATCAAATGAACTCATAATACGATATTTTGTAGTAAAAATATGCATACGATGATATTGCACAATGAAGGGTTGGCCTCGGATTCACGAACCTATATCATTTATATATATATATATATTAACACATATACTCGTAATCGAACTACTAAATTTACATATTATTAGTAATATAATTGTTAAATTATATATTTTATCAGTAAGTAATTTAATTATTTCTATTTTATGTACTTTAACTAAATAATTAGTATTTATTAATAAACGTTAATATAGATATATTATATGTTTTAACTATAGTGTTTTGTAACTAAAAATCATTTGATAAAATAATATTATTAATAATAAATAAAAAGTTGTATTATTTTTACAATAAAAAATACTAACTTTGATAAAAAAATCATTAATACTAATAATACCTAATACTAATACTTGTTAATAAATATATTAATGTTAATAATAGTAATAGTAATAATAATGATAATAATAATTATAAAAATTATAGTAATAATGATAATATTAATAAAATGTATTATTTTTATAATAGTAATAATAATAATAATAATAATAATAATAATAATAATAATAATAATAATAATAATAATAATAATAATAATAATAATAATAATAATAAATTTTAGAATACAACCTCTGAAGAAACAAGCTCCTAAAAATAAAACGCCACTGCCCGGCTCGAACCCGAGACCCCTCGCTCATACGACATCTCCCTTAACCACTAAACCGCTCGTTTCATTCTTGATATAACCCGCATGTTTATATATTCAACATATACGAGACAGTTTTTATTATCTTCTTTATTTTATCATCATCATCATTAATATATTAACCTCATCACAGCCTATCATCATAACGAACATCGTGACACCATTTTCATCTTCATCATCGATGTTATCACCTTCGTGTATAACCTCATCATCACAGTCTAATCATAATCGTGATCTATCATCATTCTTAACATCAACCTCGTACCATCATTCAAGTAACCTCATGATCCTCTTAATCATCTTCACTTATCATCACTATTACTATTAACTAACATCATCATCATCGAAACTTAAATTATCATTATCACAATCATAACGTTAATCGTCATTTTCATTATAGATAAACACCATCACCATCATCACTTTATCTTCTTTTTCATCATCACCTTAAACAGCAAAACACTTCCATCACTTCCTATATCATCTTACGTTTACATCATCTTTATCATCATTAATAAAAAATGTATGAGCATGTGTTGAAAATGAGTGTCACATGAATCAAAATTCATGGATAATGATTTGGCCCAATAGAATTTCTTTGGGATTAAATCGGCCCAAGTATTTGTAGTGACCCGAACTTTTCCATGTTTATATATATTAATTGAGATTGATATTTACATGATTAAATGTTTCTAACATGTTAAGCAATCAAACTTTTTAAGACTTGATTAATTGAAATATGTTTCATATAGACAATTGACCACCCAAGTTGATCGGTGATTCACGAACGTTAAAACTTGTAAAAACTATATGATGACATATATATGGATATATATATATAGTTAACATGATACTATGATAAGAAAACATATCATAAAGTATATTAACAATGAACTACATATGTAAAAACAAGACTACTAACTTAATGATTTTTAAACGAGACATATATGTAACGATTATCGTTGTAAAGACATTTAATGTATATATATCATATTAAGAGATATTCATACATGATAATATCATGATAATATAATAATTTAAAATCTCATTTGATATTATAAACATTGGGTTAACAACATTTAACAAGATCGTTAACCTAAAGGTTTCAAAACAACACTTACATGTAACGACTAACGATGACTTAACGACTCAGTTAAAATGTATATACATGTAGTGTTTTAATATGTATTTATACACTTTTGAAAGACTTCAATACACTTATCAAAATACTTCTACTTAACAAAAATGCTTACAATTACATCCTCGTTCAGTTTCATCAACAATTCTACTCGTATGCACCCGTATTCGTACTCGTACAATACACAGCTTTTAGATGTATGTACTATTGGTATATACACTCCAATGATCAGCTCTTAGCAGCCCATGTGAGTCACCTAACACATGTGGGAACCATCATTTGGCAACTAGCATGAAATATCTCATAAAATTACAAAAATATGAGTAATCATTCATGACTTATTTACATGAAAACAAAATTACATATCCTTTATATCTAATCCATACACCAACGACCAAAAACACCTACAAACACTTTCATTCTTCAATTTTCTTCATCTAATTGATCTCTCTCAAGTTCTATCTTCAAGTTCTAAGTGTTCTTCATAAATTCCAAAAGTTCTAGTTTCATAAAATCAAGAATACTTTCAAGTTTGCTAGCTCACTTCCAATCTTGTAAGGTGATCATCCAACCTCAAGAAATCTTTGTTTCTTACAGTAGGTTATCATTCTAATACAAGGTAATAATCATATTCAAACTTTGGTTCAATTTCTATAACTATAACAATCTTATTTCAAGTGATGATCTTACTTGAACTTGTTTTCGTGTCATGATTCTGCTTCAAGAACTTCGAGCCATCCAAGGATCCATTGAAGCTAGATCCATTTTTCTCTTTTCCAGTAGGTTTATCCAAGTAAATTAAGGCATTAATGATGTTCATAACATCATTCGATTCATACATATAAAGCTATCTTATTCGAAGGTTTAAACTTGTAATCATTAGAACATAGTTTAGTTAATTCTAAACTTGTTCGCAAACAAAAGTTAATCCTTCTAACTTGACTTTTAAAATCAAATAAACACATGTTCTATATCTATATGATATGCTAACTTAATGATTTAAAACCTGGAAACACGAAAAACACCGTAAAACCGGATTTACGCCGTCGTAGTAACACCGCGGGCTGTTTTGGGTTAGTTAATTAAAAACTATGATAAACTTTGATTTAAAAGTTGTTATTCTGAGAAAATGATTTTTATTATGAACATGAAACTATATCCAAAAATTATGGTTAAACTCAAAGTGGAAGTATGTTTTCTAAAATGGTCATCTAGACGTCGTTCTTTCGACTGAAATGACTACCTTTACAAAAACGACTTGTAACTTATTTTTCCGACTATAAACCTATACTTTTTCTGTTTAGATTCATAAAATAGAGTTCAATATGAAACCATAGCAATTTGATTCACTCAAAACGGATTTAAAATGAAGAAGTTATGGGTAAAATAAGATTGGATAATTTTTCTCATTTTAGCTACGTGAAAATTGGTAACAAATCTATTCCAACCATAACTTAATCAACTTGTATGGTATATTATGTAATCTTGAGATACCATAGACACGTATACAATGTTTCGATCTATCATGTCGACACATCTATATATATTTCGGAACAACCATAGACACTCTATATGTGAATGTTGGAGTTAGCTATACAGGGTTGAGGTTGATTCCAAAATATATATAGTTTGAGTTGTGATCAATACTGAGATACGTATACACTGGGTCGTGGATTGATTCAAGATAATATTTATCGATTTATTTCTGTACATCTAACTGTGGACAACTAGTTATAGGTTACTAACGAGGACAGCTGACTTAATAAACTTAAAACATCAAAATATATTAAAAGTGTTGTAAATATATTTTGAACATACTTTAATATATATGTATATATTGTTATAGGTTCGTGAATCAACAGTGGCCAAGTCTTACTTCCCGACGAAGTAAAAATCTGTGAAAGTGAGTTATAGTCCCACTTTTAAAATCTAATATTTTTGGGATGAGAATACATGCAGGTTTTATAAATGATTTACAAAATAGACACAAGTACGTGAAACTACATTCTATGGTTGAATTATCGAAATCGAATATGCCCCTTTTTATTAAGTCTGGTAATCTAAGAATTAGGGAACAGACACCCTAATTGACGCGAATCCTAAAGATAGATCTATTGGGCCTAACAAACCCCATCCAAAGTACCGGATGCTTTAGTACTTCGAAATTTATATCATATCCGAAGGGTGTCCCGGAATGATGGGGATATTCTTATATATGCATCTTGTTAATGTCGGTTACTAGGTGTTCACCATATGAATGATTTTTATCTCTATGTATGGGATGTGTATTGAAATATGAAATCTTGTGGTCTATTATTATGATTTGATATATATAGGTTAAACCTATAACTCACCAACATTTTTGTTGACGTTTTAAGCATGTTTATTCTCAGGTGATTATTAAGAGCTTCCGTTGTCGCATACTTAAATAAGGACGAGATTTGGAGTCCATGCTTGTATGATATTGTGTAAAAACTGCATTCAAGAAACTTATTTTGTTGTAACATATTTGTATTGTAAACCATTATGTAATGGTCGTGTGTAAACAGGATATTTTAGATTATCATTATTTGATAATCTACGTAAAGCTTTTTAAACCTTTATTGATGAAATAAAGGTTATGGTTTGTTTTAAAATGAATGCAGTCTTTGAAAAACGTCTCATATAGAGGTCAAAACCTCGCAACGAAATCAATTAATATGGAACGTTTTTAATCAATAAGAACGGGACATTTCAGTTGGTATCCGAGCGTTGGTCTTAGAGAACCAGAAAATTTGCATTAGTGTGTCTTATCGAGTTTGTTAGGATGCATTAGTGAGTCTGGACTTCGACCGTGTTTTCTTTAAAAATGATTGCTTAACATTTTTGTTGGAAACTATATATTTTTAACATATGAATATTATGTGATATATTAATCTCTTATCGTGTTTGATATTATGTGATAGATGTCTACCTCTAGAACAAGTCCCATTGACTCACCTAATAATAATGAAGAGTTAAATGTAAATTGGAATGATTCGTGGACTGATTCACAAGTTCCCGAAGAGGAACCGGAAGAAGAGTCGGAACCGGAAGAAGAATCGAAACCGGAAGAAGAATCGGAACCGGAAGAAGAAATAGAATCGGTGGGGGAAATAATAAAACGGTTAAGTAAAAGAGAATCCTCAACCAACCGACCAAAGTTAATCATGGTCAATGGTGTTTCCGCCAAGGAAGCAAAATATTGGGAGGATTACCAATTCTCCGATGAATCAGATTCCGACGAGAATTCCGATGATGTTATAGAAATTACCCCAACTGAATTTAAAAAGGCAAAAGAAAATAATAAGGGAAAGGGCATAAAAATAGAGAAATCTAATTCCAACCCCGATGAACTTTATATGTATCGTCAACCCCCGAAGTCCTTAAGTTGTAACAATGACCCGGGAACCTCTAAACCACCAGGTTTTTCTAAACCAATGTGGACAACGACGGCTCGTATTAGGGGAACATCATATATCCCTAGAAACTTGGCAAAACGAACCAAAACCGAAGAAGAAGAAACGAGCGAGTCGGAATAAGATAGTTGTATTCGTGTGGTGTAATATATGTAATATAGTGTTCTTATGCTTTATGATATATGTAAAAATTGCTTGTATTAATAAGTATTTTTTTTATGAATCTAACTCTTGTCTATTTTACAGTTTAAAAACACAAAATGGATAGACAACCCAATATTTTAAGAGACCTACCCGGAGACATGATTGATGAAATCTTGTCTAGAGTCGGCCAGAATTCTTCGGCACAACTATTTAAGGCGAGATCAGTTTGTAAGACATTCGAAGAACGTTCCAAGAATGTCTTGGTTTATAAGAGACTTTCGTTTGAAAGATGGGGGATATCACATTGGGAAACCCATAAGTTACGATGTGTTTACTTTGACGCATATATTGCGGGGAACCCAAATGCTATTTTACGCAACGGGTTAAGAAATTATTTTGACTCAATATATCCGAATATTGGACTTCGTGATTTAGAAAAAGCGGCTAACATGCAACATAAAGAAGCATGTTATGCTTACGGATTAGTAATGTTCGCTTCTCACCAAAGTGAGAACAAGAACATCGGGCTACAACTATTAAACAAAACGTTTCCACAAGTGACGGAGTCGGTAATTGGGGTAAGAAATGAGGTTTTTAGATTATTACGGGACTGTTGGACATTACGTAACCCTCGTCCCTTTGATGACGTTACAACACGCTGTCTTATCAACGGCCATAACGGTTATGTTGCACAAGACCAAGGATGGGAAGTAGTCCTAGTAAAACCAGAATGCATGACTTGTTTCTGGACGTATGAATTACGTGTCTTTATTGCCTTTGCTGAACGACTTGTGTACTAGCTAGAATTGTCTTCACAACTATCTTGTATCAAAGTTATTGTGTGCTATATTTCATGCTTTATGTAAAATAAGCGGTATTGTAAGTTTGTAAAATATTGTATAAAAGTTTGAACGCGAAATATTATTATAATCAGTTTTTCATATAGAATTGTAGTAGTTGAATTGTATATTAGCTACTAAGTATGAACTTAACGGGTAGGTACTACCCGAATTTAAACTTATAAAACGCTAATATGAAGAAAAAGCTTTTATAAATGAGTTCATATTATGCTACAAAATACTATTAACTACTCTTAATATTCTGTATGATTAACTTGTTCCATTTAACTATTTTGAAGGAAATGACACCGACTACTCGACACACCGTGAATATGAATGAAGAGGAATTCCGTACTTTTCTAGCTTCAAACATAGCCGCAGTACAGGCTGCGCTACATACCAACAATAACCTTGGATCTAGCAGTACAGGAAATCGTGTAGGATGCACCTACAAAGAATTCACTGCCTGCAAACCTTTGGAATTTGATGGAACCGAAGGACCGATCGGATTGAAACGGTGGACCGAGAAGGTTGAATCGGTGTTTGCCATAAGTAAGTGTACTGAAGAGGACAAAGTGAAGTACGCTACGCATACCTTCACAGGTTCTGCGTTAACATGGTGGAATACCTATCTAGAGCAAGTGGGACAAGATGATGCGTACGCACTACCGTGGTCAGCATTCAAGCACTTGATGAACGAGAAGTACCGTCCCAGAACCGAGGTCAATAAGCTCAAGACAGAACTTAGAGGGTTACGAACCCAAGGATTTGATATTACCACGTACGAAAGACGATTCACAGAATTGTGCCTATTGTGTCCGGGAGCATTCGAAGATGAGGAAGAGAAGATCGACGTGTTTGTGAAAGGATTACCGGAAAGAATCCAAGAAGATATAAGTTCACACGAGCCCGCCTCCATACAACAGGCATGTAGAATGGCTCACAAACTAGTGAACCAGATTGAAGAAAGAATTAAAGAACAGACTGCTGAAGAGGCCAATGTGAAGCAAGTCAAAAGAAAGTGGGAGGAAAACGGTGATAAGAATCACCAATACAACAACAACAGCAATTACAACAATAATCGCAACAATTATCCCAACAATCGCAACATCAATCGCAACTACAACAAACGGCCCAACAACAACAACAACAACAACAGCAACTACAACAATCATCCCAACAACAATAATAACCGCAACAACAACAACAATCAGAAGCAGCTATGCCAAAGGTGTGAAAAGAATCACTCGGGGTTCTGCACCAAATTTTGCAACAAGTGTAAAAGAAATGGTCATAGCGCGGCGAAGTGTGAGGTCTACGGACCAGGGGTTAATAGAACGAAAGGAACAAATGGTGTCGGAACGAGTAATGGCGGAGCAAGTAGTGTCGGAGCAAGTTATGCCAATGTAGTTTGTTATAAATGTGGAAAACCAGGCCACATTATTAGAAATTGCCCGAACCAGGAGAACACGAATGGACAAGGCCGTGGAAGAGTTTTCAATATTAATGCGGTAGAGGCACAGGAAGACCCGGAGCTTGTTACGGGTACGTTTCTTATTGACAATAAATCTGCTTACGTTTTATTTGATTCGGGTGCGGATAGAAGCTATATGAGTAGAGATTTTTGTGCTAAATTAAGTTGTCCATTGACGCCTTTGGATAGTAAATTTTTACTCGAATTAGCAAATGGTAAATTAATTTCAGCAGATAATATATGTCGGAATCGAGAAATTAAACTGGTTAGCGAAACATTTAAGATTGATTTGATACCAGTAGAGTTAGGGAGTTTTTATGTGATAATCGGTATGGACTGGTTGAAAGAAGTGAAAGCGGAGATCGTTTGTTACAAAAATGCAATTCGCATTATACGAGAAAAAGGAAAACCCTTAATGGTGTACGGAGAAAAGGGCAACACGAAGCTACATCTTATTAGTAATTTGAAGGCACAAAAACTAATAAGAAAAGGTTGCTATGCTATTCTAGCACACGTCGAGAAAGTACAAACTGAAGAAAAGAGCATCAATGATGTTCCCATTGCAAAAGAATTTCCCGATGTATTTCCGAAAGAATTACCGGGATTACCCCCACATCGATCCGTTGAATTTCAAATAGATCTTGTACCAGGAGCTGCACCAATAGCTCGTGCTCCTTACAGACTCGCACCCAGCGAGATGAAAGAACTGCAAAGCCAATTACAAGAACTTTTAGAGCGTGGTTTCATTCGACCAAGGACATCACCGTGGGGAGCTCCTGTTTTGTTTGTCAAGAAGAAAGATGGTACATTCAGGTTGTGTATCGACTACCGAGAGTTGAACAAACTTACCATCAAGAACCGCTACCCACTACCGAGAATCGACGACTTATTTGATCAACTACAAGGCTCGTCTGTTTATTCAAAGATTGACTTACGTTCCGGGTATCATCAAATGCGGGTGAAAGAAGATGATATTCCAAAGACTGCTTTCAGAACACGTTACGGTCATTACGAGTTTATGGTCATGCCGTTTGGTTTAACTAATGCACCAGCTGTGTTCATGGACCTTATGAACCGAGTGTGTGGACCATACCTTGACAAGTTTGTCATTGTTTTCATTGATGACATACTTATTTACTCAAAGAATGACCAAGAACACGGTGAACATTTGAGAAAGGTGTTAGAAGTATTGAGGAAGGAAAAATTGTACGCTAAGTTTTCAAAGTGTGCATTTTGGTTGGAAGAAGTTCAATTCCTCGGTCACATAGTGAACAAAGAAGGTATTAAGGTGGATCCGGCAAAGATAGAAACTGTTGAAAAGTGGGAAACCCCGAAAACTCCGAAACACATACGCCAGTTTTTAGGACTAGCTGGTTACTACAGAAGGTTCATCCAAGACTTTTCCAGAATAGCAAAACCCTTGACTGCATTAACGCATAAAGGGAAGAAATTTGAATGGAATGATGAACAAGAGAAAGCGTTTCAGTTATGGAAGAAAAAGCTAACTACGGCACCTATATTGTCATTGCCTGAAGGGAATGATGATTTTGTGATTTATTGTGATGCATCAAAGCAAGGTCTCGGTTGTGTATTAATGCAACGAACGAAGGTGATTGCTTATGCGTCTAGACAATTGAAGATTCACGAACAAAATTATACGACGCATGATTTGGAATTAGGCGCGGTTGTTTTTGCATTAAAGACTTGGAGGCACTACGTATATGGGGTCAAAAGTATTATATATACCGACCACAAAAGTCTTCAACACATATTTAATCAGAAACAACTGAATATGAGGCAGCGTAGGTGGATTGAGTTATTGAATGATTACGACTTTGAGATTCGTTACCACCCGGGGAAGGCAAATGTGGTAGCCGATGCCTTGAGCAGGAAGGACAGAGAACCCATTCGAGTAAAATCTATGAATATAATGATTCATAATAACATTACTACTCAAATAAAGGAGGCGCAACAAGGAGTTTTAAAAGAGGGAAATTTAAAGGATGAAATACCCAAAGGATCAGAGAAGCATCTTAATATTCGGGAAGACGGAACCCGGTATAGGGCTGAAAGGATTTGGGTACCAAAATTTGGAGATATGAGAGAAATGGTACTTAGAGAAGCTCATAAAACCAGATACTCAATACATCCTGGAACGGGGAAGATGTACAAGGATCTCAAGAAACATTTTTGATGGCCGGGTATGAAAGCTGATGTTGCTAAATACGTAGGAGAATGTTTGACGTGTTCTAAGGTCAAAGCTGAGCATCAGAAACCATCAGGTCTACTTCAACAACCCGAAATCCCGGAATGGAAATGGGAAAACATTACCATGGATTTCATCACTAAATTGCCAAGGACTGCAAGTGGTTTTGATACTATTTGGGTAATAGTTGATCGTCTCACCAAATCAGCACACTTCCTACCAATAAGAGAAGATGACAAGATGGAGAAGTTAGCACGACTGTATTTGAAGGAAGTCGTCTCCAGACATGGAATACCAATCTCTATTATCTCTGATAGGGATGGCAGATTTATTTCAAGATTCTGGCAGACATTACAGCAAGCATTAGGAACTCGTCTAGACATGAGTACTGCCTATCATCCACAAACTGATGGGCAGAGCGAAAGGACGATACAAACGCTTGAAGACATGCTACGAGCATGTGTTATTGATTTCGGAAACAGTTGGGATCGACATCTACCGTTAGCAGAATTTTCCTACAACAACAGCTACCATTCAAGCATTGAGATGGCGCCGTTTGAAGCACTTTATGGTAGAAAGTGCAGGTCTCCGATTTGTTGGAGTGAAGTGGGGGATAGACAGATTACGGGTCCGGAGATTATACAAGAAACTACCGAGAAGATCATCCAAATTCAACAACGGTTGAAAACCGCCCAAAGTCGACAAAAGAGCTACGCTGACATTAAAAGAAAAGATATAGAATTTGAAATTGGAGAGATGGTCATGCTTAAAGTTGCACCTTGGAAAGGCGTTGTTCGATTTGGTAAACGAGGGAAATTAAATCCAAGGTATATTGGACCATTCAAGATTATTGATCGTGTCGGACCAGTAGCTTACCGACTAGAGTTACCTCAACAACTCGCGGCTGTACATAACACTTTCCACGTCTCGAATTTAAAGAAATGTTTTGCTAAAGAAGATCTCACTATTCCGTTAGATGAAATCCAAATCAACGAAAAACTTCAATTCATCGAAGAACCCGTCGAAATAATGGATCGTGAGGTTAAAAGACTTAAGCAAAACAAGATACCAATTGTTAAGGTTTGATGGAATGCTCGTAGAGGACCCGAGTTCACCTGGGAGCGTGAAGATCAGATGAAGAAGAAATACCCGCATCTTTTTCCAGAATATTCGTCAACACCTTCAACAGCTTAAAATTTCGGGACGAAATTTATTTAACGGGTAGGTACTGTAGTGACCCGAACTTTTCCATGTTTATATATATTAATTGAGATTGATATTTACATGATTAAATGTTTCCAACATGTTAAGCAATCAAACTTTTTAAGACTTGATTAATTGAAATATGTTTCATATAGACAATTGACCACCCAAGTTGATCGGTGATTCACGAACGTTAAAACTTGTAAAAACTATATGATGACATATATATGGATATATATATATAGTTAACATGATACTATGATAAGAAAACATATCATAAAGTATATTAACAATGAACTACATATGTAAAAACAAGACTACTAACTTAATGATTTTTAAACGAGACATATATGTAACGATTATCGTTGTAAAGACATTTAATGTATATATATCATATTAAGAGATATTCATACATGATAATATCATGATAATATAATAATTTAAAATCTCATTTGATATTATAAACATTGGGTTAACAACATTTAACAAGATCGTTAACCTAAAGGTTTCAAAACAACACTTACATGTAACGACTAACGATGACTTAACGACTCAGTTAAAATGTATATACATGTAGTGTTTTAATATGTATTTATACACTTTTGAAAGACTTCAATACACTTATCAAAATACTTCTACTTAACAAAAATGCTTACAATTACATCCTCGTTCAGTTTCATCAACAATTCTACTCGTATGCACCCGTATTCGTACTCGTACAATACACAGCTTTTAGATGTATGTACTATTGGTATATACACTCCAATGATCAGCTCTTAGCAGCCCATGTGAGTCACCTAACACATGTGGGAACCATCATTTGGCAACTAGCATGAAATATCTCATAAAATTACAAAAATATGAGTAATCATTCATGACTTATTTACATGAAAACAAAATTACATATCCTTTATATCTAATCCATACACCAACGACCAAAAACACCTACAAACACTTTCATTCTTCAATTTTCTTCATCTAATTGATCTCTCTCAAGTTCTATCTTCAAGTTCTAAGTGTTCTTCATAAATTCCAAAAGTTCTAGTTTCATAAAATCAAGAATACTTTCAAGTTTGCTAGCTCACTTCCAATCTTGTAAGGTGATCATCCAACCTCAAGAAATCTTTGTTTCTTACAGTAGGTTATCATTCTAATATAAGGTAATAATCATATTCAAACTTTGGTTCAATTTCTATAACTATAACAATCTTATTTCAAGTGATGATCTTACTTGAACTTGTTTTCGTGTCATGATTCTGCTTCAAGAACTTCGAGCCATCCAAGGATCCATTGAAGCTAGATCCATTTTTCTCTTTTCCAGTAGGTTTATCCAAGTAAATTAAGGTATTAATGATGTTCATAACATCATTCGATTCATACATATAAAGCTATCTTATTCGAAGGTTTAAACTTGTAATCACTAGAACATAGTTTAGTTAATTCTAAACTTGTTCGCAAACAAAAGTTAATCCTTCTAACTTGACTTTTAAAATCAAATAAACACATGTTCTATATCTATATGATATGCTAACTTAATGATTTAAAACCTGGAAACACGAAAAACACCGTAAAACCGGATTTACGCCGTCGTAGTAACACCGCGGGCTGTTTTGGGTTAGTTAATTAAAAACTATGATAAACTTTGATTTAAAAGTTGTTATTCTGAGAAAATGATTTTTATTATGAACATGAAACTATATCCAAAAATTATGGTTAAACTCAAAGTGGAAGTATGTTTTCTAAAATGGTCATCTAGACGTCGTTCTTTCGACTGAAATGACTACCTTTACAAAAACGACTTGTAACTTATTTTTCCGACTATAAACCTATACTTTTTCTGTTTAGATTCATAAAATAGAGTTCAATATGAAACCATAGCAATTTGATTCACTCAAAACGGATTTAAAATGAAGAAGTTATGGGTAAAATAAGATTGGATAATTTTTCTCATTTTAGCTACGTGAAAATTGGTAACAAATCTATTCCAACCATAACTTAATCAACTTGTATGGTATATTATGTAATCTTGAGATACCATAGACACGTATACAATGTTTCGATCTATCATGTCGACACATCTATATATATTTCGGAACAACCATAGACACTCTATATGTGAATGTTGGAGTTAGCTATACAGGGTTGAGGTTGATTCCAAAATATATATAGTTTGAGTTGTGATCAATACTGAGATACGTATACACTGGGTCGTGGATTGATTCAAGATAATATTTATCGATTTATTTCTGTACATCTAACTGTGGACAACTAGTTATAGGTTACTAACGAGGACAGCTGACTTAATAAACTTAAAACATCAAAATATATTAAAAGTGTTGTAAATATATTTTGAACATACTTTAATATATATGTATATATTGTTATAGGTTCGTGAATCAACAGTGGCCAAGTCTTACTTCCCGACGAAGTAAAAATCTGTGAAAGTGAGTTATAGTCCCACTTTTAAAATCTAATATTTTTGGGATGAGAATACATGCAGGTTTTATAAATGATTTACAAAATAGACACAAGTACGTGAAACTACATTCTATGGTTGAATTATCGAAATCGAATATGCCCCTTTTTATTAAGTCTGGTAATCTAAGAATTAGGGAACAGACACCCTAATTGACGCGAATCCTAAAGATAGATCTATTGGGCCTAACAAACCCCATCCAAAGTACCGGATGCTTTAGTACTTCGAAATTTATATCATATCCGAAGGGTGTCCCGGAATGATGGGGATATTCTTATATATGCATCTTGTTAATGTCGGTTACTAGGTGTTCACCATATGAATGATTTTTATCTCTATGTATGGGATGTGTATTGAAATATGAAATCTTGTGGTCTATTATTATGATTTGATATATATAGGTTAAACCTATAACTCACCAACATTTTTGTTGACGTTTTAAGCATGTTTATTCTCAGGTGATTATTAAGAGCTTCCGTTGTCGCATACTTAAATAAGGACGAGATTTGGAGTCCATGCTTGTATGATATTGTGTAAAAACTGCATTCAAGAAACTTATTTTGTTGTAACATATTTGTATTGTAAACCATTATGTAATGGTCGTGTGTAAACAGGATATTTTAGATTATCATTATTTGATAATCTACGTAAAGCTTTTTAAACCTTTATTGATGAAATAAAGGTTATGGTTTGTTTTAAAATGAATGCAGTCTTTGAAAAACGTCTCATATAGAGGTCAAAACCTCGCAACGAAATCAATTAATATGGAACGTTTTTAATCAATAAGAACGGGACATTTCAGTATTCCTTCGACCCAATAACAAGAACAAGCCCACGGTCGGTTTCAATATAAATGTTCGATAGTATTTTGATACGATACAAGTTGCCAGATATATTGGTGAATTGGCTGTCGGTGGAAAAAGAAAGGAAAATAAAATATCCAACGTCCCTACTCATGTTTAATTTAAATGGGATAAGGCTTAGTGGGGGAGTGGGATCCCTTGTTTGTAAACATTAACCAGCTGTAATCCTACAAGGAAATTTGATGGCCTTTTTCATTTAAATAGTCAAGTAGTAGAAAGATTGTGGGGTTTTCAATTGATTGAAGGTTGTCTGCCAAATAGAAAAGAAAGAGCACTCATAATTTGGCTTTATGCTTTTTAATAACATCCAATATTTATATGCAGTTCGCTGTGAGAGTTTAGAAGAAAAAAAATTATGGAGTTTCACGATGCTGCAAACAGAAGCTGGCTGGACAGGACACGTAACATAAGTACGAAGCAGAAACAATCGGTTGTAGATGTTTTGTTGTTTATTTACGATGGTTCTGCAAGAACAGAATTGCAGGTGGCAGTTTGGTGATTTGTTCAAACCAGAAAGCTGAAGAACTCGAGTAGCAGTAAAGAATTGGGTAAGTGATTGTGGCGGTTAACAGAACAAACAAAAACAACAATGAAGAAGAGAGATGATTATCGTTGGTGGCTGTGGTGGTTGATATCATGAAGAAGAAGAGAAGATCAAAAATAATGATAGGTGTGGATGGTAATGGTGTTTGTGGGGGGTGCTATATATATATATATATATATATATATATATATATATATATATATATATATATATATATATATATATATATATATATATATATATATATATATATATAGCATGCGTATGTATCTATATATAATGAGGTGGTGGATATTGTGATCGAGTTCAAGTGTGGTGATTGAAGTCGACAGTTTGGGTTTGGTTTGGTTATCACGTATCAAAGAATCCAAGGTGATATCACTTTCCAATTGTGTTCTTGCAGTAGAGATTTATAGTGTAAATGAATAATTGATGCTATAATAATAATTTATTAAAATTGTGAAGTCGATGTGTAACAGATCGCAGACAGGGTTCCTCAAACAAGAAGAAAAAAACAAGAAAATTAAAAGTGATGTGGTTTGCTAACAGATTTCAATTATCTGACTGTATGATTATAGTGATCAATTTTGTTCACATTGTGAGGGGATTTGGACGTGTAATAAGAATCAGACATAAAGTACATGATTAATTCGATCAGAGAAAATAATGTAAAGCTTGATCATGATGGTTAACAGATTGGAATCAATTGCAGTTGTTTTGTGGTGAATGTGGTGATCAACAGTTTTAATCAATTTCAATCAAGAGCAGAGAAAAGAATCAAAGAAGAGAAGAATACAAAACTGAGACATCGATGGCTAGCTGAATTTTGTCTTGTAACTGGGATAAAATTCGATATGAAATCTGATTAGAGACATAAAACTAAATCCTTTATAGGGATATAGTGATAGGAACTTGATACGTATTTGTATTTATTTTCTATATGTATAAATTTGTATTTATATATAATAATTAATTAATAAATATTTATAATTATGGTAATAATAGTAATACTCTTAATATTATAAATAATAAAAAAATTTATAATAATATGATAGTAATAGTAATAATAATAATATAATTATTAATGATATTGATAATAATAGTTATAAAATTTATAACAATTAATATTATAATAATAATACAAATATTTATAATGATAATAATAATATTAGTAATTATAATACTTTATATATATCAAATTTATATTTATAGATTATATATTTAAAATAATATTAATACACTAGTATTGATATTAATATTTAAGGTAATAACAATATTATTACACATTTATATTTATAATTACATTTAATATATTAGTATTACATATTATTGTTTATTTAATATAACTATATAATATATACTTCATAATAACTTATATTAAGTATTAAATTTTTATACACTTATTATATATTACAATATACATATATTAATAATTATAGAAATCATATATATAGGTTAATTTTAAATTACACTTAATTATTTTGTATCTTCTTTTACATATTTAAATATAATGTTTAATTTTTATATATTATAATTTAAAATTATATATGTACTTATATATATATGTATATATATATATATATATATATATATATACATGTTTATTTACAAACAATTGTTCGTGAATCGTCGGGCATAGTCAAAGGTTAACTGAATCCATGTAAACAGTTCAAAAATTTTGAGATTCGGTTTAATAGACTTTGCTTATCGTGTCGAAACCATATAAAGATTAAGGTTAAATTTGGTCGGAAATTTCCGGGTCGTCACACATTTGACCGTTGGACTTTGGTTACATAATAATGATTCAACGACACTGACAGTACAAGGTGTCATAGGGTAAATTTATTTAGTCGCAATATTACAAACTGCAGCAACACTTTTAGATTGATATATCTGTGTTGATCAGCTTTAAACTAAATCTTATGGTCTAAAACTTTGGATATTATTTATAAACCTGTGAATTTCACTTAACCTTTTTTATTGACACTTTAAGCATGTTTTGTCTCAGGTGATGATTGAGCTAGCTGCTACTTGCTACTAGATGATTGATGTATGCTTTGATGCTTACATGGAGTCCATCATTCATATTTATCATTTTGTTTAGACATTTCCCAATTACTTTACTCTTATGATGTAAAACTTTGAATAATGCCTCCGCTGTTTATTTAATAAATAAAACTTCTCATTTAGAGCCGTTCTCGCTTATACACTTGTGTTATGATATTAGTTAGTCACAGTTACCCCCGGTCCCCTTTAGGGGGTGTGACAGTTTCTTCAACCAATACATATATACACATACATACTGATCAACATATATATTTCTGCAAACATAAATATTCATATACATTTTACACACATACATTTTATCAAACGCAAACCATGAATTTGAACAAAGTTTCCATTGATGTATATTACGGGGGTAGAGTTGAGTATGACTGGAAGTCATACATTGACGGGGGAAAAAAATCTTTTGAAGATGTCGACGTTTCTGATGTTTCTGATTGGTCAAAGTTGAAAAAGTTCCTCCAAAAAGAAACACCATACGTATTTACGCAAATTATGTATTTCGATGAAGTGCATCAAGTGTTGATGTTTCTGTTTGCGGATGAGCAATGGGATGCGCAAAAAGAGCGAGCAAAGATACGACATTGTCGAATTGAGTTATATCTTGTAAACATGGGCCAATCAAGTGATAATCGGGTGCACTCTGTAATGACCCAGAAAATTTTGACTTAATTTGAACCAAATCTATAAGTGATTTAATATTTTCGACACGATAAGCAAAGTCTGTAATGTTGAGTCTCAAAAATTTTTAACTATTTTCATGAATTCAATTAACATTTGACTATTCCCAACGACTCACGAATGATTACTTGTAAATAGATATGCATATATATACATATACATACATATATATATACATATATATATACATATATATATACATATATATACATATATATACATATATATATATATACATATATATATACATACATACATATACATATATATATATATATATATATATATATATATATATATATATATATATATATATATATATATATATATATATATATATATATATATATATATATATATATATGTGTATGTGTATGTGTGTATAATAATATGAAATATTATATAATGTAATTGTTAGAATTAATTATGTAAAATAATAATAATATATAATAATAATTATTTAAAAAGTATCTATACATATAAATAAAGTATATAGAGTATATATATATATAGGGTTTCGAAGTTATTTAGTAAATGACGGTAACGCTCAATTATCATTCGATTGATAGTAAACGAGTTAAAAAGAAACTTATGTGATTTTAAAATGAACGGTGATCCAAAAAAGAGATATATAAATTATAGGCTTATTAAAAATGTATTTAGAATCTATTTGTTAAATATTTAAAACTTTTTATATTTTACTTGTGGTTGAGATCTAAAAATTAATTTAATTTTTATTTAATAATTTTAAACAGGTAATGACCGAATTTTATACCATAATGACTCAAATAAATAAAGGAACTTTAATATAAAAATTTGGGATTTTTTCGAATACTTTTATTTTCAACTGATTCATGACGGAGTACGATATAACATCCGTAATTAAATCGTCGGTAGGAAGAGAAAAAGAGAGTGGCTGCTCTTGCTTTTAAAACATGTTGATTTATTATTTTATTGTCTACTACAGTATTCTCTTAACTTTATATATACATTCATGCATGAAACCAAATATGAACCACTAACTTGCTTTTTATTTTAATTACTTCTTTCGTGATTTAATACTGCAAATCACAACTTTTACTGTTGCTATTTCTTAGTTGTACTCGGTTTTACAATTCAAACACCATACAAACCCATCTACTACTCGATGATCACTTCCTGTTCGTTATTGCTTTTGTTTGAGAGAACCAACAACTACCATCGAATCACCAAATCATCTTCATCAACCTCCACACACCACCCTACTCTTCCACCATGACCATTCCACCATCTCCTGTTGCTGCTAAACTATCATATTTCTGTTTCTATTTAAAACCCACCTGCAAGTCACCACTACTGCTGTTCGATGTATTTTTTTTTAGCTTCTTGTCTTTCTGTTTCTTTTACCGTTTAACAAAGGAGAAGAGGAAGAAGATAAACGTAAATATGATAAAAAGTGATGATGAGTTGATAATGGTGACGATGTTAAAAGTATGTTAAAGATGATGATGATTGTTATAGTGGAAGATGAGTCATGATAAAGATAATGACAAGTGCAACCATTCTAATATTTGTTTATACTTCTACAGCCGTTTGTAGCGACCCCGACAAATCGTCAAGTGACGGCGTCGTCTACGTATGGTCCCATTACATGGTTATAAGTATTTATAACAAAGTTTGACCGAAAATATGTCGCATACATTTCATAAAGGATGTTTCAATGTTTACAAAAGTAATTCCCAAGACAAGTACATAACAAAAGTTATTGTTCATATGAAACACGTGCGACATAGTTTAAAATAGCCAAAAAGACGCTCCACGTATGCAAGTATACTCGACATCCAATGCAAGTATCAAAGAGTATGTGCGGAAGCATGTATCACCTAAGTTCAAGGACCTGAGAAAAACATAGAGAATCTGTCAACGAAAACGTTGGTGAAATCATAGGTTTAAATAAGTAAATGAGTAAAAGCAAGCTGAACCACAAGAGTTGCAATATTGATAAAGTCATAGTACATTCTAAAAGTTAATATTCACGAGCACCCAATTATCAAAGCTTAACATTCCGTCCGTTGAATACCCCATAAATTAGTGCTAGAACAACACTGTTTCCCGAAAATATATTTCATCCGTAGACGGTAGCGAACCGTCAAAGATGAGGGTTGTCAACCCATATGGCCATATAACATAAGTTCTCGCTTACACCATCTGATGTAACTAATGATAATCGGATTGAGGATTTTCGTTCTAAACTCGTATGTAGAATGTTTGTTTTCCCGTTCTTGTGTTCACTTAGTTCAAAAGAATCGTTTATGTTTTCTCATCCCAAAAGTAAGTTTAAAAGAGTAAAAGTGGGACTATGATCTCACCTTGTATGCACGAACAAAAAGTACTTCGACAAGTAACGTGTGCAAAGAACAATGCTAGTCTTGACCTAAACAAATAGGTTGTATCAATAACGATAGTCACGAAGGGTCAAAGATGTTCAGTTAGTCCTATGGCTCAATACGACTCGATTAATAAAGCATGTGAATCAAATTGTCAAGTTTCATGCAAGATACAAGTAGTTGAGCATGTTAGAACGATTGTATAATCGTTTGGTTAAGGTTGACTAAAAGTCAAACTTGGTCAAAGTCAAAGTCAACGAGGTCGGGTCGGGTGTCCGACAATTTTCTCATGATGAGAAGTCATATACGAGCATAATAGTCAAGTTTCATGTTAATCGGAGTTACGGTTAAGCGGGAAACATTTTGGGAGCGTTTAAAGACAAGGAAGTTGGCCTGGGCCATTTGCGCGGTGCGCAATGGGTTGCGCGGCGCGCACCCATGTGCAATACCAGGTCAGAACTCGACCAAGGGAACCATTTATTTGGTTTTTCTGATTTGCGCGGTGCGCAGGTGCACGCGCGGCGCGCATAACCTGGGGAAGTGCTGATTGCGAAAAAAAATAACTTAAGTAACGAACCAAAACTCATTTTAACATATTTCATGCACCGAAAACACTTAAAACGCATATCATATAACATGAGAAAGGTAATTTGACAAGGAGAATAACTAAACGCATTTACTCAATCAAAACCAAACAACTTATATCAAAATCACCATTAATGCTCATCATTTATTACTCCAAGTTCATAAATGCCATATTATGATTCGGTAAATTAATGCACATGTGTAATACGCCGTTTTGAAGATAATCAAGCATACAACACAACTAGACACTTACAATTAACATTGCTAAGCATTTAATGCATCAAATATTCAATTTACTTTTATCAAACCCTAACCCAAAATCATAAAATCAACAATCTTGCTTATGAAACTAATCCATGTCAAACTACATATCAATTTGAAGCTAGTGATGTTAGGAACACAATTAAAACATGAATTTTCATCATCAAATAACATATGTACACCTAAAACTCAAGATTAAACAAGCATTCTTTCAATATGAGCTAGTTACACCAAAATAGCAAGAACAAGCATACAAAACACATAATCATACTAGACTTGAGCCATAGACACTAATTAACAACCTTTTAACTCAAAAACTCAAGAACACATAAAATTAGTGATTTTAGAAAGTTACCCAAATTTGATGAAATCGGTATGGAATCGAAGAGGAGATCACGAGGAGTTCAAATATGTAATTTGTTTGGCCCGAAGCTTGATCGATTGAATATGGATGATGAATTGCTTTTTGATGGAATTAAAGAAATGGTGGAAGTATTAGATGAAAAGGAAAATTAAATGGGGAAATGAGGTGGAAGAGGTTGACTAGTCAAGTGGCTAGTCACCACTTTGGTGTCTTGGCGAAACTAGTCCCTCAAGTTGCAATCGGGTGCGTTAAATTACCTAAAACAAGATAATTGAAACGCGTATTAACGGGAGATGTTATAAACATATAACGGAGTTTAAAATAGTTAAACGGAAAAGTTGACGGAAAAAGGCGGGATGTTACATTACCTACACCTTAAAAGAAATTTCGTCCCGAAATTTAGGTAGGCGTAGTAGTCGTTGTTTCTTCCTCGGAATCTGACGTTTCCGGAACCGGGAATAGATGAGGGTGTTTCTTTCGCATTTGATCTTCTCTTTCCCAAGTAAACTCGGGTCCCCTTTTGGCGTTCCAACGGACCTTGACAATCGGGATCCGGCTTTGTTTCAATTCCTTCTCGACGTAGTCCACAATTTCAACCGGTTCCTCCACAAAATGAAGTTTGTCATTAATAGTAAGTTCCTCGAGAGGAACGACGATATCGGGCTCGGCAAGACATTTCTTCAAGTTAGATACATGAAAAGTAGGATGGACGGAGCTTAGTTGAGGCGGAAGATCCAAACGATACGCAACGGTTCCAACACGTTCTAAGATTTCGAAAGGACCAACGTACCGCGGATTTAGTTTCCCACGTTTCCCAAAACGGATGACACCTTTCCAAGGTGCGACTTTTAACATGACGCGGTCACCGACTTGAAATTCGAGGTCTTTGCGTCTTTTGTCGGTATAGCATTTTTGACGACTCCGGGCCGTCCGAAGCCTATCTCGGATTTGAAGAATCTTCTCGGTGGTTTCGTGAATGAGGTCGGGCCCGGAAATTTGCACGTCACCCACTTCGGCCCAACAAAGAGGAGAGCGACATTTTCGGCCATATAATGCTTCAAAAGGTGCGGCCTTAATACTCGCGTGATAACTATTGTTATATGAGAACTCGGCGAGGGGTAAGTGCTTGTCCCAAGCTTTTCCAAAATCAACAACGCAAGCCCGTAACATATCCTCCAATGTTTGTATGGTACGTTCACTTTGCCCATCGGTTTGGGGATGATATGCGGTGCTCATGTCCAAACGCGTTCCCAACGCTTCTTGTAACGTACGCCAAAATCTAGAAACGAAACGACCATCTCGGTCGGAGATAATCGATAACGGTACTCCGTGTCGGGCTACAATCTCTTTAATGTAAAGTCGTGCAAGTTTCTCCATTTTGTCGGTTTCTTTCATGGCGAGAAAGTGCGCGGATTTGGTGAGACGGTCAACAATGACCCAAATTGTATCATAACCGCCCGACGTTTTCGGTAGTTTGGTGATAAAATCCATCGTGATCCTTTCCCACTTCCATTGTGGGATCTCGGGTTGTTGAAGTAACCCGGACGGTCTTTGGTGTTCGGCTTTGACTTTAGCACAAGTCAAACATTTGGCAACGTATCTAGCAACTTCCTTTTTGATATTCGGCCACCAATATTGTTCTTTAAGGTCATGGTACATCTTATTGGCGCCGGGATGAATCGAGTATCGCGATTTGTGGGCTTCGTCTAGGATGAGGTTTCGTAAGTCGCTATATCTAGGCATCCAAATTCTTCCGGCGTAATATCGAAGTCCGTTCTCCTTAACTTCGAATCGAGAGACGAGGATGTTTAAAAGTTCACGTCCGATGTGGTTGTCTTTAAGAGCCTCCTCTTGGGCTACACGAATTTGGCTATTAAGGTTGGAGTGAATGGTGATGTTTAAAGCTCGGACACGAAGAGGCACCGCTCTTTCTTTTCGACTTAAGGCATCGGCCACTACATTTGCCTTCCCGGGGTGGTAACAAAGCTCGCAATTATAATCGTTCAAGGTTTCAATCCACCTTCGTTGTCTCATGTTTAGTTGCTTTTGATCGAAGATGTGTTGGAGACTTTTGTGATCGGTAAAGATAGTACTTTTGGTACCAAGAAGATGATGTCTCCATAACTTAAGTGCAAAGATGACGGCACCGAGTTCAAGATCATGTGTCATGTAGTTTCGTTCGTGGACTTTGAGTTGTCGAGAGGCATAAGCAATGACTTTCTTTCGTTGCATTAGTACACACCCATAACCGTTTTTCGAGGCATCACAATATACAACAAAATCATCATTGCCTTCGGGAAGTGACAAGATAGGAGCGGTGGTTAGCTTAGTTTTCAAGATTTGGAAAGCGGTTTCTTGTTCGGATGTCCAAACGAATTTTCGTTCCTTGTGAGTTAACGCGGTTAGAGGGCGAGCGATTAAGGAGAAATCCTTGATGAATTTACGATAGTATCCGGCGAGACCTAAGAATTGACGAATTTGAGTAGGAGTAGTAGGAGTCTCCCATTTACTAATGGCTTCGATTTTTGCGGGATCGACTTTAATGCCTTGATCACTTACAACGTGACCGAGGAATTGAACTTCCTTCAACCAAAATTCACACTTGGAGAACTTGGCATAGAGTTGTTCTTTTCTCAAGAGTTCAAGCACGAGTCGGAGATGTTCTTTGTGTTCCTCTTCGCATTTAGAATAGACCAAAATATCGTCAATGAACACGATAACGAATTTGTCGAGGTAAGGTTTGCACACGCGGTTCATGAGATCCATGAACACCGCCGGTGCGTTAGTGAGACCAAAAGGCATGACAAGGAATTCGTAACTACCGTAACGAGTCCGGAAAGCGGTTTTGGAGACATCTTCCCCCTTAACCCTTAGTTGATGATAACCCGAACGGAGATCGATTTTTGAATATACACAAGACCCTTGTAGTTGATCAAAGAGGTCATCGATGCGAGGAAGCGGATATCGGTTTTTAACCGTCAATTTGTTTAGTTCACGATAATCAATGCACATTCGTAGGGATCCGTCTTTCTTCTTAACGAACAAAATCGGAGCGCCCCATGGTGAATGGCTAGGTTGAATGAAACCACGGTCAAGTAACTCTTGGATTTGACTTTGCAATTCTTGCAATTCAGATGGGGCGAGTCTATACGGAGCACGCGCTACGGGTGCGGCTCCTGGAATAAGATCGATTTGAAATTCAACCGGTCGATGAGGTGGAAGACCCGGTAATTCGTCGGGAAATACATCGGAATAGTCACTAACAATTGGCACATCATCGATGCGCTTCTCATCGGCCTCGACTTTCTTAATGTGAGCAAGAATTGCGAAACAACCCTTGCGAAGTAGCTTTCGAACTTTAAGGCATGAAACGAGATTGAGTCCGGTGAAATTTTTGTCGCCATAGACAATCAATGGTTCACCGTTCTCGATAGGAATTCGGATTGCGTGAAGGTCGCAAAGAATGTGAGATTTATTTTTGACCATCCAATTCATACCGATTATTACATCAAAACTTCCTAGTTCCATGGGTATCAAGTCAATTTCAAATTCATTACCCAAAATGTTTAAAGTACACCCCCGGTAATATGTGTCGGCACTTAAGAGTTTTCCATCGGCCACTTCGATGGAATAAGTAGTATCTAAAGGGTGTGGTGGAGTGTAAAGAGTAGGAGTCAAAGTCTTAGACACAAAACATTTATCGGCACCCGAATCGAATAAGCAAGTAACATAAGTGTTGTTGAGAAGAAACGTACCCGTGACTAGTTCGTTGTCATCTCGGGCTTCCTCGGTGTTGATGTTAAAGGCTCGGCCTCGGTTGTTGGGGTTGGCTTTCTTCTTCGGGCATTCGTTCTTATAATGGCCCGTTTGGCCACATTCATAACAAGTGACCGTCCTTGGAGGATTGGGCCCCTTTCGAGCGACGGGGGCGGTGCTTGTGCAATTGTTGGCCCTATGACCAACTCCTTGGCAACGGTGACAAATTAGCTTGTTACATTCGCCGTAATGATGTTTGTGGCACTTGTTGCACAAAGGTAAGTTTCCGACATAACCCTTCTTGCCATCGTTGTTGAAGGGCTTTTTGGTGAAGGTGTTGTTGTTGTAGTTAGTTGATGGAGTGGCTTCCCATTTCCTTTTGTTGCCACCCGACTTGTCCTCGGCCTTAGGAGCCGGTACTACGATTTCGTCAACCGTTTCAATTAATTGGCGAGCCATGTTCATAGCGGCTTGATGAGTAGTGGGTTTGGATGACATCACCCCTTGTTTGATGCTTTTTGGAAGACCAAGCATGTAGAGCTCAATCCTTTGAGATTCGGGGTTAACAAGATTAGGACACATCAAGGATAGTTCGGCGAAGCGTTGATTATAAGCTTTAAGATCGTTTCCGACCGCTTTCAAAGCTCTTAGTTCTTCCTCAAGCTTGCGTTTTTCTTCACGCAGAAAATATTCAACAATCATCTTTTCCCTTAGATCGGCCCAAGAGAGGGCATGAGCTTCATCTGTACCCACCGATTGAACATAGGTGTTCCACCATGTTAGAGCAATCCCGGAGAAAGTGTGGGTGGAGTATTTGACCTTGTCTTGATCCCGACAACCGCTTATGCTAAAGACGGCCTCGGTTTGTTCAAACCAACGAGTAAGCACAACCGGTCCACCGGTCCCATCATAAGAGTGAGGTTTGCACCCCATGAAAGCTTTGTAGGAGCACCCTTCGCTAGAGTTACCGGCTCCTTGGTTGTTGTTGTTGTTATTATTGTTGTTGTTGGACGAGTGACCGGCCATGGCCCCATCCACGGCGCTGGCTATCATGCGTTGCAAAGCTTGTTCGGGAGTTTCGGGTTGTTCCTTCAAAACACAAGAATACCGTTGGTTAGTATTCTAAATAATACTAACCGTGATATGAAATAAAGATAGAGAGAAAAATTATCCTTGACTCGCCTTAAATTCTTTATGTCATAATGTCGGAATGTTCATATGAGTCACCGTAATATAATCCCGGAAATTATATTACCCTAATTCATATGTGCATTCGACATTACTACATATAGTCAAGGTGGCGTGTCAATTAAATCATACAACGCAAGAGTAAGATAGAATAAGAGTAGATATGAGTAAGAGAGTTCGAGTATAAATGCACAAGTAGTCAGGTAATTCCTATGTCAAGTCTATATGCCGGTTGTAGTCTAGACTCACCAATGTACCCTATGACTCGGGGTTGACACCAATGAACTCTAAATCCCTACAACCAAGGCTCTGATACCACTTGTAGCGACCCCGACAAATCGTCAAGTGACGGCGTCGTCTACGTATGGTCCCATTACATGGTTATAAGTATTTATAACAAAGTTTGACCGAAAATATGTCGCATACATTTCATAAAGGATGTTTCAATGTTTACAAAAGTAATTCCCAAGACAAGTACATAACAAAAGTTATTGTTCATATGAAACACGTGCGACATAGTTTAAAATAGCCAAAAAGATGCTCCACGTATGCAAGTATACTCGACATCCAATGCAAGTATCAAAGAGTATGTGCGGAAGCATGTATCACCTAAGTTCAAGGACCTGAGAAAAACATAGAGAATCTGTCAACGAAAACGTTGGTGAAATCATAGGTTTAAATAAGTAAATGAGTAAAAGCAAGCTGAACCACAAGAGTTGCAATATTGATAAAGTCATAGTACATTCTAAAAGTTAATATTCACGAGCACCCAATTATCAAAGCTTAACATTCCGTCCGTTGAATACCCCATAAATTAGTGCTAGAACAACACTGTTTCCCGAAAATATATTTCATCCGTAGACGGTAGCGAACCGTCAAAGATAAGGGTTGTCAACCCATATGGCCATATAACATAAGTTCTCGCTTACACCATCTGATGTAACTAATGATAATCGGATTGAGGATTTTCGTTCTAAACTCGTATGTAGAATGTTTGTTTTCCCGTTCTTGTGTTCACTTAGTTCAAAAGAATCGTTTATGTTTTCTCATCCCAAAAGTAAGTTTAAAAGAGTAAAAGTGGGACTATGATCTCACCTTGTATGCACGAACAAAAAGTACTTCGACAAGTAACGTGTGCAAAGAACAATGCTAGTCTTGACCTAAACAAATAGGTTGTATCAATAACGATAGTCACGAAGGGTCAAAGATGTTCAGTTAGTCCTATGGCTCAATACGACTCGATTAATAAAGCATGTGAATCAAATTGTCAAGTTTCATGCAAGATACAAGTAGTTGAGCATGTTAGAACGATTGTATAATCGTTTGGTTAAGGTTGACTAAAAGTCAAACTTGGTCAAAGTCAAAGTCAACGAGGTCGGGTCGGGTGTCCGACAATTTTCTCATGATGAGAAGTCATATACGAGCATAATAGTCAAGTTTCATGTTAATCGGAGTTACGGTTAAGCGGGAAACATTTTGGGAGCGTTTAAAGACAAGAAAGTTGGCCTGGGCCATTTGCGCGGTGCGCAATGGGTTGCGCGGCGCGCACCCATGTGCAATACCAGGTCAGAACTCGACCAAGGGAACCATTTATTTGGTTTTTCTGATTTGCGCGGTGCGCAGGTGCACGCGCGGCGCGCATAACCTGGGGAAGTGCTGATTGCGAAAAAAAATAACTTAAGTAACGAACCAAAACTCATTTTAACATATTTCATGCACCGAAAACACTTAAAACGCATATCATATAACATGAGAAAGGTAATTTGACAAGGAGAATAACTAAACGCATTTACTCAATCAAAACCAAACAACTTATATCAAAATCACCATTAATGCTCATCATTTATTACTCCAAGTTCATAAATGCCATATTATGATTCGGTAAATTAATGCACATGTGTAATACGCCGTTTTGAAGATAATCAAGCATACAACACAACTAGACACTTACAATTAACATTGCTAAGCATTTAATGCATCAAATATTCAATTTACTTTTATCAAACCCTAACCCAAAATCATAAAATCAACAATCTTGCTTATGAAACTAACCCATGTCAAACTACATACCAATTTGAAGCTAGTGATGTTAGGAACACAATTAAAACATGAATTTTCATCATCAAATAACATATGTACACCTAAAACTCAAGATTAAACAAGCATTCTTTCAATATGATCTAGTTACACCAAAATAGCAAGAACAAGCATACAAAACACATAATCATACTAGACTTGAGCCATAGACACTAATTAACAACCTTTTAACTCAAAAACTCAAGAACACATAAAATTAGTGATTTTAGAAAGTTACCCAAATTTGATGAAATCGGTATGGAATCGAAGAGGAGATCACGAGGAGTTCAAATATGTAATTTGTTTGGCCCGAAGCTTGATCGATTGAATATGGATGATGAATTGCTTTTTGATGGAATTAAAGAAATGGTGGAAGTATTAGATGAAAAGGAAAATTAAATGGGGAAATGAGGTGGAAGAGGTTGACTAGTCAAGTGGCTAGTCACCACTTTGGTGTCTTGGCGAAACTAGTCCCTCAAGTTACAATCGGGTGCGTTAAATTACCTAAAACAAGATAATTGAAACGCGTATTAACGGGAGATGTTATAAACATATAACGGAGTTTAAAATAGATAAACGGAAAAGTTGACGGAAAAAGGCGGGATGTTACACCGTTTACCTCTACAGTCGTTCCAATATTTATGTTACCAAAACAAACCCACGAATATTGCAACTGAATCGTGCTTGTAAATTATTTCTTGGGCCAATTAGGGTTTTAACAGATTTCTTATTTGGGGCTTCTATGTTCATGTTGGGTCGGGCCAAAAACAAATCTTATAGGTAATCGATCCTTATGTCTTTGTGATATTCGATAGTATAAGATGTTTAGGATTAAAATGATGATGATGGTGATAGTTGTATATTGATGATGATGGAATGATTATGTTACTGTGATAATACATAAGAGAATGATGATGATGAAATGATTATTGAATGATGATGTCGTGATATTTATAACGAAGTTAATAAATGAAGATGATTATGGATTATGAAGTTGTTGATGAGAAGATGATGTTTTTATAATCATGATAATACACGATTACGAAAATGATGATGTATAAGTATTGATGATGATAACCGATACTATGATGATGTTTTGATGATGAAGGTGACGATGGTGATGCATAATGATAATGAACGATGATGTTTACTTGATGATCCCTTAATGATAACGAATTGTATAGAGTTTAGATGATGATGATAATGGTTCTGTGAAGATATATGATGATGATGAATTGAGTTTTAATTTAAGAAGATGACATGCAGAAAATTGGTTAAAAGAAATTAGTTTATGAATTAAAACATAAAGTAATGGACGGAGTATTGGTTAGGGTTGTTGTCAAGGAACGAGAGGTCATGGGTTTAAACCCAGGCAGGGACAATTTTATTTTTGGAAGCTTGTTATTTAAGGTAGTAATACTATTATTATTATTATTATTATTATTATTATTATTATTATTATTATTATTATTATTATTATTATTATTATTATTATTATTATTATTATTATTATTATTATTATTATTATTATAAGTATTATTAGTGTTATGATTATTATTATTAAGATTATTATTATTAAAATGAGTAATCATTATTAGTATTATCAATATTAAAATTATTATCATTATTATCATTAATAAAATTATTATTATTATAGTTACTATTATCATTTTCATTAAAATTATTATTATTATTATCATTGTTATTATCATTATCATTATTACTAAAATTATCATTATTATTAAAATTTTTATTAATATTAAAATTATCATTTTTATAAAGATTATCATTATTATTATTATTTTTACTAATTTATCATTATTGTTATTATTATTATGATTAATAAATCTTATTATTATTATTATTATTATTATTATTATTATTATTATTATTATTATTATTATTATTATTATTATTATTATTATTATTATTATTAACATTATTTTAGTATTACTACAATTATTATTTTAATAAAAGATATTTATATAAAAATATATTTAATACACATAGCATCTATATTTATATTTTTATAATAAATATTAAGCATTTATTTAAAATATATAAAATAAATATAGTTAATTAATGAAACATATAAATTGTTAATATAAGAAGTATATTAATAATAATAAAATATAACTTGTTAATTGTTATTATATGTTTTAATATATATAAATGATATAGGTTCGTGAATTCGAGGCCAACCCTGCATTGTTCAGTTCCGTCGTATGCATATTTTACTACAAAATATCCTATCGTGAGTTTCATTTGCTCCCTTTTTAAATGCTTTTGTAATATATATTTTTGGGACTGAGAATACAGGCGCTACTTTTATAAATGTTTGACGAAATAGATACAAGTACTTAAAACTACATTCTATGGTTAGATTATTATACCGGATATTTCCCCTTTAGCTTGGTAACCTAAGAATTAGTGAACCAGTCCATTAATTGACGCGAATCCTAAAGATAAATCTATGGGCACTAATAAGCCCCAGTCAGAGAATTTGAACTACTTTAGTACTTCGATTTATATATATATATATATATATATATATATATATATATATATATATATATATATATATATATATATATATATATATATATATATATATATACTGATTGCGATTGCCGTTATATCGCATACTGATTGAGAAGTGCCAGTATGCGGGGGATATTCTATATGAATCCTTGTTAATGTCGGTTACCAGGTGTTCATCATATGAATGATTTTTATACAGATTGCTATATGCCTGTATGCTAATTATGAAAAATGAAATCTTGTGGTCTATTAAAATTATTGAAATGATTGTTTTAATAAATCTATGAACTCACCAACCTTTTGGTTGACACTTTTAAAGCATGTTTATTCTCAGGTACGAAAGAAATCTTTCGCTGTGCATTTGCTCATTTTAAAGATATTACTTGGAGTCATTAATGGCATATTTCAAAAGACGTCGCATTCAAGTCGTTTGAGTTCAAAAATACTGTTATTAAGTCAATGACATATTAGTCATTCATATTATGGGAATCATACATCATTTGTATCGAAAGGTTATAATTTGAAATGAGTTGTCTTTTAAAAGAATGCAATGTTTGTAAAACGTATCATATAGAGGTCAGTACCTTGCAATGGAACCAAATGTTGATGTGTTCATCCAGGTGGATTAGGACGGGCCTTGACATACTCCGATTCGAGTAGTCTTGAGTCGTGTTACGTGTAGTGACCCGAACTTTTCCATGATTATATATTATATGAGATTCATATTTACATGATTAAATGTTTCCAACATGTTAAGCAATCAAACTTGTTAAGACTTGATTAATTGAAATGAGTTTCATGTAGACAATTGACCACCCCGTTGTCCGGCGATTTACGAACGTTAAAACTTGTAAAAAAGACATGACGATATATATATATATGGATATATATATATATCTAACATGATATTATGATATGTAAGTATCTCACAAGGTATATTAATAAAGAGTTATATGCATAAAATGAAACTACTGAATTAAAGAAACTCAAAACGATATCTATAACGATTATCGTTATAACAACGTATTAATTAAAATAAATACATATGTATTGTATTAAGATATGAACACACTATGTTTAACATGATAAAATGATAATTAGGTATATCATTAAGTGTATTAACAATGAACTACACAAATAAGATGAGACTACAACTTAAGAATTTCGAAACAACATATATATGTAACGATTATCGTTGTAATAGTATTTTAACATATATATATATGATATTAAGATATATTCATACACCATGTTATCATGTTAACATAAAAATTTAACATCTCATTTAAGTATAATAACAATGGATTAATTTCATTTAACAAGATCGTTAACTTAAAGGTTTCGAATCAACACTTACATGTAACGACTAACGATGACTTAACGACTCAGTTTAAATGTATATACATGTAATGTATTAAGATGTATTGTTACACTTTTGAAAGACTTCATGACACATATCAAAGTACTTCTACTTAACAAAAATGCTTACAATTACATTCTCATTCATTTTCATCAACAATTCTACTCGTATGCACCCGTATTCGTACTCGTACAATACATAGCTTCTAAATGTATATACTATTGGTATATACACATAAACATCTGCTCCTTAGCAGCCTTAAATGATTAAGGAACATCTGGAACCAACCATTTGTCAACTAGCATGAATTATTTAGCAAGAAAACAAACTTAAAAATCTTTTCTTTCTTTATAATAAGTAAAGACGTTTTTATGCATGCACACTATTTCTTCATTCCATTTTCTCATACTTACACTCCAAATTCTCTCTCAAAATACTCCTAACATCATACTTGATCATCTCCAAGCATTTTCACCCTCTTTTAGCTTCAATTACAAACTTTAAATCATCATAAAAACAACCATTCAAGAACACTTCAAGAAATCTTTCAAACTTGCTAGATTACTTCCAAGCTTTCAAATTCATTCCAAATAATCATCCAAGATCAAGAAACTTTTTTTAATCTCAGTAGGTTTTCATTCTAAATCAAAGGTAAGAATCATATTCAAGCTTTGGTTCAATTTCTATAAACATAACTATCTTAATTCAAGTAGTAATCTTACTTGAACTTGTTTTCGTGTCATGATTCTACTTAAGAACTTCCAAGCCATCCAAGATCCTTTGAAGCTCTAGATCATTTCTAGTAGGTTTACCTACTATACTTGAGGTAGTGATGATGTTCATAACATCATTCGATTCATATATATATATATATATATATATATATATATATATATATATATATATATATATATATATATATATATATATATATATATATATATATATATATATATATATATATATATATCTTATTCGAAGATTTAAACTTATAATCACTAGAACATAGTTTAGTTAATTCTAAACTTATTCATAAACAAAGTTAATCCTTCTAACTTAACTTTTAAAATAAACTAAACACATGTTCTATATCTATATTATATGCTAACTTAATGATTTAAAACCTGGAAACACGAAGAACACCGTAAAACCGGACATATGCCGTCGTAGTAAAACCGGGGGCTGTTTTGGGTTAGATAATTAGATACTATGATAAACTTTGATTTAAAAGTTGTTCTTCTGGAAAAATGATTTCTTATGAACATGAAACTATATCCAAAAATCATGGTTAAACTCAAAGTGGAAATATGTTTTTCAAAATGGTCATCAAGATGTCGTTTTTTCGATTGAAATGACTACCTCTACAAAAACGACTTGTAACCTATATTTTCGACTATAAACCTATAATTTTTCTGTTTGGTTTCATAAAATACAGTTCAATATGAAACCATAGAAAGTAGATTCACTCAAAACGGATTTAAAACGAAGAAGTTATGGGTAAAACAAAATTGGTTAAAAATGGTTAATTTGACTACGGGATGAAATTACAAAAATCTATACTAACCATATCCTAACTAACTTATATTGTATTATACATGTATTCTAACATATATTATGTAATCTTGATAGACCATAGACACGTATATTATGTTTTGACATATCATATCAACGTCATCTATATATATTATTCAGAACAACCATAGACACTATATATGCGGTAATGTTCGAGTTAGCTATACAGGGTTGAGGTTGATTCCAAAATAATATATATACTTTGAGTTGTGATCGAGTCTGAGACTTGTATACAATGAGTCGTAGATTGATTCGAGATAATATATATTGATTTATTTCTGTACTACTAACTGTGGACAACTAGTTATGGACTACGAACGTTGGACTGTTAACTTAACAAACTTAAATCTTAAAAACATAATAAAACATATTGTAAATATATTTCGATCATACTTTGATATATATGTATATATTCGTTATAGGTTCGTGAATCGACCAGTGGCCAAGTGTTATTTTCCGACGAAGTGATAATCTGTGAAAGTGAGTTATAGTCCCATTTTTACTATCGAATATTTTTGGGATGAGAATACATGCAGTTTTATAAATGATTTACAAAATAGACACAAGTACTTGAAAATTACATTCTATGATTGAATTATCTTATTGAATATCACCCTTTTGCTTGGTAACCTAAGAATTAGTGAACGCCACTAATTGACGCGAATCCTGAAGATAGATCTATCGGCCTAACGAACCCCATCCAGGTTATGGATGCTTTAGTACTTCGATTTTTATATACAGATGAGTGTACCTGTATATTTGAGGATATTCTATATGCATTTGTTAATGTCGGTTACCAGGTGTTCTTCATATGAATGATTTTTATACAGATGAGTGTTCCTGTATTATATTTTTTACAGATGAGTGTTACTGCAGTTAATTATGAAAAAATGAAATCTTGTGGTCTATTAATATAATTTGATATATAGGTTAAACCTATAACTCACCAACATTTTTGTTGACATTTAATGCATGTTTATTCTCAGGTCATTATTAAGAGCTTCCGCTGTTGCATGCTAAATAAAGACAGGATTGGAGTCTGTATGCTTGTACAATATTGTTTAAAAACTGCATTCGAAGACTTAAGTTGTTGTGTAATATTATTATAAACTATTATGTAATGGTCGTGTGAAAACGCTACATTTTAGATTATCATTATTTGATAATCTTCGTAATATTTTAAACCTTTATCGCAAATATAAAGGTTATGGTTTGTTTCAAAAATCGAATGCAGTCTTTGAAAAACGTCTCATATAGAGGTCAAAACCTCGCAACGAAATCAATTAATATGAAACGTTTATAATTATTATGAACGGGACATTTCAGTTGGTATCAGAGCTGGTTTAAGCTGTGTGGTCGGCTTAATTGTATAGGGGGTTCTCACAGTGTTACCTGTGATGAAGCATTGGCTCTTACTCCTCGCGGTCCAAATATGGTTGGCTTTGTCGAGAGGCAGGGCCGTAAAATCAGTGTCTGAGGTACACTCAGTGGTCACCAGGCGGTTAGTTGGGAAGGCACTGGGAGGGACGTGTGGTGTCCCCAACTATATTAAAGTTGGTATCCGAGCGTTGGTCTTAGAGAACCAGAAATTTGCATTAGTGTGTCTAACCGAGTTCGTTAGAATGTATTAGTGAGTCTGGACTTCGACCGTGTTTACTTGAAAAACGATTACTTAACACTTTTTGTTGGAAACTATATACTGTTAACATGTAAATATTATGTGCTATTTTAATTTCTTAACGTGTTTGATATTGTGTGATAGATGTCTACCTCTAGTACAAATCCCATCGACTCACCTAATAATAATGAAGAGTCGAATGAATTGTGGGAAGATTCACAAAATTTGGAAGAAGAAGAGGAACCGGAAGAAGAGGAACTGGAAGAAGAAGAGGTTCCGGAGGAAGAAATATTAATAACTACTGAAAAACGATTAAATAAAAGAAAATCATCAACAAATGGTCCAAAGTTAAAAATGGTTTGTGGTGTCTCCGCGGAGGAGAAAAAATATTGGGAAAATTACCAATTTTCTGATGAATCGGATCCCGATGAGGATTCTGATGATGTTATAGAAATTACCCCGACCCAATTTGAAAAAGCAAAAGAAAACAATAAGGGAAAAGGCATCAAAATAGAAAATTCTAATTCCAACCCCGATCAACTTTATGTTAACATGAAATATCCCAATGGGAAATAACGTCAACACCCGTATTTCTTAAGTTTTAACTATAACCCGGGGACATCTAAGCCCCCAGCCTTTTCTAAACCATTTGTGAAAACAACGGCTCGTATTAGAGGAGCACCATATATCCCTAGGAAATTAGCGAAACGAACCAAGTCCGAAGAGGAAGAAACAAGTGAGTTGGAATGAAGAGTAGTAATCATGTTGTGTAATAAATGTATTGTAGTGTGCTTGTACTTCGATGATATATGTAAAAATTGCTTGTATTGTTTGTTAATTATCTTTTACAAATCTAATCCTTGTCTATTTTACAGTATAAAACACACAATGGACGTTAAGGATAGACAACCAAAAATTTTAGAAGACCTACCAGGGGATATGATTGATGAAATCTTGTCTAGAGTCGGTCAGAATTCATCGGCACAATTATTTACGGCAAAATTAGTTTGTCGAACATTTGAAAGACGTTCCAAGCATGCCTTAGTTTATAAAAGGCTTTCTTTTGAAAGATAGAGTATATCACATTGGGGAGACCTTAAGTTACCCCGTATTTTCTTTAAGGCATTAAATGCGGGAAACCCAGATGCAATTTTATGCTACGGGTTGAGAACCTATTTTGACTCCACATATCCCAACATAGGACTTCGTTCTTTAGAAAGAGCTTCAAACATGCAACATAAAGAAGCATGTCATGTTTACGGGTTAGTGATGTTCGCTTCTCACCAAATTGAGAAAAAGAACATCGGATTGAAACTGTTAAATAAAACATTCCCACAAGTGACGGATTCAAAGTTGGGGTGAGAAATAAGGTTTTTAGATTATTACGGGGCTGTTGGGCATTACGTAACCCTCGTCCTTTTGACGACGTTACAACATGCTGTCTTGCCAATGAACACAACGGTTATTTTCCACATGACCAAGGATGGGAAATAATACTAGTAAAACCCGAATGCATGACTTGTTTCTGGACTTATGAATTACGTATCTTTATTTCTTTTGTTGAATGACTTGCGTATTAACTAGAATTGTCTTCACAACTGCCTTGTATCAAAGTTATTGTGTAATATATTTCATGCTATATGTAAAATAGAGTTATTGTAAGTTGTAATATTTTTTATAATAGTTTGAACCGAAATATTATTGTAATCAGTTTTTCATATAGAATTGTAGTAGTTAAATTGTATATTAGCTACTAAGTATGAACTTAACGGGTAGGTACTATCCGAATGAAAATTATAAAACACTAATATGAAGAAAAAGCTTTTATAAATAAGTTCATATTATGCTATGAAATACTATTGACTACTCTTAATATTCTATATGATTAACTTAATTCTTTTGGCTATTTTTGAAGGAAATGACACCAACTACTTGTAGTGACCCGAACTTTTCCATGTTTATATATATTAAATGAAATTGTTATTTACATGATTAAGTGTTTCCAACATGTTAAGCAATCAAACTTGTTAAGATTTGATTAATTGAAATAGGTTTCATATAGACAATTGACCACCCAAGTTGACCGGTGATTCACGAACGTTAAAACTTGTAAAAACTATATGATGTCATATATATGGATATATATATATATATATATATATATATATATTAAACATGGTATTATGATAAGTAAACATATCATTAAGTAGATTAACAATGAACTACATATGTAAAAACAAGACTACTAACTTAAGGATTTCGAAACGAGGCATATATGTAACGATTATCGTTGTAACGACATTTAATTGTATATATATCATATTAAGATATATTAATACATCATAATATCATGATAATGTAATAATTTAACATCTCTTTAGATATAATAAACAATGGGTTAACAACATTTAACAAGATCGTTAACCTAAAGGTTTCAAAACAACACTTACATGTAACGACTAACGATGACTTAACGACTCAGTTAAAATGTATATACATGTAGTGTTTTAATATGTATTCATACATTTTTGAAAGACTTCAAGATACTTATCAAAGTACTTCTACTTAACAAAAATGCTTACAATTACATCCTCATTCATTTTCATCAACAATTCTACTCGTATGCACTCGTATTCGTACTCGTACAATACCCAGCTTCTAAATGTATTTATTATTGGTATATATACTCCAATGAGCAGCTCTTAGCAGCCCTTGTCAGTCACCTAACACATGTGGGAACCATCATTTGGCAACTAGCATGAAATATCTCATAAAATTACAAAAATATTAGTAATCATTCATGACTTATTTATAAGTAAATAAAATTACACATCCTTTATATCTAATCCATATACCAACGACCAAAAACACCTACAAACACTTTCATTCTTCAATTTTCTTCATCTAATTAATCTCTCTCAAGTTCTATCTTCAAGTTCTAATTGTTCTTCATAAATTCTATAAGTTCTAGTTTCATAATATCAAGAATACTTCCAAGTTTGCTAGCTTACTTCCAATCTTGTAAAGTGATCATCCAACCTCAAGAAATCTTTCTTATTTATAGTAAGATATCTTTTTAATATAAGGTAATACTCATATTCAAACTTTGATTCAATTTCTATAACTATAACAATCTTATTTCGAGTGGAAATCTTACTTGAACTTGTTTTCGTGTCATGATCATGCTTCAAGAACTTTCAAGCCATCCAAGGATCCTTTGAAGCTAGATCTATTTTTCTCATTTCTAGTAGGTTTATCTACAAAACCTGAGGTAGTAATGATGTTCATAACATCATTCGTTTCATATATATAAAACTACCTTATCCGAAGGTTTAAACTTGTAATCACTAGAACATAGTTTAGTTAATTCTAAACTTGCTCGCAAACAAAAGTTAATCCTTCTAACTTTACTTTTAAACTCAACTAGACACATGTTATATATCTATATGATGTGCTAACTTAATGATTTAAAACCTGAAAACACGAAAAACACCGTAAAACCGGATATACGCCGTCGTAGTAACACCGCGGGCTGTTTTGGGTTAGTTAATTAAAAACTATGATAAACTTTGATTTAAAAGTTATTCTTCTGGGAAAATGATTTTTCTTATGAACAAGAAACTATATCTAAAAATCATTGTTAAACTCAAAGTGGAAGTATGTTTTCCAAAATGGTCATCTAGACGTCGTTCTTTCGACTGAAATGACTACCTTTACAAAAATGACTTGTAACCTGTATTTCTGACTATAAAATTATACTTTTTCTGTTTAAATTCATAAACTTAAGTTCAATATGAAACCATAGCAACTTGAATCACTCAAAACGGATTTAAAACGAAGAAATTATGGGTAAAACAAGATTGGATATTGTTACTTGTTGTAGCTACGTGAAAATTGGTAAAAAAATCTATATTAATCATTTCCTAGCTAATTTATATTGTATAATACATATATTCTAATATATTATGTAATCTTGGGATACCATAGACACGTATGCAAATGTTTTGACATATCATATCGACCCATCTATATATATTATTTATAACAACCATAGACACTCAATATGCAGTAATGTTGGAGTTATCTATACAGGGTTGAGGTTGATTCCAAAAATATATATACTTTGAGTTGTGATCTAGCCTGAGACGTGTATACATTGGGTCGTGGATTGGGTCAAGATAACATATATCAATTTATTTTCTGTACATCTAACTATGGACAACTAGTTGTAGGTTACTAACGAGGACAGCTGACTTAATAAACTTAAAACATTAAAATGTATTAAAAATGTTGTAATTATATTTTGAACATACTTTGATATATATGTACATATTTGTTATAGGTTCGTGAATCGACCAGTGGCCAAGTCTTACTTCCCGACGAAGTAAAAATCTGTGAAAGTGAGTTATAGTCCCACTTTTAAAATCTAATATTTTGGGATGAGAATACATGCAGTTTTATAAATGTTTTACAAAATAGACACAAGTAAATGAAACTACATTCTATGGCTGGATTATTAAACCGAATATGCCCCTAATTGACGCGAATCCTAAAGATAGATCTATTGGGCCCAACGAGCCCCATCCAAAGTACCGGATGCTTTAGTACTTCGAATTCATCATGTCCGAAGGGAGTCCTAGAATGATAGGGGATATTCTATATGCATCTTGTTAAGGTCGGTTACCAGGTGTTCACCATATGAATGATTTTTATCTCTATGTATGGGATGTATATTGAAATATGAAATCTTGTGGTCTATTATCACGATTTGATAAATATAGGTTAAACATATAACTCACCAACATTTTTGTTGACGTTTAAAGCATGTTTATTCTCAGGTGATTATTAAGAGCTTTCGCTGTTGCATGCTATTATATGGACAAGATTTGGTGTCAGCATGCTTGTATAATATTGTTTAAAACTGCATTCGAGATTTATTTTGTTGTAACATATTAATATTTGTAAACCAATATGTATTGGTAGCGTGTAAGTGTGATATTTGTTAGATTATCATTTCTGGATAATCTAAGCGGTGTCTTGTTAACCTTGTCAATAAAATAAAGATTATGGTTTGTTTTAAAAACGAATGCAGTCTTTGAAAAACGTCTCATATAGAGGTCAAAACCTCGCAACGTAATCAATTAATATGGAACATTTATAATCAATATGAACAGGACATTTCAGTTGGTATCCGAGTGTTGGTCTTAGAGAACCAGAATTTTTGCATTAGTGTGTCTTACCGAGTTTGTTTGGATACATTAGTGAGTCTGGACTTCGACCGTATTTTTCTTCAAAAATGATTGCTTAACATTTTTGTTGGAAATTATATATTATTAACATGTAAATATTATGTGATATATTAATCTTTTAACGTGTTTGATATTGTGTGATAGATGTCTACCTCTAGTACAAATCCCATCGACTCACCTAATAATAATGAAGAGTCGAATATACTTTGGGAAGATTCACAAATTCCCGAAGAGGAACAGGAAGAGGAGGAACCGGAAGAAGAGGAACCGGAAGAGGAGGAACCGGAAGAGGAAGAACCGGAAGAAGAAGAGGTTCCGAAGGAAGAAATATTGATACCTACAGTAAATCGGTTAAATAAAAGAAAATCCTCAACCAACGGACCAAAGTCAATAATGGTCAATGGTGTTTCCGCCAAGGAAGTAAAATATTGGGAAGTTACCAATTTTCCGATGAATCGGATCCCGATGAGGATTCCGATGATGTTATAGAAATTACCTCGGCCCAATTTAATAAAGCAAAAGAAAATAATAAGGGAAAATGTATAAAAATAGAGAAACCTGATTCCAACCCCGATGAACTTTATATATATCGGCAACGTCCGTATTTCCTAAAATGTAACAATAACCCGGGAACCTCTAAACCACCAGGTTTTTCTAAACCATTGTGGAAAATGACAGCTCGTATTAGGGGAGCATCATATATCCCTAGGAAATTAGCAAAACGAACCAAGTCCGAAGAAGAAGAAACGAGTGAGTCGGATTAAAGAGTTGTAATCATGTTGTGTAATATATGTAATATAGTGTGCTTGTGTTTTTTTGATAAATGTAATATTGCTTGTATTGTTTGTTAATTATCTTTTATGAATCTAACCCTCGTCTATTTTTACAGTATAAAAACAAAAAATGGACGTTAAGGGTAAACAACCGAAATATTTTAGAAGACCTACCAGAGGATATGATTGATGAAATCTTGTCTAGAGTCGGTCAGAATTCATCAGCACAATTAGTTATGGCGAAATTAACTTGTCAAACATTTGAAAGACTTTCCAGAAATGCCTTAGTTTATAAAAGGCTTTCCTTTGATAGGTGGGGTATATCACATTGGGGAGACCGTAAGTTACGCCGTGTTTTCTTTAAAGCGTTAAATGCGGGGAACCCAAATGCAATTTTTCGCTACGGGTTAAGAACCTATTTTGACTCAACATATCCCAACATAGGATTTCATGAATTAGAAAGAGCTTCTAACATGCAACATAAAGAAGCATGTTATGCTTACGGGTTAGTGATGTTCTCTTCTCACTAAAGTGAGAAAAAGAACATCGGATTACAACTATTAAATGAAACATTCCCACAAGTGACGGACTCAGTAGTTGGGGTAAGAAACAAGGTTTTTAGATTGCTACGAGGCTGTTGGGCATTACGAAACCCTCGTTCTTTTGACGACATTACAACATGCTACCTAGCCAATGGCCAAAACGGTTACTTTCCACAAGATCAAGGATGGGAAGTCGTTTTAGTAAAACCAGAATGCATGACCTGTTTCTGAACTTATGAATTACGTGTCTTTATTGCCTTTGCTGAACAACTTGCGTATTAATTAGAATTACCTTTATAGCTGCCGTGTAGCAAGTTATTATGTGCTATATTTCATCCTATATGTATAATAGTGGTATTGTATGTTTGTAAAATATTGTATAAAAGTTTGAACGCGAAATATTATTGTAATAAGTTTTTCATATAGAATTGTAGTAGTTGAATTGTATAATTGCTACTAAGTATGAACTTAACGGGTAGGTACTACCCAAATTAAAACTATAAAATGCTAATATGAAGAAAAAACTTTTATAAATAAGTTCATATTATGCTACAAAATACTATTGACTACTCTTAAATTCTATATGATTAACTCAATTCTTTTGGGCTATTTTTGAAGGAAATGGCACCGGCGACTCGTCAGAATTTGAACATGAGCGAGGAAGAATTTCGTGTTTTCCTTGCAGCAAACATAGGCGCAGTACAGGCTGCGATGCAAAATAACAATAACTCTGGATCTAGCAGTGGAACTAATTCCACAAGAAATCGTGTAGGATGCTCCTACAAAGAATTCACTGCCTGTAAACCTTTGGAATTTGATGGAACCGAAGGACCAATTGGATTGAAATGGTGGACCTAGAAGGTCGAATCAGTGTTTGCCATAAGTAAGTGTACTGAAGAGGACAAAGTTAAGTACGCTACGCAAACCTTCATAGGGTACTGCGTTAACGTGGTGGAACACCTATCTTGAACAGGTAGGACCAAATGCTGCTTATGCACTACCGTGGTCAGCATTCAAGCAATTGATGAACGAGCAGTACCGTCCTAGAAACGAAGTCAATAAGCTCAAGGTAGAACTTAGAGAGTTACGAACACAAGGATTCGACATTACCACATATGAACGACGATTCACAGAGTTGTGCCTATTGTGTCCGGGAGCGTTCGAAGATGAAGAAGAGAAGATCGACGCATTTGTAAAAGGGTTACCAGTAAGGATTCAAGAAGATGTGAGTTCACACGAGTCCGCTTCCATACAGAAGGCAAGTCGAATGGCTCATAAACTCATAGATTAGATTGAGGGGAGAATTAAAGAACAGGCGGCCGAAGAAGCCAACACGAAACAACTCAAGAGGAAGTGGGAGGAAAACGGCGACAAGAGTCACCAGTACAACAACAATAACAATTACAACCACAACCGCAACAACAATCGCAACAATAACCGCAATCCTAACAATAACTACAACAAACGTCCCAACAACAACAACTACTATAACAACCATTTCAACAACAATAACAATCCCAACAACAACCTCAATAATAACAAACAACAGAAACAACCATGCTTCAGGTGTGCAGAGTACCATCCGAATGCGTTTTGCATAACAGTTTGCACCAAGTGTAAGAGAAGTGGTCATGGCGCGGCAAAATGTGAGGTTTATGGACCAAAGAACAACAAAAATAAAGAAACAAATAAGGTCGGAACAAATAATGCCGACATAGTTTGTTATAAATGTGGAAAACCGGGCCACATTATTAGAAATTGCCCAAACCAAGGGAATACTAATGGGCAAGGCCGCGGAAGAGTTTTCAATATTAATGCGGCAGAAGCGCAGGAAGACCCGGAGCTTGTTATGGGTACGTTTCTTATTGACAATACATCTGCTTATGTTTTATTTGATTCGGGTGCGGATACAAGCTATATGAGTAGAGATTTTTGTGCTAAATTAAGTTGCCCATTGACGCCTATGGATAGTAAATTTTTACTCGAATTAGCAAACGGTAAATTAATTTCAGCAGATAATATATGTCGGGATAGAGAAATTAAACTGGGGGATGAAACGTTTAAAATTGATTTAATACCAGTCGAGTTAGGGAGTTTTGATGTAATAATTGACATGGACTGATTGAAAAAGATGAGAGCAGAGGTCGTCTGTTACAAAAATGCGATTCGCATTATGCGTGAAAAGAGAAAACCTTTAATGGTGTACGGAGAAAAGAACAATACGAAATTAAATCTTATTAGTAGTTTGAAGGTGCAAAAACTAATAAGAAAAAGTTGTTACGTCATTCTAGTGAACATCAAGGAAGTTAAACCTAAAGAAAAGAACATCAGTGATGTTCCCGTCGCAAAAGAATTTCCCGATGTATTTCCGAAAGAATTACCGGGATTACCCCCACATCGATCCGTTGAATTTCAAATAGATCTTGTACCAGGAGCTGCACCAATAGCTCGTACTCCATACAGACTCACATCCAGCGAAATGAAAGAATTACAAAGTCAGTTACAAGAACTTTTAGAGCATGGTTTCATTCGACCAAGTAAATCACCATGGGGAGCTCCTGTTTTATTTGTCAAGAAGAAGGATGGTACATTTAGGTTGTGTATCGACTACTGAGAGTTGAACAAACTTACCATCAAGAACCGCTACCCACTATCGCGAATCGACGACTTATTTGATCAACTACAAGGCTCGTCGATTTATTCGAAGATTGATTTACGTTCTGGGTATCATCAAATGTGGGTGAAGGAGGATGATATTCCAAAGACGGCTTTTAGGACGCGTTACGGTCATTACGAGTTTATGGTTATGCCGTTTGGGTTGACTAACGCACCAGCTGTGTTCATGGACCTCATGAACCGAGTGCGTGGACCATACCTTGACAAGTTTGTCATTGTTTTCATCGATGACATACTTATTTACTCAAAGAATGACCAAGAGCACGAAGAACATTTGAGAAAAGTGCTAGAGTTGTTAAGGAAAGAAAAATTGTACGCTAAATTTTCAAAGTGTGCATTTTGGTTGGAAGAAGTTCAATTCCTCGATCACATAGTGAATAAAGAAGGTATTCAGGTAGATCCAGCATAGATTGAAATGTTGAAAAGTGGGAAACCTCGAAAACACCAAAGCATATAAGCTAATTTTTAGGACTAGCTGGTTACTACAGAAGGTTCATCCAAGACTTTTCCAGAATAGCAAAACCCTTGACTGCAATAACGCATAAAGGGAAGAAATTTGAATGGAAAGATGAACAAGAGAAAGTGTTTCAATTGTTAAAGAAAAAATTAACTACGGCACCTATATTGTCATTACCTGAAGGGAATGATGATTTTGTGATATATTGTGACGCCTCAAAGCAAGGTCTCGATTGTGTATTAATGCAACGAACGAAAGTAATTGCTTATGCGTCTAGACAATTGAAGATTCACGAGCAGAATTATACGACGCATGATTTGGAATTAGGCGCGGTTATTTTTGCATTAAAGACTTGGAGGCACTACTTATATGGGGTCAAAAGTATTATATATACCGACCACAAAAGTCTTCAACACATATTTAATCAGAAACAACTGAACATGAGGCAGCGCAGGTGGATTGAATTGTTGAATGATTATGACTTTGAGATTCGTTACCACCCGGGGAAGGCAAATGTGGTAGCCGACGCCTTGAGCAGAAAGGACAGAGAACCCATTCGAGTAAAAGCTATGAATATAATGATTCACAATAACCTTACTACTCAAATAAAGGAGGCGCAACAAGGAGTTTTAAAAGAAGGAAATTTAAAGGATGAAATACCCAAAGGATCGGAGAAGCATCTTAATATTCGGGAAGACGGAACTCGGTATAGGGCTAAAAGAATTTGGGTACCAAAATTTGGAGATATGAGAGAAATGGTACTTAGAGAAGCTCATAAAATCAGATACTCAATACATCCTGGAATGGGGAAGATGTACAAGGATCTCAAGAAACATTTTTGGTGGCTGGGTATGAAAGTCGATGTTGCTAAATATGTAGGAGAATGTTTGACGTGTTCTAAGGTCAAAGCTGAGCATCAGAAACCATCAGGTCTACTTCAACAACCCGAAATCCTGCAATGGAAATGGCAAAATATTACCATGGTTTTCATCACTAAATTGCCAAGGACTGCAAGTGGTTTTGAAACTATTTGGCTAATAGTTGATCGTCTCACCAAATCAGCACACTTCCTGCCAATAAGAGAAGATGACAAGATGGAGAAGTTAGCACGACTGTATTTGAAGGAAGTTTTCTCCAGACATGGAATACCAATCTCTATTATCTCTGATAGGGATGGCAGATTTATTTCAAGATTCTGGCAGATATTACAGCAAGCATTAGGAACTCGTCTAGACATGAGTACTGCCTATCATCCACAAACTGATGGGTAGAGCGAAAGGACAATACAAACGCTTGAAGACATGCTACGAGCATGTGTTATTGATTTCGAAAACAGTTGGGATCGACATCTACCGTTAGCAAAATTTTCCTACAACAACAGTTACCATTCAAGCATTGAGATGGCACCGTTTGAAGCACTTTATAGTAGAAAGTGTAGGTCTCCAATTTGTTGGAGTGAAGTGGAGAGATGATCATGCTTAAAGTTGCACCTTGGAAAGGAGTTGTTCGATTTGGTAAAAGAGGGAAATTAAATCCAAGGTATATTGGACCATTCAAGATTATTGATCGTGTCAGACCAGTAGCTTACCGACTTGAGTTACCTCAACAACTCGCGGCTATACATAACACTTTCTACGTCTCGAATTTGAAGAAATGTTATGCTAAAGAAGATCTCACTATTCCGTTAGATAAAATCCAAATCAACGAAAAACTTCAATTCATAGAAGAACCCGTCGAAATAATGGACCGTGAGGTTAAAAGACTTAAGCAAAACAAGATACCAATTATTAAGGTTCGATGGAATGCTCGTAGAGGACCCGAGTTCACCTGGGAACGAGAAGATCAAATGAAGAAGAAATACCCGCACTTATTTCCAGAAGATACGTCAACACCTCCAACTGCTTAAAATTTTGGGAAGAAATTTATTTAACGGGTAGGTACTGTAGTGACCCGAACTTTTCCATGTTTATATATATTAAATGAAATTGTTATTTACATGATTAAGTGTTTTCAACATGTTAAGCAATCAAACTTGTTAAGACTTGATTAATTGAAATAGGTTTCATATAGACAATTGACCACCCAAGTTGACCGGTGATTCACGAACGTTAAAACTTGTAAAAACTATATGATGTCATATATATATATATATATATATATATATATATATATATATATATATATATATATATATATATATATATATATATATATATATATATATATATAGTTAACATGGTATTATGATAATTAAACATATCATTAAGTATATTAACAATGAACTACATATGTAAAAACAAGACTACTAACTTAAGGATTTCGAAACGAGGCATATATGTAATGATTATCGTTGTAACGACATTTAATTGTATATATATCATATTAAGATATATTAATACATCATAATATCATGATAATGTAATAATTTAACATCTCTTTAGATATAATAAACAATGGGTTAACAACATTTAACAAGAACGTTAACCTAAAGGTTTCAAAACAACACATACATGTAACGACTAACGATGACTTAACGACTCAGTTAAAATGTATATACATGTAATGTTTTAATATGTATTCATACATTTTTGAAAGAGTTCAAGACACTTATAAAAGTACTTCTACTTAACAAAAATGATTACAATTACATCCTCATTCATTTTCATCAACAATTGTACTCGTATGCACTCGTATTCGTATTCGTACAATACCCAGCTTCTAAATGTATTTACTATTAGTATATACACTCCAATGATCAGCTCTTAGCAACCTTTATAAGTCACCTAATACAAGTGGGAACCATCATTTGGCAACTAGCATGAAATATCTCATAAAATTACAAAAATATTAGTAATCATTCATGACTTATTTACAAGTAAATAAAATTACACATCTTTTATATCTAACCCATATACCAACGACCAAAAACACCTACAAACAATTTCATTCTTCAATTTTCTTCATATAATTGATCTCTCTCAAGTTCTATCTTCAAGTTCTAAGTGTTCTTCATAAATTCTATAAGTTCTAGTTTCATAATATCAAGAATACTTCCAAGTTTGCTAGCTTACTTTCAATCTTGTAAAGTGATCATACAACCTCAAGAAATCTTTCTTATTTACAGTAAGATATATTTCTAATACAAGGTAATACTCATATTCAAACTTTGATTCAATTTCTATAACTATAACAATCTTATTTCGAGTGGAAATCTTACTTGAACTTGTTTTCGTGTCATGATTATGCTTCAAGAACTTTCAAGCCATCCAAGGATCCTTTGAAGCTAGATCTATTTTTCTCATTTCCAGTAGGTTTATCCACAAAACCTGAGGTAGTAATGATGTTCATAACATCATTCGTTTCATATATATAAAACTACATTATTCGAAGGTTTAAACTTGTAATCACTAGAACATAGTTTAGTTAATTCTAAACTTGTTCGCAAACAAAAGTTAATCCTTCTAACTTGACTTTTAAAATCCACTAGACATATGTTATATATCTATATGATATGCTAACTTAATGATTTAAAACCTGAAAACACGAAAAACACCGTAAAACCGGATATACGCCGTCGTAGTAACACCGCGGGCTGTTTTGGGTTAGTTAATTAAAAACTATGATAAACTTTGATTTAAAAGTTGTTCTTCTGGGAAAATGATTTTTCTTATGAACATGAAACTATATCTAAAAATCATGGTTAAACTCAAAGTGGAAGTATGTTTTCCAAAATGGTCATCTAGACGTCGTTCTTTCGACTGAAATGACTACCGTTACAAAAATGACTTGTAACCAGTATTTCTGACTATAAACTTATACTTTTTCTGTTTAAATTCATAAACTTAAGTTCAATATTAAACCATAGCAACTTGAATCACTCAAAACGGATTTAAAACGAAGAAGTTATGGGTAAAACAAGATTGGATATTTTTACTTGTTGTAGCTACGTGAAAATTAGTAACAAATCTATATTAATCATATTCTAGCTAACTTATATTGTATAATACATATATTCTAATATATTATGTAATCTTGGGATACCATAGACACGTATGCAAATGTTTTGACATATCATATCGACCCATCTATATATATTATTGGAAACAACCATAGACACTCTATATGCAGTAATGTTGGAGTTAGCTATACAGGGTTGAGGTTGATTTCAAAAATATATAAACTTTGAGTTGTGATCTAGCCTGAGATGTGTCTACACTGGGTCGTGAATTGAGTCAAGATAATATATATCGATTTATTTTATGTACATCTAACTATGGACAACTAGTTGTAGGTTACTAACGAGGACAGCTGACTTAATAAACTTATAACATTAAAATGTATTAAAAATGTTGTAATTATATTTTGAACATACTTTGATATATATGTACATATTTGTTATAGGTTAGTGAATCGACCAGTGGCCAAGTCTTACTTCCCGACGAAGTAAAAATCTGTGAAAGTGAGTTATAGTCCCACTTTTAAAATCTAATATTTTGGGATGAGAAAACATGCAGTTTTATAAATGTTTTACAAAATAGACACAAGTAAATGAAACTACATTCTATTGTTGGATTATTAAACCGAATACGCCCCTTTTTAGTCTGGTAATCTAACAATTAGGGAACAGACACCCTAATTGACGCGAATCCTAAAGATAGATCTATTGAGCCCAACGAGCCCCATCCAAAGTACCAGATGCTTTAGTACTTCGAATTCATCATGTCCGAAGGGAGTCTCGGAATGATAGGGGATATTCTATATGTATCTTGTTAAGGTCGGTTACCAGGTGTTCACCATATGAATGATTTTTATCTCTATGTATGGGATGTATATTGAAATATGAAATCTTGTGGTCTATTATCACGATTTGATAAATATAGGTTAAACCTATAACTCACCAACATTTTTGTTGACGTTTAAAGTATGTTTATTCTCAGGTGATTATTAAGAGCTTCCTCTGTTGAATGCTATTATATGGACAAGATTTAGTGTCAGCATGCTTGTATAATATTGTTTAAAACTGCATTCGAGATTTATTTTATTGTAACATATTAATATTTGTAAACTAATATGTATTGGTAGTGTGTAAGTGTGATATTTGTTAGATTATCATTTCTGGATAATCTAAGTGGTGTCTTGTTAACCTTGTCGATAAAATAAAGGTTATGGTTTATTTTAAAAACGAATGCAGTCTTTGAAAAACGTCTCATATAGAGGTCAAAACCTCGCAACAAAATCAATTAATATGGAACGTTTATAATCAATATGAACGGGACAATTCACTACTCGTCAGATGTTGAAAATGAGCGAGGAAGACTTCCGTGTTTTCCTTGCAGCAAACATAGCCGCAGTGTAGGCCGCAATGCAAAATAACAATAATAACTCTGGATCTAGCAGTGGAACTAATTTCACAAGAAATCGTGTGGGATGTTCCTACAAAGAGTTCACTGCTTGTAAACCTCTGGAATTCGATGGAACCGAGGGTCCAACCGGATTAAAACGGTGGAACGAGAAGGTCGAATCGGTGTTTGCCATAAGTAATTGCACTGAAGAAGACAAAGCAAAGTACGCTACGCATACCTTCACATGTACTGCGTTAACATGGTGGAACACCTATCTCCAGCAGGTGGGACAAGATGCTGCTTACACACTACCGTGGTCAGCATTGAAGCACTTGATGAACGAACACTACTGTCCCAGAAACGAGGTCAATAAGCTCAAAGTAGAGCTTAGAGGATTACGAACGCAAGGTTTCGACATTACCACGTACGAACGACGATTCACAGAGTTGTGCCTATTGTGTCCATGAGCGTTCGAAGATGAAGAAGAGAAGATCGACGCATTTGTAAAAGGGTTACCAGAAAGGATTCAAGAAAATGTGAGTTCACACGAGCCTGCCTCCATACAAAAGGCAAGTCGAATGGCTCACAAACTCATAAATCAGATTGAGGGAAGGATTAAAGAACAGGAGGCCGAAGAAGCCAACACGAAACAAGTCAAGAGAAAGTGGGAAGAAAACAGTGATAAAAGTCACCAACACAACAGTAACAATCACCTCAACAATCATCACAACAATAATCACAAATTCAATCGCACCATTTATCGCAACAACAAACGCCCCAACAACAACAATAACCACTACAACAACCGTCCCAACAACAATTTCAACCGCAACAACAACCTCAACAATAACAACAACAACAACAACAACAAGAGGCGGAAAAATCGATGCCTAAGGTGTGATAAATATCATTCGGATGACTTTTGTAGGGAGTTCTGCACCAAATTTCAACAGAACGGGTCACAGTGCTATAAAGTGTGAAGTCTACGGACCAGCGGATAACAGAAATAAAGGAACGTATAACGCCGGAACAAGTATTGCCAACGTTACATGTTTCGGATGCGGGAAGAAGGGTCATTACAGAAATACGTATCCAAACCCGGGGAATAATAATGGTCAAGGCCAAAGAAGAGTCTTCAACATAAATGCGGTTGAAGCACAGGAAGACCCGGAGCTTGTTACAGGTACGTTCCTTATTGATGAAATACCTGCTTATGTTTTATTTGATTCGGGTGCGGATAGAAGCTATATGAGTAGAGATTTTTGTGCTAAATTAAGTTGTCCATTGACGCCTTTGGATAATAAATTTTTACTCGAATTAGCAAATGGTAAATTAATTACAGTAGATAAAATATGTCGGAACAGAGAAATTAAACTGGTTAGCAAAACGTTTAAGATTGATTTGATACCAGTAGAGTTAGGGAGTTTTAATGTGATAATTGGCATGGACTGGTTGAAAGAGGTGAAAGCAGAAATCATTTGTTACAAAAATGCGATTCGCATTATGCGCGAAAAGAGAAAACCCTTAATGGTGTACGGAGAAAAGAGCAACGCGAAGCTAAATCTTATTAGTAACCTGAAGGCACAAAAACTAATAAGAAAAGGTTGTTATGCCGTTCTAGCACACGTCGAGAAAATACAAACCGAAGAGAAGAACATCAATGATGTTCCCCTCGCAAAAGAATTTCCCGATGTATTTCCGAAAGAATTATCGGGACTACCTCCACACCGATTTGTGAAATTTCAAATAGATCTTGTACCAGGAGCTGTACCAATAGCTCGTGCTCCATACAGACTCGTACCCAGTGAAATGAAGGAATTACAAAGTCAACTACAAGAACTTTTAAAACGTGGTTTCATTCGACCAAGCACATCACTATGAGGAGCTCCTGTCTTGTTTTTCAAAAAGAAGGATGGTACATTCAGGTTATGTATCGACTATCGAGAGTTGAACAAACTTACTCTCAAGAACCGTTACCCACTACCACGAATTGACGACTTATTTGATCAACTACAAGGCTCGTCGGTTTATTCGAAGATCGAGTTACGTTCCAGGTATCATCAAATGCAGGTGAAGGAGGATGACATTCCAAAGACTGCTTTTAGGACGCATTAAGATCATTATGAGTTTATGGTTATGCCGTTTGGATTGACTAACGCACCAGCTGTGTTCATGGACCTCATGAACCGAGTGTGTGGACCATATCTTGACAAGTTTGTCATTGTTTTCATCGATGACATCCTTATTTACTCAAAGAATGATCAAGAGCACGGAGAACATTTGAGAAAAGTGTTAGAATTGTTGAGGAAAGAAAAATTGTACGCTAAATTTTCAAAGTGTGCATTTTGGTTGAAAGAAGTTCAATTCCTCGGTCACATAGTAAACAAGGAAGGTATTCAGGTGGATCCGTCAAAGATTGAAACCGTTGAAAACTGGGAAACCCCGAAAACTCCAAAGTATATACGCCAAGATTTTTCCAAAATAGCAAAACCCTTGACTGCATTAACGCATAAAGGGAAGAAATTTGAATGGAAGGATGAGCAAGAGAAAGCATTTCAATTGTTGAAGAAAAAGTTAACTACGACACCTATATTATCATTGCCTGAAGGGAATGATGATTTTGTGATTTATTGTGACGCTTCAAAGCAAGGTATCGGTTGTGTATTAATGCAACGAACGAAGGTAATTGCTTATGCGTCCAGACAATTGAAGATTCACGAACAAAATTATACGACTCACGATTTGGAATTGGGCGCTGTTGTTTTTGCATTAAAGACTTGGAGGCACTATTTATATGAGGTCAAAAGTATTATATATACTGACCACAAAAGTCTCCAACATATATTTAATCAGAAACAACTGAACATGAGGCAGCATAGGTGGATTGAGTTGTTGAATGATTACGAATTTGAGATTCGTTACCACCCGGGGAAGGCTAATGTGGTAGCCGACGCTTTGAGTAGAAAGGACAGAGAATCTATGTGGGTAAAAGCTATGAATATAATTATTCGTACTAACCTTACTACTCAGATAAAGGAGGCACAACAGGCAGTTTTAAAAGAGGAAAATTTGAAGGATGAAATACCCAAAGGTTCGGAGAAACATCTTAATATTAGGGAAGATGGAACCCGGTATAGGGCTGAAAGAATTTGGATACCAAAGTTTGGATATGTGAGAGAAATGGTACTTAAGGAAGCACATAAAACCAGATACTCAATACATCCTGGAGCGGGAAAGATGTACAAAGATCTCAAGAAACACTTTTGGTGGCCAGATATGAAAGCCGATATTGCTAAATACGTAGGAGAATGTTTGACATGTTCTAAGGTCAAAGCTGAACATCAGAAACCATCATGTCTACTTCAACAACCCGAAATCCCGAAATGGAAATGGTAAAACATTACCATGGATTTCATTACTAAATTGCCAAGGACTGCAAGTGGTTATGATACAATTTGGGTAATAGTCGATCGTCTCACCAAGTCAGCACACTTTCTGCCAATAAGAGAAGATGATAAAATGGAGAAGTTGGCGCAATTATACTTGAAGGACGTTGTCTCCAGACATGGAATACCAATCTCTATTATCTCTGATAGGGATGGAAGATTTGTTTCAAGGTTTTGGCAAACATTACAACAAGCATTGGGGACTCATCTAGACATGAGTACCGCCTATCATCCACAAACTGATGGGCAAAGTGAAAGGACGATACAGACCCTTGAAGACATGCTACGAGCATGTGTTATTGATTTTGGAAATAGTTGGGATCGACATCTACCGTTAATAGAGTTTTTCTACAACAACAATTACCACTCGAGTATTGAGATGGCACTGTTTGAGGCACTTTATGGTAGAAAGTGCCGGTCTTCGATTTGTTGGAGTGAGGTGGGGGATAGACAAATTACGAGTCCGGAGATTATCCAAGAAACTACCGAGAAAATTATTCAAATTCAACAACGGTTGAAAACCGCTCAGAGTCGACAAAAGAGCTACGCAGATAGTAAAAGAAAAGATATAAAATTTGAAATTGGAGACATGGTCATGCTTAAAGTATCACCTTGGAAAGGCGTTGTTCGTTTTGGAAAATGAGAAAAATTAAACCTGAGATATATTGGGCCATTTAAGATTATTGATCGTGTCGGACCGGTAGCTTATCAACTTGAATTACCGCAACAATTAGCCGGCGTACGTAATACCTTTTAGGTCTCGAATCTGAAGAAATTCTTAGCCAAAGAGGATCTCACTATTCCTTTAGACGAAATCCAAATCAATGAAAAACTTCAATTCATTGAAGAACCTGTCGAAATAATGGATCGTGAGGTCAAACGACTTAAGCAAAATAAAATACCGATCGTTAAGGTTAGATGGAATGCCCGTAGAGGACCCGAGTTCACCTGGGAATGTGAAGATCAGATGAAGAAGAAATACCCACACTTATTCCCAGATGATGCGTCAACACCTCCAACTGCTTAAAATTTCGGGAAGAAATTTATTTAACGGGTAGGTACTGTAGTGACCCGAACTTTTCCATGATTATATATTATAAGAGATTCATATTTACATGATTAAATGTTTCCAACATGTTAAGCAATCAAACTTGTTAAGACTTGATTAATTGAAATGAGTTTCATGTAGACAATTGACCACCCCATTGTCCGGCGATTTACGAATGTTAAAACTTGTAAAATCGGCATGACGATATATATATATGGATATATATATCTAACATGATATTATGATATGTAAGTATATCACAAGGTATATTAACAAAGAATTATATGCATAAAATGAAACTACTGAATTAAAGAAACTCGAAACGATATCTATAACGATTATCGTTATAACAACGTTTTAATTAAAATAAATACATATGTATTGTATTAAGATATGAACACACTATGTTTAACATGATAAAATGATAATTAGGTATATCATTAAGTGTATTAACAATGAACTACACAAATAAGATGAGACTACTAACTTAAGAATCTCGAAACAACATATATATGTAACGATTATCGTTGTAATAGTATTTTAACATATATGTATAATATTAAGATATATTCATACACCATGTTATCATGTTAACAAAACAATTTAACATCTCATTTAAGTATAATAACAATGGATTAATTACATTTAACAAGATCGTTAACTTAAAGGTTTCAAAACAACACTTACATGTAACGACTAACGATGACTTAACGACTCAGTTAAAATGTATATACATGTAATGTATTAAGATGTATTGTTATACTTTTGAAAGACTTCATGACACATATCAAAGTACTTCTACTTAACAAAAATGCTTACAATTACATTCTCATTCATTTTCATCACAATTCTACTCGTATGCACCTGTATTCGTACTCGTACAATACACAGCTTCTAAATGTATATACTATTGGTATATACACATAAAAATCTGCTCCTTAGTAGCCTTAAATGATTAAGGAACATATGGAACCAACCATTTGTCAACTAGCATGAATTATTTAGCAAGAAAACAAACTTAAAAATTTTTTCTTTCTTTATAATAAGTAAAAACGTTTTTATGCATGCACACAATTTCTTCATTCCATTTTCTCATACTTACACTCCAAATTCTCTCTCAAAATACTCCTAACATCATACTTGATCATCTCCAAGCATTTTCACCATCTTTTAGCTTCAATTACAAACTTTAAATCATCATAAAAACAACCATTCAAGAACACTTCAAGAAATCTTTCAAACTTGCTAGATTACTTCGAAGCTTTCAAATCCATTCCAAGTAATCATCCAAGATTAAGAAGCTTTTGTTAATCTCAGTAAGTTTTCATTCTAAATCAAAGGTAAGAATCATATTCAAGCTATGGTTCAATTTCTATAAACATAACTATCTTAATTCAAGTAATAATCTTACTTGAACTTGTTTTCGTGTCATGATTCTACTTCAAGAACTTCCAAGCCATCCAAGATCCTTTGAAGCTCTAGATCATTTCTTGTCATTTTCAGTAGGTTTACCTACTATACTTGAGGTAGTGATAATATTTATAACATCATTCGATTCATATATATATATATATATATATATATATATATATATATATATATATATATATATATATATATATATATATATATATATATATATATATATATATATATATATATATATATATATATATATAACTATCGTATTCGAAGATTTAAACTTGTAATCACTAAACCATAGTTTAGTTAATTCTAAACTTGTTCGCAAACAAAGTTAATCCTTCTAACTTAACTTTTAAAATCAACTAAACACATATTCTATATCTATATGATATGCTAACTTAATGATTTAAAACTTGGAAACACGAAGAACACCGTAAAATCGGACATACGCCGTCGTAGTGAAACCGGGGACTGTTTTGGGTTAGATAATTAAAAACTATGATAAACTTTGATTTAAAAGTTGTTCTTCTGGGAAAATAATTTTTCTTATGAACATGAAACTATATCCAAAAATCATGGTTAAACTCAAAGTGGAAATATGTTTTTCAAAATGGTCATCAAGACGTCGTTTTTTCGACTGAATTGACTACCTCTACAAAAATGACTTGTAACCTGTATTTTTGACTATAAACCTATACTTTTTCTGTTTAGTTTCATAAAATACAGTTCAATATGAAACTATAGCAAGTTGATTCACTCAAAACAGATTTAAAACGAAGAAGTTATGAGTAAAACAAAATTGGTTAAAAATGGTTAATTTGACTACGGGATGAATTGACAAAAATCTATACTAACCATATTCTAACTAACTTATATTGTATTATACATATATTCTAACATATATTATGTAATCTTGATATACCATAGACACGTATTGAAATGTCCCGTTCTTATTGATTAAAAACGTTCCATATTAATTGATTTCGTTGCGAGGTTTTGACCTCTATATGAGACGTTTTTCAAAGACTGCATTCATTTTTAAAACAAACCATAACCTTTATTTCATAAATAAAGGTTTAAAAAGCTTTACGTAGATTATCAAATAATGATAATCTAAAATATCCTGTTTACACACGACCATTACATAATGGTTTACAATACAAATATGTTACATCGAAATCAGTTTCTTGAATGCAGTTTTTACACAATATCATACAAACATGAACTCCAAATCTTGTCCTTATTTTAGTATGCAATAGCGGAAGCTCTTAGTATTCACCTGAGAATAAACATGCTTTAAATGTCAACAAAAATGTTGGTGAGTTATAGGTTTAACCTATATATATCAAATCGTAACAATAGACTACAAGATTTCATATTTCAATATACATCCCATACATAGAGATAAAAATATTCATATGGTGAACACCTGGTAACCGACATTAACAAGATGCATATATAAGAATATCTCCATCATTCCGGGACACCCTTCGGATATGATATAAATTTCGAAGTACTAAAGCATCCGGTACTTTGGATGGAGTTTGTTAGGCCCAATAGATCTATCTTTAGGATTCGCGTCAATTAGGGTGTCTGTTCCCTAATTCTTAGATTACCAGACTTAATAAAAAGGGGCATATTCGATTTCGATAATTCAACCATAGAATGTAGTTTCACGTACTTGTGTCTATTTTGTAAATCATTTATAAAACCTGCATGTATTCTCATCCCAAAAATATTAGATTTTAAAAGTGGGACTATAACTCACTTTCACAGATTTTTACTTCGTTGGGAAGTAAGACTTGGCCACTGGTTGATTCACGAACCTATAACAATATATACATATATATCAAAGTATGTTCAAAATATATTTACAATACTTTTAATACATTTTGATGTTTTAAGTTTATTAAGTCAGCTGTCCTCGTTAGTAACCTACAACTAGTTGTCCACAGTTAGATGTACATAAATAAATCAATAAATATTATATTGAATCAATCCACGACCCAGTGTATACGTATCTCAGTATTGATCACAACTTAAACTATATATATTTTTTTGGAATCAACCTCAACCCTATATAGCTAACTCCAACATTCACATATAGAGTGTCTATGGTTGTTCCGCAATATATATATAGATGGGTCGACATGATAGGTCGAAACATTGTATACGTGTCTATGGTATCTCAAGATTACATAATATACAATATAAGTTGATTAGGTTATGGTTGGAATAGATTTATTACTAACTTTCACGTAGGTAAAATGAGTAGTTTTTATCAATCTTGTTTTACTCGCCATTTCTTCGTTTCTAATCCGTTTTGAGTGATTCTAGTGGCCACGGTTTCGTATTGAACTTAAATTTATGAATATAAATATAAAAAGTATAAGTTTATAGTCAGAAATACAAGTTACAAGTCGTTTTTGAAAGAAGTAGTCATTTCCGTCGAAAGAACGACATCTTGATGACCATTTTGAAAAACATACTTTCACTTTGAGTTTAACCATGATTTTTGGATATAGTTTCATGTTTATAAGAAAAATCATTTTTCCAGAAGTATAGCTTTTAAATCAAAGTTCTTCTTAGCTTTTAATTATCCCAACCAAAACAGCCCCCGGTTTTACTATGACGGCGTATATCCAGTTTTATGGTGTTTATCGTGTTTCCGGGTTTTAAATCATTAAGTTAGCATATCATATAAATATAGAAAATGTGTTTAGTTGATTTTAAAAGTCTAGTTAGAAGGATTAACTTTATTTGCGAACAAATTTAGAATTAACTAAACTATGTTCTAGTGATTACAAGTTTATAACGTTGAATAAGACAGCTTTTTATGTATGAATCGAATGATGTTATGAAAATCATTACTACCTCAAGTCCCTTGAATAAACCTACTGTAAATGAGAAAAATGGATCTAGCTTCAAAGGATCTTTGGATGGCTTGAAAGTTCTTGAAGCAGAATCATGACACGAAAACAATTTCAAGTAAGATTTCCACTCGAAATAAGATTGTTATAGTTATAGAAATTGAATTAAAGTTTGAATATGATTATTACCTTGTATTAGAAATATAACCTACTGTAAGTAACAAAGGTTTCTTGATCTTGGATGATTACTTGGAATGTATTTAGAAAACTTGGAAGTAAACTTGCAATCTTGGAAGTATTCTTGATTTTATGAAACTAGAACTTTTAGAATTTATGAAGAATACTTAGAACTTGAAGATAGAACTTGAGAGAGATCAATTATATGAAGAAAATTGAAGAATGAAAGTGTTTGTAGGTGTTTTTGGTCGTTGGTGTATGGATTAGATATAAAGGATATGTAATTTTGTTTTCATGTAAATAAGTCATGAATGATTACTCATATTTTTGTAATTTTATGAGATATTTCATGCTAGTTGCCAAATGATGGTTCCCACATGTGTTAGGTGACTCACATGGGCTGCTAAGAGCTGATCATTGGAGTGTATATACCAATAGTACATACATCTAAAAGCTGTGTATTGTACGAGTACGAATACGGGTGCATACGAGTAGAATTGTTGATGAAACTAAACGAGGATGTAATTGTAAGAATTTTTGTTAAGTAGAAGTATTTTGATAAGTGTCTTGAAGTCTTTAAAAAGTGTATGAATACATATTAAAACACTACATGTATATACATTTTAACTGAGTCGTTAAGTCATCGTTAGTCGTTACATGTAAGTGTTGTTTTGAAACCTTTAGGTTAACGATCTTGTTAAATGTTGTTAACCCAATGTTTATAATATCAAAAGAGATTTTAAATTATTATATTATCATGATATTATGATGTACAAATATCTCTTAATATGATATATATACATTAAATGTCGTTACAAAGATAATCGTTACATATATGTCTCGTTTCAAAATCATTAAGTTAGTAGTCTTGTTTTTACATATGTAGTTCATTGTTTATATACTTAATGATATGTTTACTTATCATAATATCATGTTAACTATATATATAACCATATATATGTCATCATATAGTTTTTACAAGTTTTAACGTTCGTGAATCACCGGTCAACTTGGGTGGTCAATTGTCTATATGAAACCTATTTCAATTAATCAAGTCTTAACAAGTTTGATTGCTTAACATGTTGGAAACACTTAATCATGTAAATAACAATTTCATTTAATATATATAAACATGGAAAAGTTCGGGTCACTACAGTACCTACCCGTTAAATAAATTTCGTCCCGAAATTTTAAGCAGTTGGAGGTGTTGACGTATCTTCTGGAAATAAGTGCGGGTATTTCTTCTTTATCTGATCTTCTCGTTCCCAGGTGAACTCGGGTCCTCTATGAGCATTCCATCGAACCTTAACAATTGGTATCTTGTTTTGCTTAAGTCTTTTAACCTCACGATCCATTATTTCGACGGGTTCTTCGATAAATTGAAGTTTTTCGTTGATTTGGATTTCATCTAACGGAATTGTGAGATCTTATTTAGCAAAGTATTTCTTCAAATTCAAGATGTGGAAAGTGTTATGTACAGCCGCGAGTTGTTGAGGTAACTCAAGTCGGTAAGCTACTGGTCCGACACGATCAATAATCTTGAATGGTCCAATATACCTTGGATTTAATTTCCCTCGTTTACCAAATCGAACAACGCCTTTCCAAGGTGCCACTTTAAGCATGACCATCTCTCCAATTTCAAATTCTATATCTTTTCTTTTAATGTCAGCGTAGCTCTTTTGTCGACTTTGGGCGGTTTTCAACCGTTGTTGAATTTGGATGATCTTCTCGGTAGTTTCTTGTATTATCTCCGGACACGTAATCTGTCTATCCCCCACTTCACTCCAACAAATCGGAGACCTGCACTTTCTACCATAAAGTGCTTCAAACGGCGCCATCTCAAAACTTGAATGGTAGCTGTTGTTGTAGGAAAATTCTGCTAACGGTAGATGTCGATCCCAACTGTTTCCGAAATCAATAACACATGCTCGTAGCATGTCTTCAAGCATTTGTATCGTCCTTTCGCTCTGCCCATCAGTTTGTGGATGATAGGCAGTACTCATGTCTAGACGAGTTCCTAATGCTTGCTGTAATGTCTGCCAAAATCTTGAAATAAATCTGCCATCCCTATCAGAGATAATAGAGATTGGTATTCCATGTCTGGAGACGACTTCCTTCAAATACAGTCATGCTAACTTCTCCATCTTGTCATCTTCTCTTATTGGCAGGAAGTGTGCTGATTTGGTGAGACGATCAGCTATTACCCAAATAGTATCAAAACCACTTGCAGTCCTTAGCAATTTGTGATGACCCGGAAATTTCCAACTAAATTTAAACTTTATCTTTATATTATTCTGACACGATAAGCAATGTTTGTTAAGTTAAATCACAAGGATTTTAAACTATGTTTATACATTCATTTAAACCTCGACCAAATTCCAATGATTCACGAACCATTAAATGAACATATATGAATATGTATGTATATGTGTATATGTTATAAATTGAAAATGTCAACAAAGTATTTAAACGTATAATGCTTTATATGAACGTATTTGTTTCAATATGATTATCGACGAAATAAAAAAAAATATATTAAATGATTGAATTATCAGAAACATTGAATTATGATTACAAGTCTCTGTTGAGAGGTCCACTATGATTTGAGAAATTCTATTCCTCTTAACGATATTTGGAATAATTGGTAAAGCTATTTATAAATAAAAATAAAAAGTGTCATTTACGAAAGTTAGACAAAAGCTAGTGGAGAATTGGTTTCCATAATATTCTATTAATCTATTTTTAAACGTACAAAAACGTTTTCAGTTTAAAAAGAACTTTATTATTAAAACGTATATAACTTTTATAAATATCTAGAATCACTTTTGACAACTCATTACTTAACCAGTATAATAAATATAACGATATTTATATTTTATTTCATTAAATATATATAACGATTTAAATTAATATTATATATATTTATACGCGTATTATACATACATAGTTTTTATACTTTTACTATAATTTAACTCTACCTTACTTTACTTTTACTTTACTTTAACTTTAATAATTCACTTTAATAATTCATACTTTAATAATTCACTTTAATAATTCATACTTTAATAATTCACTTTAATAATTCATACTTTAATAATTCACTTTAATAATTCATACTTTAAAAATTCACTTTAATAATTCATACTTTAATAATTTACTTTAATAATTCACTTTAATAATTCAAAAATCTATTATAAATAGAATTCAATAGGTTTCATTATTTCATAGAAACTTGAAAATATATTTCTCTAAACTCTCTCAATCGATTTATATATATTTGCTCTGTATTATTTCAAGATATTATTAGTATACATAAAATATTACGACAGAGTGATGTCCGAGTGATTTCAAAATAGTTTTTTGAATGAGTCGAAGCTAAGGAAATTATGGGTTATAGCTATGGAGGTGATGGGTATGGTTCATGGGTATGCTCGTGAGGTCAATCTAGTGTTTATCATCTCCGTTGCGTCTACGTACTTTCCTGCAATATTGAATCTCAATATTGATACGTGAGCACTCATAACTTAACTTTTATATATCAATAGTGTATCCCTGAATAGTGCTCGAGTATATAGGATTATGCATGCTTGTACATTCGATATTGTCCTTAGATAGGTTTGTTGAATCCTGAATTAGATACATATGCTACTGAGATAGGGTATATGATATGCATGTCATTGGAAAGCTAGCGAAAAATTAAGAACTTTTCATTTAGATATCGAATGGTTTCGATGAACGGATTTGAAGTTATAGTCAACTGAATTTTAGTATTATTGTTAAAATGATTATTATTACTATCGTCGTTATTATTTTAATAGAAATATCATTGTTATTATAAAATATCATTATTACTATTATGTTAGTATTATCATTTTATCATAATAACATTTTTAGTAAATATAAATATTGTTATTTTTTTATAGAATAATAATAATTATTATTACAAAATAATACAACTTTTACTTATTATTATTATGATCAATATTATTTTATCAAATAAATAGGGAATACAAAGATATTTTTCACCACGCGTAATATAATTACATTAATAATACTTACCACTATAGTTTTAAGATATTAAGTGGACTTTATAAATTTTACTACTTAAGATATATAAAAGTATATTTTATCATATATAAACGTTAATATAAATTTTTATTAATAAATGACTTTTATTATTATAAAATCTAATAAATATATTTAAACATATAAAACGACTATAGTTAAGTTATATAATAAACACGTATAAATTTTAGATGTCATTTTGGGTCACGTTGACTTTTGTTGACTTTTGCATATTAGTCTCGAGCATTAGGATTGTTGTACACTATGACTTGACCAAAAATTGTTAGACAAATATTGAACAACATATAAATATATATAATTAATATAGGTTCGTGAATCCGAGGCCAACCTTGCACTTGTTAAATGACGTTATATGTATTTTTACTATGAAATACAGTATGGTGAGTTTCATTTGCTCCCTTTTATATATATTTTTGGGACTGAGAATACATGCGCTGTTTTTATAAATGTTTTACGAAATAGGCACAAGTACTAAAACCAATTCTACATGGGTTTAAACCAGAAATATACCCTTAGCTTGGTAACATTAAACTACTTGTCTATGTACGGTAGGCGCGAATCCTAAAGATAGATCTATTGGGCCTGACAAACCCCATCCTGACTATGGGATGCTTTAGTACTTCGAGGTTATTTTAAACACACCTGATCTGGTGTACTTCAGAGGGTAAAACATGAACGTTAAGGCTTGTTACCGGGTGCCTACAATTTATAGAATACTCTTATACACTTGCGAGTGTACATATATTTATAAACGGAAATCTTGTGGTCTATTAATATATTGAAATGATTGTTATGATAAACCTATGAACTCACCAACCTTTTGGTTGACACTTTAAAGCATGTTTATTCTCAGGTATTAAAGAAATCTTTCGCTGTGCATTAGCTCATTTTAAGGATATTACTTGGAGTCATTCATGGCATATTTTGAAAGACGTTGCATTCGAGTCATTGAGATCAAGATTATTATTATGTCAATTATAGTTGGATGTATTATGAAATGGTGTGCATGCCGTCAACTTTCGTTGTAAAGAAAGTTTGTCTTTTAAAAACGAATGGAATGTTTGTAAAATGTATCATATAGAGGTCAAATACCTCGCGATGTAATCAACTATTGTGAATCGTTTATAATGTATATGAACGGATCCTTTCAGTTGGTATCAGAGCGGTGGTCTTAGCAAACCAGGTCTGCATTAGTGTGTCTAACTGATAGTCGTTAGGATGCATTAGTGTGCCTGGACTTCGACCGTGTCTGCATGTCAAAAGTTTTGCTTATCATTTTTGTCAGAAATTGCCTGCTTATCATTCTTAGTCTAGACACGTCTTACTGCATTGATTGCATGAATAGTGTATAGACAAAATTAATATCTTAGCGTATCTGCTAATCCATATCTTAGCGTATCTGTTACTGTAAACTTTGCCTGACATATCCCGTAAATTCCTCCGTAATCTATGAAATCTTTTGCGCTATTTATATAGATATTCTATGTAATTAGAATACCACCCGATAGCCAAAAAATCATTTCATATCGAAAAATTATGTATTCAATCGAACGAAATGGAATTCGTCATTAGTTCAAGTCCCTCAAATTCCGATATGGAATCCCACTCAAGCTCTGAAAGCAGTGTGACCGGAATGGATCAACCAATTAGCCATCATCTATTATGAATGAATTGGGGATAGGTTCGTAGCCTCCTCAATAATTGGAGACAAGAAGAAAGTGATCCCTTCCATCCACCACATTGCCCTCTTGGCGATGAACCTGAAGCACTTACCGGCGAACCGGTCCGAAACACCATTTTCTCTCTCATTTTCAGAGTATCTCGTCACGATTATATACTACATCAAATTCTAGATTTTATTTATCCGCTCGTCCGAACCGACAATCACCCCGGTGTAATAGAAGAAGTCAACGAGTTTCGCGCTCGAGTAGTGGCTTTAGAGAATATGGTGCAAGGGTTACAAACACCAACAAATAACGAAGTATTAATTCATAATTTCAATTTTATTGAATAAGTACTCCGTAAAAGTTATGTAATTTCTAAAGTCTTTAGGGATTATTCAGTTATAGTTTCAACCGTAAATCAAATGAGTTTAATTTAATATTAACTCATTAAATCTATGTTACATCTGAAGAAAATATGCACATATATATTTTCATAAAGACTGTAATAAAATTCTGTTGTACAAAATATTAATTGTGAAATTTTTTTTTAACGGGTAGGTAATACCCGAGAGATATATAAATTCACAATTAATATATTACATTTTTCGAATCTGATTAAGCAAATCATCAACTATACTCCCAAAATCTCACAACAATATACATTCTTGTATAGAAATCAAAACAACCATTCTCACCCAAATTTGATTACGCATTCTGATTTTGACAAATCATAATCCAAGTCATGATTTAACAGAAGACATCACTCTTAGATTCCTACATCTTTCAAAGCTATACTTTGACTTCAAAACCGTGTTAGAACATCATATGTATATTAACGATTACAAACTGTGTTCAAACTCTCCGAAGTTTTCGAAGACACTTCAAACAATGAACAATCGAGATGATGATCCAACCACATATTACCCACATTTATGTACCTAAAAAGCTCTCGAAGCCAAAGTCATAGTTCGACGCGTATCCGTGTCAGACCCTTTGGCATTTATTAGCTAAAATGACTTTTCAATTCCTTTTCAAAGTAGACAGTTTTGTCACAGCTCCAGCAAGTCAACTTCGACTTTTCAGTCGGACTAGTCTTATTATAACCTCGATAGATACGTTGCCCTTTCGTCATCGTTACTGGGGACCTTTCATATCTCGCCACCTTAGCAATAAACTTACCAACAACTTCAATTATCTTTGACTTTTCAAAAAATCATTATATTTATTGAAATCACATCATTTACTCATTCGCATCTTGTAACGAGAATTGTCATACGAATCATCAAAAAACAGTAACCAGTATTTTAAAATCTCGCAGCATGTCTACGCCAACAGTTATATGTGTATGTAAAACGTCTATCTCCTGGACTTACATACTTTGAATGTGAAGTTCTGAAAAATATTTTGAACTGCAAACTAGTTCTTGAAATGCTGAGGAAGCATCAAAAACTGTAAACGATCTTAACAGTAAAAAGTTTGATGACAAAGAATAGTAAGGTGGTAAAGCTGAGAAAAAGAGAAGGTTTGGAACTGGAAAACGGATTGAACAGACTATGAAGGAGGTTGTGGACATATCACAAAGACTCAATCTGCCTTCAAAGAATCCAAATGATTCAGTGCCTGCTAAAGTCATTAACGAATACCTTACTCTTTATTCTAAACCTTTACAGACAAATCTTCATCATCATCCATCAATATTAGAAATTCTAAGATATTATCATATCTTTCATTATAAATATCCGCGATATTTCTGAAGATATTTTCACAACTAATCTTATCTGAAGTCATTTATCTCTTTGCGCTATCAGTGTTACATCATATAAGAAACTATTAGTTTCTATATTCTATAAACTTTCGAGTTTAAATTATGAATGTTTTGAAGTAGTGTTGGGAACTGAAGCATGAGTTAGTATAATATAATGACACTTGATCAACGTGATTATATTACAGTAAGTCATGCTGAGTTTCTAATGGGACATGACGATTCACAGACCATGCCGTCATCATGTTCCATGTTACACGACTTTTGTATTCCATTTAATCTCTAAAAATATCAAGAATATATTTTCTTGATGATTCAGTCTTTTCAGGGTATTCTGGTAAATTAACAAATCAAGATCGTGCCATTACCATTTCCTTCTTAGAACATTAACTATGTTCATTCTGAAATTCATATCTGCGAATAATGGACCATTACAAACGTTGCTTAATCGCAAGAAGAAGAAACGAAAGGACAAAACTCCAAAATAGAATTTGGAGTATAAATCGCAGCAAATAGAAGGGAGCATTAACTATGGATGTCAATGATTATAGAAGACAAAAGCAGGGGCTTTGAAATATAAGGGAAGATATAAAACCCAACAACCACCCAAAAATTATAAACCATATATATCGATGCATATAGCAATATAAAGACACGGAAGAACTAAAAACACTATAAAACCGAGAGTATAGTAAAAGTAAATAGATTCTCCTGGAGGCCGATGAAAAAGAAGAATGACAGATATGAAAGTGTGGAGTATATCGAGAATCAGTACTGGATGAAGCATATTGACAAATACTTTAAAATATGAGTTGAGGGAGAAAGAATAGAAGGTGTGAGTTGTAAGGAAACGAAGGAGGTGGATTTATAGTGAAATACCCGACAGAGAAATCAAGATGGATTATCGTATTAATTCGAAGAAAATCATAATCTCCTTAATCACCGAAGCATCAAATCCAACATAGATTACAAAGATTTTCTTTAAATTCGGAGATCAATTGTGATGACGTCAAAAGATATGACGAATCACTATAATCTTATTTCCTTCATTTACGATAACTTCCCTCATACGCTTCGAGTAATCGAATTATTTTATCCATACTTCTTATACATGATAAAACTTCATAATCGTTACGTCATAATAACATTCTCATTGTTAGCCATAACGACCTCTATCAAATTTCGGGGACGAAATTTCTTTAACGGGTAGGTACTGTGACGACCCGGAAATTTCCAACTAAATTTAAACTTTATCTTTATATTATTCTGACACGATAAGCAATGTTTGTTAAGTTAAATCACAAGGATTTTAAACTATGCTTATACATTCATTTAAACCTCGACCAAATTCCAATGATTCACGAACCATTAAATGAACATATATGAATATGTATGTATATGTGTATATGTTATAAATTGAAAATGTCAACAAAGTATTTAAACGTATAATGCTTTATATGAACGTATTTGTTTCAATATGATTATCGACGAAATTAAAAAAAAATATATTAAATGATTGAATTATCAGAAACATTGAATTATGATTACAAGTCTCTGTTGAGAGGTCCACTATGATTTGAGAAAATCTATTCCTCTTAACGATATTTGGAATAATTGGTAAAGCTATTTATAAATAAAAATAAAAAGTGTCATTTACGAAAGTTAGACAAAAGCTAGTGGAGAATTGGTTTCCATAATATTCTATTAATCTATTTTTAAACGTACAAAAACGTTTTCAGTTTAAAAAGAACTTTATCATTAAAACGTATATAACTTTTATAAATATCTAGAATCACTTTTGACAACTCATTACTTAACCAGTATAATAAATATAACGATATTTATATTTTATTTCATTAAATATATATAACGATTTAAATTAATATTATATATATTTATACGCGTATTATACATACATAGTTTTTATACTTTTACTATACTTTAACTCTACCTTACTTTACTTTTACTTTACTTTAACTTTAATAATTCACTTTAATAATTCATACTTTAATAATTCACTTTAATAATTCATACTTTAATAATTCACTTTAATAATTCATACTTTAATAATTCACTTTAATAATTCATACTTTAATAATTCACTTTAATAATTCATACTTTAATAATTTACTTTAATAATTCACTTTAATAATTCAAAAATCTATTATAAATAGAATTCAATAGGTTTCATTATTTCATAGAAACTTGAAAATATATTTCTCTAAACTCTCTCAATCGATTTATATATATTTGCTCTGTATTATTTCAAGATATTATTAGTATACATAAAATATTACGACAGAGTGATGTCCGAGTGATTTCAAAATAGTTTTTTGAATGAGTCGAAGCTAAGGAAATTATGGGTTATAACTATGGAGGTGATGGGTATGGTTCATGGGTATGCTCGTGAGGTCAATCTAGTGTTTATCATCTCCGTTGCGTCTACGTACTTTCCTGCAATATTGAATCTCAATATTGATACGTGAGCACTCATAACTTAACTTTTATATATCAATAGTGTATCCCTGACTAGTGCTCGAGTATATAGGATTATGCATGCTTGTACATTCGATATTGTCCTTAGATAGGTTTGTTGAATCCTGAATTAGATACATATGCTACTGAGATAGGGTATATGATATGCATGTCATTGGAAAGCTAGCAAAAAATTAAGAACTTTTCATTTAGATATCGAATGGTTTCGATGAACGGATTTGAAGTTATAGTCAACTGAATTTTAGTATTATTGTTAAAATGATTATTATTACTATCGTCGTTATTATTTTAATAGAAATATCATTGTTATTATAAAATATCATTATTACTATTATGTTAGTATTATCATTTTATCATAATAACATTTTTAGTAAATATAAATATTGTTATTTTTTTATAGAATAATAATAATTATTATTACAAAATAATACAACTTTTACTTATTATTATTATGATCAATATTATTTTATCAAATAAATAGGGAATACAAAGATATTTTTCACCACGCGTAATATAATTACATTAATAATACTTACCACTATAGTTTTAAGATATTAAGTGAACTTTATAAATTTTACTACTTAAGATATATAAAAGTATATTTTATCATATATAAACGTTAATATAAATTTTTATTAATAAATGACTTTTATTATTATAAAATCTAATAAATATATTTAAACATATAAAACGACTACAGTTAAGTTATATAATAAACACGTATAAATTTTAGAAGTCATTTTGGGTCACGTTGACTTTTGTTGACTTTTGCATATTAGTCTCGAGCATTAGGATTGTGGTACACTATGACTTGACCAAAAATTGTTAGACAAATATTGACCAACATATAAATATATATAATTAATATAGGTTCGTGAATCCGAGGCCAACCTTGCACTTGTTAAATGACGTTATATGTATTTTTACTACGAAATACAGTATGGTGAGTTTCATTTGCTCCCTTTTATATATATTTTTGGGACTGAGAATGAAATGTCCCGTTCTTATTGATTAAAAACGTTCCATATTAATTGATTTCGTTGCGAGGTTTTGACCTCTATATGAGACGTTTTTCAAAGACTGCATTCATTTTAAAACAAACCATAACCTTTATTTCATCAATAAAGGTTTAAAAAGCTTTACGTAGATTATCAAATAATGATAATCTAATATATCCTGTTTACACACGACCATTACATAATGGTTTACAATACAAATATGTTACAACAAAATAAGTTTCTTGAATGCAGTTTTTACACAATATCATACAAGCATGGACTCCAAATCTTGTCCTTATTTAAGTATGCGACAGCGGAAGCTCTTAATAATCACCTGAGAATAAACATGCTTAAAACGTCAACAAAAATGTTGGTGAGTTATAGGTTTAACCTATATATATCAAATCGTAACAATAGACCACAAGATTTCATATTTCAATACACATCCCATACATAGAGATAAAAATCATTCATATGGTGAACACCTGGTAACCGACAATAACAAGATGCATATATAAGAATATCCCCATCATTCCGGGACACCCTTCGGATATGATATAAATTTCGAAGTACTAAAGCATCCGGTACTTTGGATGGGGTTTGTTAGGCCCAATAGATCTATCTTTAGGATTCGCGTCAATTAGGGTGTCTGTTCCCTAATTCTTAGATTACCAGACTTAATAAAAAGGGGCATATTCGATTTCGATAATTCAACCATAGAATGTAGTTTCACGTACTTGTGTCTATTTTGTAAAACATTTATAAAACCTGCATGTATTCTCATCCCAAAAATATTAGATTTTAAAAGTGGGACTATAACTCACTTTCACAGATTTTTACTTCGTCGGGAAGTAAGACTTGGCCACTGGTTGATTCACGAACCTATAACAATATATACATATATATCAAAGTATGTTCAAAATATATTTACAACACTTTTAATATATTTTGATGTTTTAAGTTTATTAAGTCAGCTGTCCTCGTTAGTAACCTACAACTAGTTGTCCACAGTTAGATGTACAGAAATAAATCGATAAATATTATCTTGAATCAATCCACGACCCAGTGTATACGTATCTCAGTATTGATCACGACTCAAACTATATATATTTTGGAATCAACCTCAACCCTGTATAGCTAACTCCAACATTCACATATAGAGTGTCTATGGTTGTTCCGAAATATATATAGATGTGTCGACATGATAGGTCGAAACATTGTATACGTGTCTATGGTATCTCAAGATTACATAATATATAATACAAGTTGATTAAGTTATGGTTGGAATAGATTTGTTACCAATTTTCACGTAGCTAAAATGAGAAAAATTATCCAATCTTGTTTTACCCATAACTTCTTCATTTTAAATCCGTTTTGAGTGAATCAAATTGCTATGGTTTCATATTGAACTCTATTTTATGAATCTAAACAAAAAAAGTATAGGTTTCTAGTCGGAAAAATAAGTTACAAGTCGTTTTTGTAAAGGTAGTCATTTCAGTCGAAAGAACGACGTCTAGATGACCATTTTAGAAAACATACTTCCACTTTGAGTTTAACCATAATTTTTGGATATAGTTTCATGTTCATAATAAAAATAATTTTCTCAGAATAACAACTTTTAAATCAAAGTTTATCATAGTTTTTAATTAACTAACCCAAAACAGCCCGCGGTGTTACTACGACGGCGTAAATCCGGTTTTACGGTGTTTTTCGTGTTTCCAGGTTTTAAATCATTAAGTTAGCATATCATATAGATATAGAACATGTGTTTAGTTGATTTTAAAAGTCAAGTTAGAAGGATTAACTTTTGTTTGCGAACAAGTTTAGAATTAACTAAACTATGTTCTAGTGATTACAAGTTTAAACCTTCGAATAAGATAGCTTTATATGTATGAATCGAATGATGTTATGAACATCATTACTACCTTAAGTTCCTTGGATGAACCTACTGGAAAAGAGAAAAATGGATCTAGCTTCAATGGATCCTTGGATGGCTCAAAGTTCTTGAAGCAAAATCATGACACGAAAACAAGTTCAAGTAAGATCATCACTTGAAATAAGATTGTTATAGTTATAGAAATTGAACCAAAGTTTGAATATGATTATTACCTTGTATTAGAATGATAACCTACTGTAAGAAACAAAGATTTCTTGAGGTTGGATGATCACCTTACAAGATTGGAAGTGAGCTAGCAAACTTGAAAGTATTCTTGATTTTATGAAACTAGAACTTTTGGAATTTATGAAGAACACTTAGAACTTGAAGATAGAACTTGAGAGAGTTCAATTAGATGAAGAAAATTGAAGAATGAAAGTGTTTGTAGGTGTTTTTGGTCGTTGGTGTATGGATTAGATATAAAGGATATGTAATTTTGTTTTCATGTAAATAAGTCATGAATGATTACTCATATTTTTGTAATCTTATGAGATATTTCATGCTAGTTGCCAAATGATGGTTCCCACATGTGTTAGGTGACTCACATGGGCTGCTAAGAGCTGATCATTGGAGTGTATATACCAATAGTACATACATCTAAAAGCTGTGTATTGTACGAGTACGAATACGGGTGCATACGAGTAGAATTGTTGATGAAACTGAACGAGGATGTAATTGTAAGCATTTTTGTTAAGTAGAAGTATTTTGATAAGTGTCTTGAAGTCTTTCAAAAGTGTATGAATACATATTAAAACACTACATGTATATACATTTTAACTGAGTCGTTAAGTCATCGTTAGTCGTTACATGTAAATGTTGTTTTAAAACCTTTAGGTTAACGATCTTGTTAAATGTTGTTAACCCAATGTTTATAATATCAAAAGAGATTTTAAATTATTATATTATCATTATATTATGATGTACGAATATCTCTTAATATGATATATATACATTAAATGTCGTTACAACGATAATCGTTACATATATGTCTCGTTTCAAAATCATTAAGTTAGTAGTCTTGTTTTTACATATGTAGTTCATTGTTAATATACTTTATGATATGTTTTCTTATCATAGTATCATGTTAACTATATATATATATCCATATATATGTCATCATATAGTTTTTACAAGTTTTAACGTTCGTGAATCACCGATCAACTTGGGTGGTCAATTGTCTATATGAAACCTATTTCAATTAATCAAGTCTTAACAAGTTTGATTGCTTAACATGTTGGAAACATTTAATCATGTAAACATCAATCTCAATTAATATATATAAACATGGAAAAGTTCGGGTCACTACAGTACCTACCCGTTAAATAAATTTCGTCCCGAAATTTTAAGCTGTTGAAGGTGTTGACGAATCTTCTGGAAATAGATGCGGGTATTTCTTCTTCATCTGATCTTCACACTCCCAGGTGAACTCGGGTCCTCTACGAGCATTCCATCGAACCTTAACAATTGGTATCTTGTTTTGCTTAAGTCTTTTAACCTCACGATCCATTATTTCGACGGGTTCTTCGATGAATTGGAGTTTTTCGTTGATTTGGATTTCATCTAACGGAATAGTGAGATCTTCTTTAGCAAAACATTTCTTCAAATTCGAGACGTGGAAAGTGTTATGTACAGCCGCGAGTTGTTGAGGTAACTCAAGTCTATAAGCTACTGGTCCGACACGATCAATAATCTTGAATGGTCCAATATACCTTGGATTTAATTTCCCTCGTTTACCAAATCGAACAACGCCTTTCCAAGGTGAAACTTTAAGCATGACCATCTCTCCAATTCCAAATTCTATATCTTTTCTTTTAATGTCAGCGTAGCTCTTTTGTCGACTTTGGGCGGTTTTCAACCGTTGTTGAATTTGGATGATCTTCTCGGTAGTTTCTTGTATAATCTCCGGACCCGTAATCTGTCTATCCCCCACCTCACTCCAACAAATCGGAGACCTGCACTTTCTACCATAAAGTGCTTCAAACGGCGCCATCTCAATGCTTGAATGGTAGCTGTTGTTGTAGGAAAATTCTGCTAACGGTAGATGTCGATCCCAACTGTTTCCGAAATCAATAACACATGCTCGTAGCATGTCTTCAAGCGTTTGTATCGTCCTTTCGCTCTGCCCATCAGTTTGTGGATGATAGGCAGTACTCATGTCTAGACGAGTTCCTAATGCTTGCTGTAATGTCTGCCAGAATCTTGAAATAAATCTGCCATCCCTATCAGAGATAATAGAGATTGGTATTCCATGTCTGGAGACGACTTCCTTCAAATACAGTCGTGCTAACTTCTCCATCTTGTCATCTTCTCTTATTGGTAGGAAGTGTGCTGATTTGGTGAGACGATCAACTATTACCCAAATAGTATCAAAACCACTTGCAGTCCTTGGCAATTTAGTGATGAAATCCATGGTAATGTTTTCCCATTTCCATTCCGGGATTTCGGGTTGTTGAAGTAGACCTGATGGTTTCTGATGCTCAGCTTTGACCTTAGAACACGTCAAACATTCTCCTACGTATTTAGCAACATCGGCTTTCATACCCGGCCACCAAAAATGTTTCTTGAGATCCTTGTACATCTTCCCCGTTCCAGGATGTATTGAGTATCTGGTTTTATGAGCTTCTCTAAGTACCATTTCTCTCATATCTCCAAATTTTGGTACCCAAATCCTTTCAGCCCTATACCGGGTTCCGTCTTCCCGAATATTAAGATGCTTCTCCGATCCTTTGGGTATTTCATCCTTTAAATTTCCCTCTTTTAAAACTCCTTGTTGCGCCTCCTTTATTTGAGTAGTAATGTTATTATGAATCATTATATTCATAGATTTTACTCGAATGGGTTCTCTATCCTTCCTGCTCAAGGCATCGGCTACCACATTTGCCTTCCCCGGGTGGTAACGAATCTCAAAATCGTAATCATTCAATAATTCAATCCACCTACGCTGCCTCATATTCAGTTGTTTCTGATTAAATATGTGTTGAAGACTTTTGTGGTCGGTATATATAATACTTTTGACCCCATATAAGTAGTGCCTCCAAGTCTTTAATGCAAAAACAACCGCGCCTAATTCCAAATCATGCGTCGTATAATTTTGTTCGTGAATCTTCAATTGTCTAGACGCATAAGCAATCACCTTCGTTCGTTGCATTAATACACAACCGAGACCTTGCTTTGATGCATCACAATAAATCACAAAATCATCATTCCCTTCAGGCAATGACAATATAGGTGCCGTAGTTAGCTTTTTCTTCAATAACTGAAACGCTTTCTCTTGTTCATCATTCCATTCAAATTTCTTCCCTTTATGCGTTAATGCAGTCAAGGGTTTTGCTATTCTGGAAAAGTCTTGGATGAACCTTCTGTAGTAACCAGCTAGTCCTAAAAACTGGCGTATGTGTTTCGGAGTTTTCGGGGTTTCCCACTTTTCAACAGTTTCTATCTTTGCCGGATCCACCTTAATACCTTCTTTGTTCACTATGTGACCGAGGAATTGAACTTCTTCCAACCAAAATGCACACTTTGAAAACTTAGCGTACAATTCTTCCTTCCTCAATACTTCTAACACTTTTCTCAAATGTTCACCGTGTTCTTGGTCATTCTTTGAGTAAATAAGTATGTCATCAATGAAAACAATGACAAACTTGTCAAGGTATGGTCCACACACTCGGTTCATAAGGTCCATGAACACAGCTGGTGCATTAGTTAAACCAAACGGCATGACCATAAACTCGTAATGACCGTAACGTGTTCTGAAAGCAGTCTTTGGAATATCATCTTCTTTCACCCGCATTTGATGATACCCGGAACGTAAGTCAATCTTTGAATAAACAGACGAGCCTTGTAGTTGATCAAATAAGTCGTCGATTCTCGGTAGTGGGTAGCGGTTCTTGATGGTAAGTTTGTTCAACTCTCGGTAGTCGATACACAACCTGAATGTACCATCTTTCTTCTTGACAAACAAAACAGGAGCTCCCCACGGTGATGTGCTTGGTCGAATGAAACCACGCTCTAAAAGTTCTTGTAATTGGCTTTGCAGTTCTTTCATCTCGCTGGGTGCGAGTCTGTAAGGAGCACGAGCTATTGGTGCAGCTCCTGGTACAAGATCTATTTGAAATTCAACGGATCGATGTGGGGGTAATCCCGGTAATTCTTTCGGAAATACATCGGGAAATTCTTTTGCAATGGGAACATCATTGATGCTCTTTTCTTCAGTTTGTACTTTCTCGACGTGTGCTAGAACAGCATAGCAACCTTTTCTTATTAGTTTTTGTGCCTTCAAATTACTAATAAGATGTAGCTTCGTGTTGCCCTTTTCTCCGTACACCATTAAGGGTTTTCCTTTTTCTCGTATAATGCGAATTGCATTTTTGTAACAAACGATCTCCGCTTTCACTTCTTTCAACCAGTCCATACCGATTATCACATCAAAACTCCCTAACTCTACTGGTATCAAATCAATCTTAAATGTTTCGCTAACCAGTTTAATTTCTCGATTCCGACATATATTATCTGCTGAAATTAATTTACCATTTGCTAATTCGAGTAAAAATTTACTATCCAAAGGCGTCAATGGACAACTTAATTTAGCACAAAAATCTCTACTCATATAGCTTCTATCCGCACCCGAATCAAATAAAACGTAAGCAGATTTATTGTCAATAAGAAACGTACCCGTAACAAGCTCCGGGTCTTCCTGTGCCTCTACCGCATTAATATTGAAAACTCTTCCACGGCCTTGTCCATTCGTGTTCTCCTGGTTCGGGCAATTTCTAATAATGTGGCCTGGTTTTCCATATTTATAACAAACTACATTGGCATAACTTGCTCCGACACTACTTGCTCCGCCATTACTCGTTCCGACACCATTTGTTCCTTTCGTTCTATTAACCCCTGGTCCGTAGACCTCACACTTCGCCGCGCTATGACCATTTCTTTTACACTTGTTGCAAAATTTGGTGCAGAACCCCGAGTGATTCTTTTCACACCTTTGGCATAGCTGCTTCTGATTGTTGTTGTTGTTGCGGTTATTATTGTTGTTGGGATGATTGTTGTAGTTGCTGTTGTTGTTGTTGTTGTTGTTGTTGTTGGGCCGTTTGTTGTAGTTGCGATTGATGTTGCGAGTGTTGGGATAATTGTTGCGATTATTGTTGTAATTGCTGTTGTTGTTGTATTGGTGATTCTTATCACCGTTTTCCTCCCACTTTCTTTTGACTTGCTTCACATTGGCCTCTTCAGCAGTCTGTTCTTTAATTCTTTCTTCAATCTGGTTCACTAGTTTGTGAGCCATTCTACATGCCTGTTGTATGGAGGCTGGCTCGTGTGAACTTATATCTTCTTGGATTCTTTCCGGTAATCCTTTCACAAACGCGTCGATCTTCTCTTCCTCATCTTCGAATGCTCCCGGACACAATAGGCACAATTCTGTGAATCGTCTTTCGTACGTGGTAATATCAAATCCTTGGGTTCGTAACCCTCTAAGTTCTGTCTTGAGCTTATTGACCTCGGTTCTGGGACGGTACTTCTCGTTCATCAAGTGCTTGAATGCTGACCACGGTAGTGCGTACGCATCATCTTGTCCCACTTGCTCTAGATAGGTATTCCACCATGTTAACGCAGAACCTGTGAAGGTATGCGTAGCATACTTCACTTTGTCCTCTTCAGTACACTTACTTATGGCAAACACCGATTCAACCTTCTCGGTCCACCGTTTCAATCCGATCGGTCCTTCGGTTCCATCAAATTCCAAAGGTTTGCAGGCAGTGAATTCTTTGTAGGTGCATCCTACACGATTTCCTGTACTGCTAGATCCAAGGTTATTGTTGGTATGTAGCGCAGCCTGTACTGCGGCTATGTTTGAAGCTAGAAAAGTACGGAATTCCTCTTCATTCATATTCACGGTGTGTCGAGTAGTCGGTGCCATTTCCTTCAAAATAGTTAAATGGAACAAGTTAATCATACAGAATATTAAGAGTAGTTAATAGTATTTCGTAGCATAATATGAACTCATTTATAAAAGCTTTTTCTTCATATTAGCGTTTTATAAGTTTAAATTCGGGTAGTACCTACCCGTTAAGTTCATACTTAGTAGCTAATATACAATTCAACTACTACAATTCTATATGAAAAACTGATTATAATAATATTTCGCGTTCAAACTTTTATACAATATTTTACAAACTTACAATACCGCTTATTTTACATAAAGCATGAAATATAGCACACAATAACTTTGATACAAGATAGTTGTGAAGACAATTCTAGCTAGTACACAAGTCGTTCAGCAAAGGCAATAAATACACGTAATTCATACGTCCAGAAACAAGTCATGCATTCTGGTTTTACTAGGACTACTTCCCATCCTTGGTCTTGTGCAACATAACCGTTATGGCCGTTGATAAGACAGCGTGTTGTAACGTCATCAAAGGGACGAGGGTTACGTAATGTCCAACAGTCCCATAATAATCTAAAAACCTCATTTCTTACCCCAATTACCGACTCCGTCACTTGTGGAAACGTTTTATTTAATAGTTGTAGCCCGATGTTCTTGTTCTCACTTTGGTGAGAAGCGAACATTACTAATCCGTAAGCATAACATGCTTCTTTATGTTGCATGTTAGCAGCTTTTTCTAAATCACGAAGTCCAATATTCGGATATATTGAGTCAAAATAATTTCTTAACCCATTGCGTAAAATAGCATTTGGGTTCCCCGCAATATATGCGTCAAAGTAAACACATCGTAACTTATGGGTTTCCCAATGTGATATCCCCCATCTTTCAAACGAAAGTCTCTTATAAACCAAGACATTCTTGGAACGTTCTTCGAATGTCTTACAAACTGATCTCGCCTTAAATAGTTGTGCCGAAGAATTCTGGCCGACTCTAGACAAGATTTCATCAATCATGTCTCCGGGTAGGTCTCTTAAAATATTGGGTTGTCTATCCATTTTGTGTTTTTAAACTATAAAATAGACAAGAGTTAGATTCATAAAAAAATACTTATTAATACAAGCAATTTTTACATATATCATAAAGCATAAGAACACTATATTACATATATTACACCACGCGAATACAACTATCTTATTCCGACTCGCTCGTTTCTTCTTCTTCGGTTTTGGTTCGTTTTACCAAGTTTCTAGGGATATATGATGTTCCCCTAATACGAGCCGTCGTTGTCCACATTGGTTTAGAAAAACCTGGTGGTTTAGAGGTTCCCGGGTCATTGTTACAACTTAAGGACTTCGGGGGTTGACGATACATATAAAGTTCATCGGGGTTGGAATTAGATTTCTCTATTTTTATGCCCTTTCCCTTATTATTTTCTTTTGCCTTTTTAAATTCTGTTGGGGTAATTTCTATAACATCATCGGAATTCTCGTCGGAATCCGATTCATCGGAGAATTGGTAATCCTCCCAATATTTTGCTTCCTTGGCGGAAACACCATTGACCATAATTAACTTTGGTCGGTTGGTTGAGGATTTTCTTTTACTTAACCGTTTTATTATTTCCCCCACCGGTTCTATTTCTTCATCCGGTTCCGATTCTTCTTCCGGTTCCGATTCTTCTTCCGGTTCCGACTCTTCTTCCGGTTCCTCTTCGGGAACTTGTGAATCAGTCCACAAATCATTCCAATTTACATTTGACTCTTCATTATTATTAGGTGAGTCAATGGGACTTGTTCTAGAGGTAGACATCTATCACATAATATCAAACACGATAAGAGATTAATATATCACATAATATTCATATGTTAAAAATATATAGTTTCCAACAAAAATGTTAAGCAATCATTTTTAAAGAAAACACGGTCGAAGTCCAGACTCACTAATGCATCCTAACAAACTCGATAAGACACACTAATGCAAATTTTCTGGTTCTCTAAGACCAACGCTCGGATACCAACTGAAATGTCCCGTTCTTATTGATTAAAAACGTTCCATATTAATTGATTTCGTTGCGAGGTTTTGACCTCTATATGAGACGTTTTTCAAAGACTGCATTCATTTTAAAACAAACCATAACCTTTATTTCATCAATAAAGGTTTAAAAAGCTTTACGTAGATTATCAAATAATGATAATCTAATATATCCTGTTTACACACGACCATTACATAATGGTTTACAATACAAATATGTTACAACAAAATAAGTTTCTTGAATGCAGTTTTTACACAATATCATACAAGCATGGACTCCAAATCTTGTCCTTATTTAAGTATGCGACAGCGGAAGCTCTTAATAATCACCTGAGAATAAACATGCTTAAAACGTCAACAAAAATGTTGGTGAGTTATAGGTTTAACCTATATATATCAAATCGTAACAATAGACCACAAGATTTCATATTTCAATACACATCCCATACATAGAGATAAAAATCATTCATATGGTGAACACCTGGTAACCGACAATAACAAGATGCATATATAAGAATATCCCCATCATTCCGGGACACCCTTCGGATATGATATAAATTTCGAAGTACTAAAGCATCCGGTACTTTGGATGGGGTTTGTTAGGCCCAATAGATCTATCTTTAGGATTCGCGTCAATTAGGGTGTCTGTTCCCTAATTCTTAGATTACCAGACTTAATAAAAAGGGGCATATTCGATTTCGATAATTCAACCATAGAATGTAGTTTCACGTACTTGTGTCTATTTTGTAAAACATTTATAAAACCTGCATGTATTCTCATCCCAAAAATATTAGATTTTAAAAGTGGGACTATAACTCACTTTCACAGATTTTTACTTCGTCGGGAAGTAAGACTTGGCCACTGGTTGATTCACGAACCTATAACAATATATACATATATATCAAAGTATGTTCAAAATATATTTACAACACTTTTAATATATTTTGATGTTTTAAGTTTATTAAGTCAGCTGTCCTCGTTAGTAACCTACAACTAGTTGTCCACAGTTAGATGTACAGAAATAAATCGATAAATATTATCTTGAATCAATCCACGACCCAGTGTATACGTATCTCAGTATTGATCACGACTCAAACTATATATATTTTGGAATCAACCTCAACCCTGTATAGCTAACTCCAACATTCACATATAGAGTGTCTATGGTTGTTCCGAAATATATATAGATGTGTCGACATGATAGGTCGAAACATTGTATACGTGTCTATGGTATCTCAAGATTACATAATATATAATACAAGTTGATTAAGTTATGGTTGGAATAGATTTGTTACCAATTTTCACGTAGCTAAAATGAGAAAAATTATCCAATCTTGTTTTACCCATAACTTCTTCATTTTAAATCCGTTTTGAGTGAATCAAATTGCTATGGTTTCATATTGAACTCTATTTTATGAATCTAAACAAAAAAAGTATAGGTTTCTAGTCGGAAAAATAAGTTACAAGTCGTTTTTGTAAAGGTAGTCATTTTTGTCGAAAGAACGACGTCTAGATGACCATTTTAGAAAACATACTTCCACTTTGAGTTTAACCATAATTTTTGGATATAGTTTCATGTTCATAATAAAAATCATTTTCTCAGAATAACAACTTTTAAATCAAAGTTTATCATAGTTTTTAATTAACTAACCCAAAACAGCCCGCGGTGTTACTACGACGGCGTAAATCCGGTTTTACGGTGTTTTTCGTGTTTCCAGGTTTTAAATCATTAAGTTAGCATATCATATAGATATAGAACATGTGTTTAGTTGATTTTAAAAGTCAAGTTAGAAGGATTAACTTTTGTTTGCGAACAAGTTTAGAATTAACTAAACTATGTTCTAGTGATTACAAGTTTAAACCTTCGAATAAGATAGCTTTATATGTATGAATCGAATGATGTTATGAACATCATTACTACCTTAAGTTCCTTGGATGAACCTACTGGAAAAGAGAAAAATGGATCTAGCTTCAATGGATCCTTGGATGGCTCAAAGTTCTTGAAGCAAAATCATGACACGAAAACAAGTTCAAGTAAGATCATCACTTGAAATAAGATTGTTATAGTTATAGAAATTGAACCAAAGTTTGAATATGATTATTACCTTGTATTAGAATGATAACCTACTGTAAGAAACAAAGATTTCTTGAGGTTGGATGATCACCTTACAAGATTGGAAGTGAGCTAGCAAACTTGAAAGTATTCTTGATTTTATGAAACTAGAACTTTTGGAATTTATGAAGAACACTTAGAACTTGAAGATAGAACTTGAGAGAGTTCAATTAGATGAAGAAAATTGAAGAATGAAAGTGTTTGTAGGTGTTTTTGGTCGTTGGTGTATGGATTAGATATAAAGGATATGTAATTTTGTTTTCATGTAAATAAGTCATGAATGATTACTCATATTTTTGTAATCTTATGAGATATTTCATGCTAGTTGCCAAATGATGGTTCCCACATGTGTTAGGTGACTCACATGGGCTGCTAAGAGCTGATCATTGGAGTGTATATACCAATAGTACATACATCTAAAAGCTGTGTATTGTACGAGTACGAATACGGGTGCATACGAGTAGAATTGTTGATGAAACTGAACGAGGATGTAATTGTAAGCATTTTTGTTAAGTAGAAGTATTTTGATAAGTGTCTTGAAGTCTTTCAAAAGTGTATGAATACATATTAAAACACTACATGTATATACATTTTAACTGAGTCGTTAAGTCATCGTTAGTCGTTACATGTAAATGTTGTTTTAAAACCTTTAGGTTAACGATCTTGTTAAATGTTGTTAACCCAATGTTTATAATATCAAAAGAGATTTTAAATTATTATATTATCATGATATTATGATGTACGAATATCTCTTAATATGATATATATACATTAAATGTCGTTACAACGATAATCGTTACATATATGTCTCGTTTCAAAATCATTAAGTTAGTAGTCTTGTTTTTACATATGTAGTTCATTGTTAATATACTTTATGATATGTTTTCTTATCATAGTATCATGTTAACTATATATATATATCCATATATATGTCATCATATAGTTTTTACAAGTTTTAACGTTCGTGAATCACCGATCAACTTGGGTGGTCAATTGTCTATATGAAACCTATTTCAATTAATCAAGTCTTAACAAGTTTGATTGCTTAACATGTTGGAAACATTTAATCATGTAAACATCAATCTCAATTAATATATATAAACATGGAAAAGTTCGGGTCACTACAGAGAATACATGCGCTGTTTTTATAAATGTTTTACGAAATAGGCACAAGTACTAAAACCAATTCTACATGGGTTTAAACCAGAAATATACCCTTAGCTTGGTAACATTAAACTACTTGTCTATGTACGGTAGGCGCGAATCCTAAAGATAGATCTATTGGGCCTGACAAACCCCATCCTGACTATGGGATGCTTTAGTACTTCGAGGTTATTTTAAACACACCTGATCTGGTGTACTTCAGAGGGTAAAACATGAACGTTAAGGCTTGTTACCGGGTGCCTACAATTTATAGAATACTCTTATACACTTGCGAGTGTACATATATTTATAAACGGAAATCTTGTGGTCTATTAATATATTGAAATGATTGTTATGATAAACCTATGAACTCACCAACCTTTTGGTTGACACTTTAAAGCATGTTTATTCTCAGGTATTAAAGAAATCTTCCGCTGTGCATTAGCTCATTTTAAGGATATTACTTGGAGTCATTCATGGCATATTTTGAAAGACGTTGCATTCGAGTCATTGAGTTCATCAAGATTATTATTATGTCAATTATAGTTGGATGTATTATGAAATGGTGTGCATGCCGTCAACTTTCGTTGTAAAGAAAGTTTGTCTTTTAAAAACGAATGGAATGTTTGTAAAATGTATCATATAGAGGTCAAATACCTCGCGATGTAATCAACTATTGTGAATCGTTTATAATGTATATGAACGGGTCCTTTCACAATTTAGTGATGAAATCCATGGTAATGTTTTCCCATTTCCATTTCGGGATTTCGGGTTGTTGAAGTAGACCTGATGGTTTCTGATGCTCGGCTTTGACCTTAGAACACGTCAAACATTCTCCTACGTATTTAGCAACATCGGCTTTCATACCCGGCCACCAAAAATGTTTCTTGAGATCCTTGTACATCTTCCCCGTTCCAGGATGTATTGAGTATCTGGTTTTATGAGCTTCTCTAAGTACCATTTCTCTCATATCTCCAAATTTTGGTACCCAAATCCTTTCAGCCCTATACCGGGTTCCGTATTCCCGAATATTAAGATGCTTCTCCGATCCTTTGGGTATTTCATCCTTTAAATTTTCCTCTTTTAAAACTCCTTGTTGCGCCTCCTTTATTTTAGTAGTAAGGTTATTGTGAATCATTATATTCATAGATTTTACTCAAATGGGTTCTCTGTCCTTCCTGCTCAAGGCATCGGCTACCACATTTGCCTTCCCCGGGTGGTAACGAATCTCAAAGTCGTAATCATTCAACAATTCAATCCACCTACGCTACCTCATATTCAGTTGTTTCTGATTAAATATGTGTTGAAGACTTTTGTGGTCGGTATATATAATACTTTTAACCCCATATAAGTAGTGCCTCCAAGTCTTTAATGCAAAAACAACCGCGCCTAATTCCAAATCATGCGTCGTATAATTTTGTTCGCGAATCTTCAATTGTCTAGACGCATAAGCAATCACCTTTGTTCGTTGCATTAATACACAACCGAGACCTTGCTTTAATGCGTCACAATAAATCATAAAATCATCATTCCCTTCAGGCAATGACAATATAGGTGTCGTAGTTAGCTTTTTCTTCCATAACTGGAACGCTTTTTCTTGTTCATCCTTCCATTCAAATTTCTTCCCTTTATGCGTTAATGCAGTCAAGGGTTTTGCTATTCTGGAAAAGTCTTGGATGAACCTTCTGTAGTAACCAGCTAGTCCTAAAAACTGGCGTATGTGTTTCGGAGTTTCGGGGTTTCCCACTTTTTAACAGTTTCTATCTTTGTCGAATCCACCTTAATACCTTCTTTGTTCACTATGTGACCGATGAATTGAACTTCTTCCAACCAAAATGCACACTTTGAAAACTTAGCGTACAATTCTTCCTTCCTCAATACTTCTAACACCTTTCTCAAATGTTCACCGTGTTCTTGGTCATTCTTTGAGTAAATAAGTATGTCATCATTGAAAACAATGATAAACTTGTCAAGGTATGGTCCACACACTCGGTTCATAAGGTCCATGAACACAGCTGGTGCGTTAGTCAATCCAAACGGCATAACCATAAAATCGTAATGACCATAACGCGTCCTAAAAGAAGTCTTTGGAATATCATCTTCTTTCACCCGCATTTGATGATACCCGGAACGTAAGTCAATCTTTGAATAAACAGACGAGCCTTGTAGTTGATCAAATAAGTCATCAATTCTCGGCAGTGGATAACGGTTTTTGATGGTAAGTTTATTCAACTCTCTGTAGTCAATACACAACCTAAATGTACCATCCTTCTTCTTGACAAACAAAATAGGAGCTCCCCATGGTGATGTGCTTGGTCGAATGAAACCACGTTCTAATAGTTCTTGTAGTTGGCTTTGTAGTTCTTTCATCTCGATGGGTGCGAGTCTGTAAGGAGCACGAGCTATTGGTGCAGCTCCTGGTACATGATCTATTTGAAATTCAACGGATCAATGTGGAGGTAGTCCCGGTAATTCTTTCGGAAATACATCGGGAAATTCTTTTGCGATGGGAACATCACTGATGCTCTTTTCTTCAGTTTGTACTTTCTCGACGTGTGCTAGAACAGCATAGCAACCTTTTCTTATTAGTTTTTGTGCCTTCAAATTACTAATAAGATGTAGCTTCGTGTTGCCCTTTTCTCCGTACACCATTAAGGGTTTTCCTTTTTCTCGTATAATGCGAATTGTATTTTTGTAACAAACGATCTCTGCTTTCACTTCTTTCAACCAGTCCATACCGATTATCACATCAAAACTCCCTAACTCTACTGGTATCAAGTCAATCTTAAATGTTTCGCTAACCAGTTTAATTTCTTGATTCCGACATATATTATCTGCTGAAATTAATTTACCATTTGCTAATTCGAGTAAAAATTTACTATCCAAAGGCGTCAATGGGCAACTTAATTTAGCACAAAAATCTCTACTCATATAGCTTTTATCCGCACCCGAATCAAATAAAACGTAAGCAGATTTGTTGTCAATAAGAAACGTACCCGTAACAAGCTCCGGGTCTTCCTGTGCCTCTGCCGCATTAATATTGAAAACTCTTCCGCGGCCTTGTCCATTCGTGTTCTCCTGGTTCGGGCAATTTCTAATAATGTGGCCCGGCTTTCCACATTTATAAAAAACTACGTTGGCATAACTTGCTCCAACACTACTTGCTCCGCCATTACTCGTTCCGACACCATTTGTTCCTTTCGTTCTGTTAACCCCTGGTCCGTAGACCTCACACTTCACCGCGCTATGACCATTTCTTTTACACTTGTTGCAAAATTTGGTGCAGAACCCCGAGTGATACTTTTCACATCTTTGGCATAGCTGCTTCTGATTGTTGTTGTTGTTGCGGTTATTATTTTTGTTGGGATGATTGTTGTAGTTGCTACTGTTGTTGTTGTTGTTGTTGTTGTTGTTGTTGTTGTTGTTGTTGTTGTTGGGCCGTTTGTTGTAGTTGCGATTGATGTTGCGATTGTTGGGATAGTTGTTGCGATTATTGTTGTAATTGCTGTTGTTGTTGTATTGGTGATTCTTATCACCGTTTTCCTCCCACTTTCTTTTGACTTGCTTCACATTGGCCTCTTCAGCAGTCTGTTCTTTAATTCTTTCTTCAATCTGGTTCACTAGTTTGTGAGCCATTCTACATGCCTGTTGTATGGAGGCGGGCTCGTGTGAACTTATATCTTCTTGGATTCTTTCCGGTAATCCTTTCACAAACGCGTCAATCTTCTCTTCCTCATCTTTGAACGCTCCCGGACACAATAAGCACAATTCTGTGAATCGTCTTTCGTACATGGTAATATCAAATCCTTGGGTTCGTAACCCTCTAAGTTCTGTCTTGAGCTTATTGACCTCGGTTCTGGGACGGTACTTCTCGTTCATCAAGTGCTTGAATGCTGACCACGGTAATGCGTAAGCATCATCTTGTCCCACTTGTTCTAGATAGGTATTCCACCATGTTAACGCAGAACCTGTGAAGGTATGCGTAGCGTACTTCACTTTGTCTTCTTCAGTACACTTACATATGGCAAACACCGATTCGACCTTCTCGGTCCACCGTTTCAATCCGATCGGTCCTTCAGTTCCATCAAATTTTAAAGGTTTGCAGGCAGTGAATTCTTTGTAGGTGCATCCTACACGATTTTCTGTACTGCTAGATCCAAGGTTATTGATAATGCTAAAAACGAACATATATTTCATAGCATTATTCCTCAAGAAAGACAAGCTTTTAGTTGCAATTGTTCTATTTACAAGTGATATTCGTTTAAATAATAAAAGGTGAAGACAAAAGACAGATTCGACGAATTGAAGACGCAAACGACCAAAAAGCTCAAAAGTACAAAAGACAATCAAAGAGGTTCCAATTATTGATAAGAAACGTCTCGAAATTACAAGAGTACAAGATTCAAAACGCAAAGTACAAGATATTAAATTGTACGCAAGGACGTTCGAAAATCCGGAACCGGGACCAGAGTCAACTCTCAACGCTCGACGCAACGGACTAAAAATTACAAGTTAACTATGTATATAAATATAATATAATATATAATTAATTATATTAATTATATATATATTATATTTATAAAATAAATCGTCGGCAAACAAAGAGCCAAATGTGGGTGAGCTGTAAAAACAAACTTCGCGACTCGCGGAGTTTGAAGAAGCAATGGGCCGCGAGTCGCGGAGCCCCAAAAACTGAAACTCCCTATAAAAGCAAACGAATTCTGATCGCAAAAACATAATATATATCCATCCTCTCTATATCTATACGTAAATATTTATATTTATATTTTAATTTTAATTTTAATTTTAATTTTAATCCTAATAATAAGGGTATGTTAGCAAATGTTGTAAGGGTGTAAGTCGAAATTCTGTCCGTGTAACGCTACGCTATTTTTAATCATTGTAAGTTATGTTCAACCTTTTTAATTTAATGTCTCGTAGCTAAGTTATTAATATGCTTATTTAATCCGAAGTAATCATGATGTTGGGCTAATTACTAAAATTGGGTAATTGAGCTTTGTACCATAATTGGGGTTTGGACAAAAGAACGACACTTGTGGAAATTAGACTATGGGCTATTAATGGGCTTTATATTTGTTTAACTAAATGATAGTTTGTTAATGTTAATATAAAGATTTACAATTGGGCGTCCCTATAATTTACCATATACACTCGATCGGACACGATGGGTGGGGTATTTATATGTACGAATAATCGTTCATTTAACCGGACACGGGAATGGATTAATAGCCACTAGAATAATTAAAACAGGGGTGAAATTATGTACAAGGACACTTGGTATAATTGATAACAAAATATTAAAACCTTGGGTTACACTCAGTCGACATCCTGGTGTAATTATTAAACAAAGTATTAAAATCTTGTTACAGTTTAAGTCCCCAATTAGTTGGAATATTTAACTTCGGGTATAAGGATAATTTGACGAGGACACTCGTACTTTATATTTATGACTGATGGACTGTTATGGACAAAAACCAGACGGACATATTAAATAATCCAGGATAAAGGACATTTAACCCATGGGCATAAAACTAAAATCAACACGTCAAACACCATGGTTACGGAAGTTTAAATAAGCATAACTCTTTTATTTCATATTTAATTTCCTTTATTTTATATTTAATTGCACTTCTAATTATCGCATTTTTATTGTTATTGTATTTAATTGCACTTTTAATTATCGTACTTTTTAATTATCGCAAGTTTATTTTATCGCACTTTTATTATTCGCAATTTCATTATCGTTATTTACTTTACGCTTTAAATTAAGTCTTGTATTTATTTATTATTTTACATTTGGTTTTAACTGCGACTAAAGTTTTAAAATCGACAAACCGGTCATTAAACGGTAAAAACCCCCCTTTATAATAATAATATTACTTATATATATATATTTGTATTTTTACAAAAGTAAACTAATATAGCGTTAAGCTTTGTTTAAAGATTTTCCCTGTGGAACGAACCGGACTTACTAAAAACTACACTACTGTACGATTAGGTACACTGCCTATAAGTGTTGTAGCAAGGTTTAAGTATATCCATTCTCTAAATAAATAAATATCTTGTGTAAAATTGTATCGTATTTAATAGTATTTCCTGCTAAAAATTAATAGTATTTTATACCCCTTAGCTTTAACTATCAAGTATTTTTGGCGCCGCTGCCGGGGAACAATCTAGCTTAAAAGCCGGAAGCGCAACGCTACATAAAAAAAAAAAGATTTTTATTTTTAGTTTACTTTTATTAAAATTCACTTTTGTAAAAATACGTTTTTAATTATTCAAAAATATAAAAAGAAAAACAAAAAATTTTATATATTTTTAAGATTTTATTAAATATTTAAGTTTTATAAAGTTTCTTTATTTTTATTTTATAAAAATATAAGTTTTTTTTATTATATAAATATTTTAGATTTTAAAACAGAAAACAGAAAAAAAATATAAAATAAAATAAAATAAAAAAACGTCGAATTAAAAAACTGTACCAGAGTTGAATTTTGGAACCCCGCGACTCGCGGAGACAGTCTGACACGGGTACACAGAAGCCGTAGCAGCATTAATTACGGGTTTTTATTAATTATATTTAAACTTAAACCCTAATTAGGGTATATTTATTATAATATTTAGTTTTTATTAGTTTATTTTGTTTTAATTAGTTTAATAAAATATAAAATTAATAGTTTTAATAAATAATTAATATAAAAATAATATTTTTATAAAAATTGTACTTTTTACAACTTTTTGTATATTTTTATATTTTGTCCCTTTTTAATCGTTTTAGCGTAATATTTGTATTTTTCGCTCGTATTTAGTTTTAATTCATAGTTTTTTCCATAGTTATTTTTATTTATAGATTTTTAGGCTTTGCCATAAAATCCCTTAAGTGTTTTTCTTTAGACTAAGATTTAGGTACTTTAGAATTTTGCGACACCTTTTAAGTTTTAGTTTCTTTTTAAGTTATTGCCATTTGGGATTTAGTTTTTCTTGTAAGCTTTAATATTTTTAGACACCTTTTACTATGTATCAATTATCATTCCAATTAGTAATCTCAATTTGCGATTATAATTTTAAGTTAGTGGTAGTAATAAGGTTGGGTTAGTCTAGTGTTTTTAAGTTCTATAAGTCACTCTTTTTCTTTCTTATTTTTATTTTTCGATCTTTTTCCGACACGCTCTTTTTCTTTCTTATTTCTCGCTATTCTAGTTTTTAGGACATAGATTTTTATTCTACTTCTTATCTAAATTTCTTAAAATTACGAAAATTTATTTTAAGTGGTTAAATTGATAGACATCAAAATTTTCTGGTTCGTAGTAATAGTTGGATTTGTACGTGGACCGGGTTATTGGAGCCAAACAGTCCTCAATTATATTGAGACCAAACGAATCCTGCCCCTCTGCTGCATCTTTTGGCTATTCGAAACGTGGGCAAAATCAGAAAAGTCTATTGATTGGATAACTTATTATAATTTTTCTTTCCTTTTAAAAACTAATAGGATATTCAGTGAATGCACCGAGCAAGACGTTCACCACCTTTTGTACGTTCACCACCTGTAACTAGATCAAGACATTTAGCAAATATTACTGCCGTTGATTTTTCTTTAGAATCGTCATCCAGTCGACCAAGTACTCCAGTTCAAATTTCCGATAATCCATTTTTTGAACCCGACCTCACAATTGAGAATCCGGAGAATATTCAGGGATGATTCGTAGATCCTGAACCACTAAACTTTCCTCCAGAACCACCAATCATTCAAACAGAGATTGTTGAGGAACGAACCATTAAATCAGAATCCTCTAGTGATTCGGATTCAACAAATTCAATTATGGAAGTAACAGAACCATTAAGTATGGAAGACCGAATGAGAGCTAAACGCACTGGCCAAGGTCACGCAATTACTCATCCAGACATTAATGCGCCAGATTATGAAATCAAAGGACAAATTCTACACATGGTGACTAATCAATGCCAATTTAGTGGTGCACCGAAGGAAGATCCAAATGAACATCTTCGTACCTTTAATAGGATCTGCACACTATTTAAAATCCAAGAAGTGGAGGATGAACAGATATATCTCATGTTATTTCCCTGGACTTTAAAGGGAGAAGCCAAAGATTGGTTGGAATCGTTACCTGAAGGGGCGATTGATACATGGGATGTTTTAGTTGAAAAATTTCTTAAACAATTCTTTCCGTCATCTAAAGCCGTAAGACTTCAAGCAGAAATTGTTACGTTTACACAGAAGCCAAATGAAACTCTATATGAGGCGTGGACAAGATTTGGAAAGTTATTAAGAGGATGTCCGCAACATGGTTTAGACACCTGTCAAATAGTACAAATATTCTACCAAGGATGCGACATCACTACAAGGAAAGACATAGATATAGCAGCTGGTGGTTCTATTATGAAGAAAACCGAAACTGATGCTTACAAAATTATTGATAACACTGCTTCCCACTCACATGTGTGGCACCAAGAAAAAGATATCGTTAGATCATCTAAAACAGCTAGAGCCGATTCTAGCCATGACTTAGATTCCATTTCCGCAAAGATAGATGCTGTTGAGAGACGAATGGAAAAGATGACTAAAGATATTCACTCAATACGAATTAGTTGTGAGCAGTGTGGAGGACCACATTTGACAAAAGATTGTCTCAGTATTGAACTAACAATGGAACAAAGAGAGAACATTTCATACATAAACCAAAGGCCTGGAAATAATTATCAGAATAATTATCAACCGCCAAGACCTATTTACAATCAAAACCAGAACTATAACAGAAATATTCCATACAACAACCAACAAGGTCCTAGCAATCAACAAGTATCTAATAATAATTACAATCAGCAAAGACCTAATTTTCAAAACAAACCACCACAACAAACCGATGATAAAAAGCCGAATTTAGAAGATATGATGACGAAGCTAGTTGAAACTCAAACGCAGTTTTTCACATCTCAGAAACAAACTAATGAACAAAATGCTCAAGCATTTAGAAATCAACAAGCTTCTATTCAAAATCTGGAACAAGAAGTAAGTAACCTAGCAAGGTTAATAGGTGAAAGAAAACCGGGAAGTCTACCTAGTGATACAAATGCTAACCCCCGGAATGAAACAGCTAAAGCCATTACCACAAGAAGTGGTACAACACTTAAACCACCTGAAATACTTGTAACTTCTGATGAAGCTATTCCTACTCCACAAGAACCACAACCTGATCAAGATAAGGAAAAAGAACCGGTAGTTGAAAAAGGTTAATGAAGATAACACAGTTAAGGCTAAACCTTATGTTAAACCATACCAACCACCACTTCCTTACCCGAGTAAAATGAAGAAAGAGAAACTTGAAGCCGAGCAATCCAAATTCTTGAATATGTTTAAACAGATAAATGTAAATCTTCCTTTCATTGATGTGATTTCAGGAATGCCTAGATATGCTAAATTCTTGAAAGATCTAATCTCAAATAGAAAGAAAATGGAAGAACTCTCGGCTGTTACCATGAATGCTAATTGTTCAGCAGTGCTGTTGAATAAGATACCAGAAAAATTATCTGATCCAGGAAGTTTCACAATTCCATGTTTTCTGGGTAGTCTTAGTTCAATAGAAGCATTGGCAGACTTAGGTGCTAGTATAAATTTAATGCCGTATTCACTATACGCTAAACTAGACCTTGGAGAATTGAAACCAACAAGAATAAGCATACAACTAGCCGATAGATCAATAAAATATCCTAGAGGGATAATGGAGAACATGCTAGTTAAAGTTGGTACTTTAGTATTTCCAGTAGATTTTGTTGTTCTGGACATGGAAGAAGATTCTCAAGTTCCTCTCATATTAGGAAGACCATTCTTAAACACGGCTAAAGCAATGATAGACGTGTTCGGTAAGAAATTGACCCTAAGTATAGAGGATGAGAGTGTTACCTTTTCAGTTGATAGAGAAATGCAACAACCACAATCTGCAGATGATACATGTTATTATATTCAAACTATAGATGCACATGCAGAATTATTAGAAGAATTTCCAGAATTACAAGGAACAGGAGAATGCTCTTTAGGAGAAGGTAATGAACCAATTGATGAAGTTGAAATGTTAGCTACACTTATAGCTAATGGATATGAACCAACAACAGAAGAAATTCAAATGCTAAAAGAAGAAGACAGATATCGATATAAATCATCGATAGAAGAACCACCGAAATTAGAGTTAAAGCCACTTCCAAACCATTTGGAATACGCTTATTTACATGGTGAATCTGAATTACCTGTAATAATATCGTCTTCTCTTACTGAAAATGAGAAATCACAACTCATTTCTGTGTTGAAAGCTCATAAACCAGCCATTGCATGGAAGATTCATGATATTAAAGGAATAAGTCCTTCGTATTGCACACATAAAATCCTTATGGAAGAAGGTCATAAAATGTATGTGCAACGCCAACGAAGACTAAATCCTAATATGCAAGATGTAGTTAAGAAAGAGATTATTAAACTGCTAGATGCAGGTCTAATTTATCCAATCTCTGATAGTCCATGGGTAAGCCCAGTTCAATGCGTGCCTAAGAAGGGTGGCATGACTGTCATTACAAATGAAAAAAATGAGCTTATTCCTACTAGGACTGTAACAGGATGGCGTGTGTGTATTGATTATAGAAAATTAAATGACGCCACCAGAAAAGATCACTTTCCCTTACCTTTCATTGATCAAATGTTGGAAAGATTAGCCGGAAATAGTTACTATTGTTTTCTAGATGGATTTTCCGGATATTTTCAAATTCCAATAGCACCCGAGGACCAAGAGAAAACCACATTCACGTGCCCTTATGGTACTTTTACTTACAAACGCATGCCATTTGGACTTTGCAACGCCCCTGCAACCTTTCAAAGGTGTATGATGGCGATTTTTCATGACATGATAGAAGAATGCATGGAAGTTTTCATGGATGACTTTTCAGTCTTCGGTGATACATTTGAAACATGTCTAGCTAATCTAGAACGAATGCTTATTAGATGCGAACAATCAAATCTAGTACTTAATTGGGAGAAATGCCATTTCATGGTTAACGAAGGCATCGTTCTTGGTCATAAAATTTCAAAAGAAGGAATTGAAGTGGATAGAGCTAAAGTAGATGTAATTGCTAAAATTCCACATCCCACCAATGTTAGAGGAGTTAGGAGTTTTCTAGGGCATGCCGGTTTTTACCGACGTTTCATAAAAGATTTTTCTAAAATTGCCACTCCTATGAATAAACTCCTAGAAAAGGATGCTCCATTCATCTTTTCAGATGAGTGTATCAAATCTTTTAATATTCTTAAAGAGAAACTCACTAATGCGCCGATCATGATAACACCAAATTGGAATCTACCATTTGAACTAATGTGCGATGCAAGTGATTTTGCAATGGGAGCCGTTTTAGGACAAAGGATTGAAAAACGATTTCAACCTATATATTATGCTAGTAAGACGTTACAAGGAGCACAAATGAACTATACAACTACTGAAAAAGAACTCCTTGCTATTGTCTTTCCTTTTGACAAATTTATATATATATATATCATATCTCATTCTAGCAAAAACGGTGGTCTATACCGACCATTCTGCTCTTAGATACCTATTTTCAAAACAAGATGCTAAACCAAAATTAATCCGTTGGATCTTACTCTTACAAGAGTTTGATATTGAAATCCGAGATAAAAGAGGAGCAGAAAATCTCGCCGCTGATCATCTTTCTCGTCTTGAAAATCCCGAATTAGAAGTTCTAAATGAATCGTCCATACAAGACAACTTTCCTGATGAATATCTATTGAAGATAAATTATAATGAAATTCCATGGTTTGTAGACTATGCAAACTACTTAGTTTGTGGATTCCTTGAAAAAGGATTATCGTACCAAAGACGAAAGAAATTCTTCAGTGATATAAAACACTATTTTTGGGAAGATCCACACTTGTTTAAAAGTTGTCCAGATGGAATAATACGCCGATGTGTATTCGGAGATGAAGCCAGTAAAATATTAAACCATTGTCACACAGGACCAACAGGAGGGCATTATGGGCCTCAACTAACAGCAAGAAAAGTTTATGATGCTGGATTCTATTGGCCTACAATTTACAAAGACTCACACCTTCTTTGCAAATCCTGTGATGCTTGTCAAAGGGCCGGAAAAATAAGTCAACGTGATGAAATGCCACAAAATGTCATACAAGTATGTGAAGTATTTGACATTTGGGGTATTGACTTTATGGGTCCATTTCCAAAATCTCATAATAATCTCTATATTCTCGTAGCCATTGATTATGTATCTAAATGGGCGGAAGCACAAGCTCTCCCAACTAACGATGCATGAGTTGTAGTCAACTTTTTAAAACGTCTTTTTGCAAGGTTTGGAACACCGAAAGCTTTAATAAGTGATCGGGGTACTCATTTCTGTAATAATCAACTTGAGAAAGTTCTTAAAAGATATGGAGTAACTCATAAAATCTCCACCGCATATCATCCACAAACAAGTGGACAAGTTGAAAATACCAACCGAGCTTTAAAACGTATTCTAGAGAAAACCGTAGGATCAAATCCGAAGGAATGGTCCATTAAATTGGAGGATGCACTCTGGGCTTTTAGAACAGCCTACAAAACTCCAATTGGAACCACACCTTTTAGACTTGTTTATGGAAAAGCATGTCATATTCCAGTAGAAATTGAACACAAAGCATTTTGGGCTTTGAAGACATGTAATCTTGATATACATGAAGCTGGACGTCTACGATTAAGTCAACTAAACGAATTAGAAGAGTTAAGACATGAAGCATACGAAAATTCATTAATCTATAAAGAAAAAACGAAGAAATGGCATGATAAAAAAATCAGAAGTTTAAAAGAATTTAAAGAAGGAGACAGAGTTCTTCTTTTCAATTCACGATTCAAGCTATTTCCTGAAAAATTGAAATCAAGATGGTCTGGACCATTCATAGTCAAAAGAGTTTTCCCATACGGAACGATAGAATTAATAAATTCAAATGGGATTGAATTTAAAGTTAATGGTCACAGAGTTAAACATTACATACATGGTCCGATGGAAGAAGACAATGAAGTTAATCACAATTTCGATACCACAGCTAACTAAGTATAGGGGGTTTATGTATTTCTGTTAGAGTTAGATTGTCTGTTTTCGTGTAGTTCTCGAAAATGGAACCCGAATGGTCTTTCCCTAGCAGACCCTAAAGAACTAGTCTTCTCCCCCCATTCTGAATTTTTATTTTTTTTAGGAAATGAAGACTGCCTGTGAACTAAACCATGGTCTAATGCTACACGCTTTGATCACTAAACGTAATAATGACACACTACCAAGTGAAATAGTATCAGTAATCAGAGAAAGATTGGACGGAGTAAGAAAAGAATCCAGATGCGAAGATAATAAGTTACAATTTGGTAAAGGAAAATCAAAATCCGCAGCGAAAAGAAGAGCACGACACCTAGAAAGATGTCACAAATGCGGAAAATGGTCACATGGAGGTAAATGTTCAAATAATCAAACCTATTCAAACACCGAATTTGTTACTTTATGCAGAGACGGACCATTCATATGTTTAGAAGAAAAAACACTGAATGCTCGAGGTTACACCTATGTAGCCATGGAAAACCAATTAAACTGACTATCTTATGAATGGGATAGATCATATAACTAAGAAATCTATTTCACAGGTATGTTTGTACAGTTTTTATTTTTTTTTTAACATTTTGATAATAAACGCTAATTTGTTCGCTATAAAGTATTAAATTGGTATTGAATAAAATTAGGTTTGGCGACCGAAATTATTGATATCATTCAAAAATTTATTACATCACTGCGAAATTTAACGTTTATTCTTAAGGTATAAATATCTTTAATCAATCAACCCAAAATATTTCAAAAATTCGTCATGAGTTAAATTAGGTCATGGAATCGAAATTACTTTACCGAAAAGAGGGGCGCATATTTTTGATAATATTTGATTGATTAAAGTGGGATAAAAAGCCAAAAAGATTTTTAATTTTATTTTTACCATGTTTTTAAAATTAATATATAAATCTTAAATCAATATTGTAAACTTTGTAAAATCAATATATTTAAAATTGTAAATATATGAAAAATTAATATAAGTTTGGTGTGAATTTATAATATAAATTTTTAAATTAAGTTTGGTGTGAATTTTTAATTTTTAAAATATGAATTTTTAATTTTATGCATTTCAAATTGTAAGTTTGGTGTGAATTTTTAATATTAATTTTGAATTTTATATTTAAGTTGTGTGAATTTAAAAATAAAAATTTACTTTATCTCATTAAGTTAAAAATATGATTTTTAAAATTCGTCGTAAGTTGAAGACTAGGTCGTTGAACCGAAATTGCTTTACCCGAGGGAGGGACGAGAACTTTTATTATCATTATTTTTAATCTTATTGAATTAAAGTATGCCAAAAACATTAAAAAACTAAAAAAAAAATCTAAGCTTTTAAAACAATCGCTTGAAAAAGACAAATTTTAAAATTTTGTCGAATGACGGACTAGGACATCGATCCGAAACGACCTCGTCCTAAAACAAAGGAAAACAAAATTTTAAATTTATTTTATATTTGTTTTACAAGTTAAGGTTTGTGTAAAAAAAAAAAAAAAAAAAAAAAAAAAAAACTCCGCGACTCGCGGAGTTCCAAAAATACCGAAAAAAAATAAAAGGGGCAGAACTGATCAGTCCCCAACCCACACCACACATACAGCGAAAATAAAGCCGAAAAAACCCAAAAAAACACCCCCAAAATCACAATTTTTAACCGTTAATCATCAAATCTTTTACTAAAATCATGTTAAGAAGGATGCTAACAAGGAATTACTCAAGAAAAACGGTAAATTTCTACACCTAAACACCATTTAATCCGAAAATTAGTGTTCTTGAGCAATTTTATACCCAATTCGATTTTGATGCTTTTTAGTGTAATTATGCTTCAATTGTTTATGTATTATGCTTGTATAACCTAGATTGATGCTATTTAACAAGATTAGAAGCCTTAAACTTCAAATTTTGAGTAATCTAGGGTTTGTGTTCTTGAGCAATTTGGGGCTTTTTGATATAAACAGGTTATGGCCGATTTTTGTCATGAATTGTTGCTAAATTAAGTAGTGTAACATGTTTAGGTAGTTAAATGATCCAAACTTTGAGCCTAAACATGATTTTGAGAATTAAAGTGGACTTTTTCAAGTCTAAAATTCATGAACTTAATTTTTGAGAGATAATGCCATTTGAAACTTGTTTAATTGCTAGTAATGATTATTTTGACATGTTATTTGAGTTGAATGCTTATGAACTTGGCAAACATTTTCGTATATGCTTATTTGAAAAAGTGTAGATTTGATGAAAATATGAAAATGAGCTTAAGTTTGATATAAATTGATCATGTGATTGTAATTATTTTGATTGATGATTTTGCTGACACTAATGCATATTTGGATGCACAAAAATTGTGTTTGATGTGTTTTGCAGACTGAAAGGGGTGAATCTTCATCTCAAGCTCGCAATGCTCCTGCTGAGAATGTGGAACAACAGGAGGTGGATAACTACTACAAACAAGATATACCTCATCCAGTCATGATATTTTCTGATATGCACTTGGAAGATTTGCACCCGAACCTGAGATTTGACAGACTTTGGATAGATTATCCAAAATACCAAAGGGGTTTGCATACTCTTCATTCTAAAGTTGTTGAGGTACCTAGGGTCATAGAATGGGGACCATTAGAAGCTGTAGAATTGGCCGGGCCAATTAGGGAATTACTTGCACAGAGGTATGGTAATTCTACTTTTAACGACTGGGTACGTTTATTCACCATGCGTAGACCTGTATATAAAGTATGGTGTGAAGAATTGTTGTGTAGTATAGAATTAAATGATCGGGTAGCTAGTTTAACCGATCGATCTTTTATTAGATTTTTGTTAGGAGGTTCGATGCGCCACATGTCTTTACTAGACATGGCTCAGGCTTTACGTATATATACGCCTGAGGTGTTAGCATCTGCCGATTGTAGAGGGTTGATACTAAATGGTAGAAAGATAGATGAAAACTTTGATACACATGGTGTATGGAGTCAAATGACAAGCCATCACCGATTCAAAGGGGGAAATTACTCTTATTTGGATAAAGATAGAGCTGAATTAAGAGTAATTCATAGGTTTTTAGCTAATTCGATTACACAAAGAGGTAAGAACAAGGAAATGGTAAATGAACAGGATTTGTTTTACCATATGTGTATTCGAGACCCACAAAGCGCTGTAAGTATACCTTATTGTGTGGGTTATTATTTATCAGCTATGGTTAGGGGGATGAGACCGCATAGCATAATAGGAGGTGGTATATTTATTACTTTGATTGCTGAATATCTCGGTGTGGATATAAGTCAGGGGGATTATTAGTCGAAGAACCAAAACCCCGCGATACAATAGGTTTAAATGTATACCATGGTGCGAAAGTTTTGAAGAGGCGAAATAACGCCGCAGTACAATACCATGGTAGACATCCACAGGTTGAGAGAAACCAACAGCAAGGTAATGTAGGAGGGGGAAATGAAATGGCAGAAATGCAAAGGTTTATAGCTTCACAGGAGTACGAAAATGCTAGCCATAGAGCATTTGAAGATTGGCAAGTTCATCAAAACCAAATCATAGCTTATTGCCAACATATAGGTAGAAACTATATTCCTACTACAAAGCCCATATTCCCTCCCTGGTCTATAGAGATTCAACCACCGTATCCTACGTATAACCCAGCCGAAGCATTTTATAGCACCTATGGTTATGCATGGAACCCCTACTGGTATCAGTATCATCCCTAGTCTACTTAGTTTTATTTATTTTGTAATTTGTAATGTTGATACGTTTAATACTTATGTTAATATTGTAATAGTTTTTATAATTTTCTAACTTTTATTCTTAAATTTTAATAATTTTTGAATGTGGGGTAATATGCCAAACTTCAAAAATATGTATATATGTTTGCAGTTTATCTTATGCACACAATAGGGAAAAAAATGCATTTTCAAAGACTGGCATTAAGTTCAGCAAAAGCAACTAATTTTGACGACAAGATGCAAAATATATGTGAAATAACAACAAGACGGAATGAACAAATGATGTGCACCATTTATCATTCAGCAAGCAAACACAAATATGTTTGGAAACTTTGGTAAAATTTAATCATTTTCACACAAATCACCCTCAATAATTTAAATTGTTACTGATTTCTTGCAAATGAGGGCATTGCAAGATCTTAAGTGTGGGAAGGGGTTAAATTCTTTCGGATTTTTAAAATTTTTATCTTAAACACTTGGTTACCATTAAAAATACTAGTAACGTAGTAGTTGTATTAGAATCTAGTGCTCTCTGATGATAAAGAACAGCCCTAGTCTTATATACTGACTACCCAATTCTAGTAAAATTTTTCAAAATTTTCAATTAAATGAACTCAAAATCATGTTTATACATATTTATGAACGATAAAACTAGGTGTTAATACCGAAATTATTGTTACCTCAGAAAGGACATAAATTGAAAAACAAACCAAAATGTTAAAATTCATTTAAAATGGAATAGAGGACAATAAAAAGGAAAATAAAAGCCAAGTGTGGGAAAAATTACCAAGTTATCTTAAACATATGTCACATATTTCTGTAACAAATAACTGAAAATACTTTTGCTTTGGACTAAACTAAACTGTTTTACCCAATGAAAGAAAAGAAGAGATGGATCTACACGATGAATCAATTCCATCATTAAAAGGAAGTAAAGTCTTCCGAAAAAGACACGCGCTTCTTGATTTAGGTCAAGAAGTTGTCGTCCAGACCAGCTGTAGGTTGACGAAAAATCTAGAAAAGTCATCACTAAAATTAGCAGGAAATCCACGGACCTCAACATTAAACAGGGTCACCAAGTGGTCAGATTTATCCTAACCATGAGAAGGATTTATCTCGTACAATGGGGGGGCACCGTGCAAATTAGCTGCATGAGACTAATGAATCAGATCCCCAGAAAGGATAATCTCCTTAAAGATTAAAAATCAGCTTTTAAGCCTGATATTACTCAATCCTAGAGATTGACCTTAAAGATTGAGAATTCAAACTCATGGAATTCAATGATATCTAAACTCGAGCTTGAACGAGAAAATATTTTGATAAAATTACAAACCAATTTGTTTTCTAAAAACCCATTTTCAATGCGTTCATTACCATTGAACGTAAAATCCTAGGAATTCACCTGGAATTCATTAGGTCACCTGAACCAAATCGGGTGTCAACCGTAAGAACGGTGGTTGCATAGCATGGTCAAAGACAGGACCTTGTGCCAGACCGACAAATTAAAAGGGTGAGCTTTACTATTGCTCCTACCAAGGATAGTAATTGCGTCTGACACGTTATAGACCATAATTAAAAGCATGTCAGGGGACATTGCCTTAACAGTTGCTTGTTCAACGCTTTCCTTTACAACCGTACGGTAGTTTACCGAAAGGTAATATACGGGACAAGTAAACTGGACGTGTTGCTTTCCAAATACAAGATTAGCAAGGGGGTGACACAAAACCGCAAGTTTTGAACTAAAATTTTCAAATCTGAAACCCACCAAACCCACAAAAATAATTTGCAAACACCGGTGAAGGGTTATTCCGGAAAACTTATCTAGGGTAAAAACTAGATTTAATTTTCAAAAGATCAAATGTTTTCATAAAGATCTAATTTCCTTAATGGATCTAAATTTTATAGTCATGTGGGACTGTAAACCACATCGTTACTACCATTGTTTATACCGCCGTATAGAAATCACTGATGTACAAAGTGTGAAGAATAAAGAAGTGATTCTAGTATTTCAAGACGATATTGCTTGAGGACAAGCAACGCTCAAGTGTGGGAATATTTGATAATGCTAAAAACGAACATATATTTCATAGCATTATTCCTCAAGAAAGACAAGCTTTTAGTTGCAATTGTTCTATTTACAAGTGATATTCGTTTAAATAATAAAAGGCGAAGATAAAAGACAGATTCGACGAATTGAAGACGCAAACGACCAAAAAGCTCAAAAGTACAAAAGACAATCAAAGAGGTTCCAATTATTGATAAGAAACGTCTCGAAATTACAAGAGTACAAGATTCAAAACGCAAAGTACAAGATATTAAATTGTACGCAAGGACGTTCGAAAATCCGGAACCGGGACCAGAGTCAACTCTCAACGCTCGACGCAACGGACTAAAAATTACAAGTTAACTATGTATATAAATATAATATAATATATAATTAATTATATTAATTATATATATATTATATTTATAAAATAAATCTTCGGCAAACAAAGAGCCAAATGTGGGTGAGCTGTAAAAACAAACTCCGCGACTCGCGGAGTTTGAAGAAGCAATGGGCCGCGAGTCGCGGAGCCCCAAAAACTGAAACTCCCTATAAAAGCAAACGAATTCTGATCGCAAAAACATAATATATATCCATCCTCTCTATATCTATACGTAAATATTTATATTTATATTTTAATTTTAATTTTAATTTTAATTTTAATCCTAATAATAAGGGTATGTTAGCAAATGTTGTAAGGGTGTAAGTCGAAATTCTGTCCGTGTAACGCTACGCTATTTTTAATCATTGTAAGTTATGTTCAACCTTTTTAATTTAATGTCTCGTAGCTAAGTTATTATTATGCTTATTTAATCCGAAGTAATCATGATGTTGGGCTAATTACTAAAATTGGGTAATTGGACTTTGTACCATAATTGGGGTTTGGACAAAAGAACGACACTTGTGGAAATTAGACTATGGGCTATTAATGGGCTTTATATTTGTTTAACTAAATGATAGTTTGTTAATGTTAATATAAAGATTTACAATTGGACGTCCCTATAAATTACCATATATACTCGATCGGACACGATGGGCGGGGTATTTATATGTACGAATAATCGTTCATTTAACCGGACACGGGAATGGATTAATAGCCACTAGAATAATTAAAACGGGGGTGAAATTATGTACAAGGACACTTGGTATAATTGATAACAAAATATTAAAACCTTGGGTTACACTCAGTCGACATCCTGGTGTAATTATTAAACAAAGTATTAAAATCTTGTTACAGTTTAAGTCCCCAATTAGTTGGAATATTTAACTTCGGGTATAAGGATAATTTGACGAGGACACTCGCACTTTATATTTATGACTGATGGACTGTTATGGACAAAAACTAGACGGACATATTAAATAATCCAGGACAAAGGACAATTAACCCATGGGCATAAAACTAAAATCAACACGTCAAACATCATGGTTACGGAAGTTTAAATAAGCATAATTCTTTTATTTCATATTTAATTTACTTTATTTTATATTTAATTGCAATTCTAATTATCGCATTTTTATTGTTATTGTATTTAATTGCACTTTTAATTATCGTACTTTTTAATTATCGCAAGTTTATTTTATCGCACTTTTATTATTCGCAATTTCATTATCGTTATTTACTTTACGCTTTAAATTAAGTCTTGTATTTATTTATTATTTTACATTTGGTTTTAACTGCGACTAAAGTTTTAAAATCGACAAACCGGTCATTAAACGGTAAAAACCCCCCTTTATAATAATAATATTACTTATATATATATTTGTATTTTTACAAAAGTAAACTAATATAGCGTTTGTAGTGACCCGAACTTTTCCATGTTTATATATATTAATTGAGATTGATATTTACATGATTAAATGTTTCCAACATGTTAAGCAATCAAACTTGTTAAGACTTGATTAATTAAAATATGTTTCATATAGACAATTGACCACCCAAGTTGATCGGTGATTCACGAACGTTAAAACTTGTAAAAACTATATGATAACATATATATGGATATATATATATATAGTTAACATGATACTATGATAAGAAAACATATCATAAAGTATATTAACAATGAACTACATATGTAAAAACAAGACTACTAACTTAATGATTTTTAAACGAGACATATATGTAACGATTATCGTTGTAAAGATATTTAATGTATATATATCATATTAAGAGATATTCATACATGATAATATCATGATAATATAATAATTTAAAATCTCATTTGATATTATAAACATTGGGTTAACAACATTTAACAAGATCGTTAACCTAAAGGTTTCAAAACAACACTTACATGTAACGACTAACGATGACTTAACGACTCAGTTAAAATGTATATACATGTAGTGTTTTAATATGTATTTATACACTTTTGAAAGACTTCAATACACTTATCAAAATACTTCTACTTAACAAAAATGCTTACAATTACATCCTCGTTCAGTTTCATCAACAATTCTACTCGTATGCACCCGTATTCGTACTCGTACAATACACAGCTTTTAGATGTATGTACTATTGGTATATACACTCCAATGATCAGCTCTTAGCAGCCCATGTGAGTCACCTAACATATGTGGGAACCATCATTTGGCAACTAGCATGAAATATCTCATAAAATTACAAAAATATGAGTAATCATTCATGACTTATTTACATGAAAACAAAATTACATATCCTTTATATCTAATCCATACACCAACGACCAAAAACACCTACAAACACTCTCATTCTTCAATTTTCTTCATCTAATTGATCTCTCTCAAGTTCTATCTTCAAGTTCTAAGTGTTCTTCATAAATTCCAAAAGTTCTAGTTTCATAAAATCAAGAATACTTTCAAGTTTACTAGCTCACTTCCAATCTTGTAAGGTGATCATCCAATCTCAAGAAATCTTTGTTTCTTACAGTAGGTTATCATTCTAATACAAGGTAATAATCATATTCAAACTTTGGTTCAATTTCTATAACTATAACAATCTTATTTCAAGTGATGATCTTACTTGAACTTGTTTTCGTGTCATGATTCTGCTTCAAGAACTTCGAGCCATCCAAGGATCCGTTGAAGCTAGATCCATTTTTCTCTTTTCCAGTAGGTTTATCCAAGGAAATTAAGGTAGTAATGATGTTCATAACATCATTCGATTCATACATATAAAGCTATCTTATTCGAAGGTTTAAACTTGTAATCACTAGAACATAGTTTAGTTAATTCTAAACTTGTTCGCAAACAAAAGTTAATCCTTCTAACTTGACTTTTAAAATCAACTAAACACATGTTCTATATCTATATGATATGCTAACTTAATGATTTAAAACCTGGAAACACGAAAAACACCGTAAAACCGGATTTACGCCGTCGTAGTAACACCGCGGGCTGTTTTGGGTTAGTTAATTAAAAACTATGATAAACTTTGATTTAAAAGTTTTTATTCTGAGAAAATGATTTTTATTATGAACATGAAACTATATCCAAAAATTATGGTTAAACTCAAAGTGGAAGTATGTTTTCTAAAATGGTCATCTAGACGTCGTTCTTTCGACTGAAATGACTACCTTTACAAAAACGACTTGTAACTTATTTTTCTGACTATAAACCTATACTTTTTCTGTTTAGATTCATAAAATAGAGTTCAATATGAAACCATAGCAATTTGATTCACTCAAAATGGATTTAAAATGAAGAAGTTATGGGTAAAACAAGATTGGATAATTTTTCTCATTTTAGCTACGTGAAAATTGGTAACAAATCTATTCCAACCATAACTTAATCAACTTGTATTGTATATTATGTAATCTTGAGATACCATAGACACGTATACAATGTTTCGACCTATCATGTCGACACATCTATATATATTTCGGAACAACCATAGACACTCTATATGTGAATGTTGGAGTTAGCTATACAGGGTTGAGGTTGATTCCAAAATATATATAGTTTGAGTTGTGATCAATACTGAGATACGTATACACTGGGTCGTGGATTGATTCAAGATAATATTTATCGATTTATTTCTGTACATCTAACTGTGGACAACTAGTTATAGGTTACTAACGAGGACAGCTGACTTAATAAACTTAAAACATCAAAATATATTAAAAGTGTTGTAAATATATTTTGAACATACTTTAATATATATGTATATATTGTTATAGGTTCGTGAATCAACAGTGGCCAAGTCTTACTTCCCGACGAAGTAAAAATCTGTGAAGGTGAGTTATAGTCCCACTTTTAAAATCTAATATTTTTGGGATGAGAATACATGCGGGTTTTATAAATGATTTACAAAATAGACACAAGTACGTGAAACTACATTCTATGGTTGAATTATCTAAATCGAATATGCCCCTTTTTATTAAGTCTGGTAATCTAAGAATTACGGAACAGACACCCTAATTGACGCGAATCCTAAAGATAGATCTATTGGGCCTAACAAACCCCATCTAAAGTACCGGATGCTTTAGTACTTCGAAATTTATATCATATCCGAAGGGTGTCCCGGAATGATGGGGATATTCTTATATATGCATCTTGTTAATGTCGGTTACCAGGTGTTCACCATATGAATGATTTTTATCTCTATGTATGGGATGTGTATTGAAATATGAAATCTTGTGGTCTATTGTTACGATTTGATATATATAGGTTAAACCTATAACTCACCAACATTTTTGTTGACGTTTAAAGCATGTTTATTCTCAGGTGAATATTAAGAGCTTCCGCTGTTGCATACTAAAATAAGGACAAGATTTGGAGTCCATGTTTGTATGATATTGTGTAAAAACTGCATTCAAGAAACTGATTTCGATGTAACATATTTGTATTGTAAACCATTATGTAATGGTCGTGTGTAAACAGGATATTTTAGATTATCATTATTTGATAATCTACGTAAAGCTTTTTAAACCTTTATTTATGAAGTAAAGGTTATGGTTTGTTTTAAAAATGAATGCAGTCTTTGAAAAACGTCTCATATAGAGGTCAAAACCTCGCAACGAAATCAATTAATATGGAACGTTTTTAATCAATAAGAACGGGACATTTCAGTTGGTATCCGAGCGTTGGTCTTAGAGAACCAGAAAATTTGCATTAGTGTGTCTTATCGAGTTTGTTAGGATGCATTAGTGAGTCTGGACTTCGACCGTGTTTTCTTTAAAAATGATTGCTTAACATTTTTGTTGGAAACTATATATTTTTAACATATGAATATTATGTGATATATTAATCTCTTAACGTGTTTGATATTATGTGATAGATGTCTACCTCTAGAACAATTTCCATTGACTCACCTAATAATAATGAAGAGTCAAATGTAAATTGGAATGATTTGTGGACTGATTCACAAGTTCCCGAAGAGGAACCGGAAGAAGAGTCGGAACCGGAAGAAGAATCGGAACCGGAAGAAGAATCGGAACCGGATGAAGAAATAGAACCGGTGGGGGAAATAATAAAACGGTTAAGTAAAAGAAAATCCTCAACCAACCGACCAAAGTTAATTATGGTCAATGGTGTTTCCGCCAAGGAAGCAAAATATTGGGAGGATTACCAATTCTCCGATGAATCGGATTCCGACGAGAATTCCGATGATGTTATAGAAATTACCCCAACTGAATTTAAAAAGGCAAAAGAAAATAATAAGGGAAAGGGCATAAAAATAGAGAAATCTAATTCCAACCCCGATGAATTTTATATGTATCGTCAACCCCCGAAGTCCTTAAGTTGTAACAATGACCCGGGAACCTCTAAACCACCAGGTTTTTCTAAACCAATGTGGACAACGACGGCTCGTATTAGGGGAACATCATATATCCCTAGAAACTTGGCAAAACGAACCAAAACCGAAGAAGAAGAAACGAGCAAGTCGGAATAAGATAGTTGTATTCGTGTGGTGTAATATATGTAATATAGTGTTCTTATGCTTTATGATATATGTAAAAATTGCTTGTATTAATAAGTATTTTTTATGAATCTAACTCTTGTCTATTTTACAGTTTAAAAACACAAAATGGATAGACAACCCAATATTTTAAGAGACCTACCCGGAGACATGATTGATGAAATCTTGTCTAGAGTCGGCCAGAATTCTTCGGCACAACTATTTAAGGCGAGATCAGTTTGTAAGACATTCGAAGAACGTTCCAAGAATGTCTTGGTTTATAAGAGACTTTCGTTTGAAAGATGGGGGATATCACATTGGGAAACCCATAAGTTACGATGTGTTTACTTTGACGCATATATTGCGGGGAACCCAAATGCTATTTTACGCAACGGGTTAAGAAATTATTTTGACTCAATATATCCGAATATTGGACTTCGTGATTTAGAAAAAGCGGCTAACATGCAACATAAAGAAGCATGTTATGCTTACGGATTAGTAATGTTCGCTTCTCACCAAAGTGAGAACAAGAACATCGGGCTACAACTATTAAACAAAACGTTTCCACAAGTGACGGAGTCGGTAATTGGGGTAAGAAATGAGGTTTTTAGATTATTACGGGACTGTTGGACATTACGTAACCCTCGTCCCTTTGATGACGTTACAACACGCTGTCTTATCAACGGCCATAATGGTTATGTTGCACAAGACCAAGGATGGGAAGTAGTCCTAGTAAAACCAGAATGCATGACTTGTTTCTGGACGTATGAATTACGTGTCTTTATTGCCTTTGCTGAACGACTTGTGTACTAGCTAGAATTGTCTCCACAACTATCTTGTATCAAAGTTATTGTGTGCTATATTTCATGCTTTATGTAAAATAAGCGGTATTGTAAGTTTGTAAAATATTGTATAAAAGTTTGAACGCGAAATATTATTATAATCAGTTTTTCATATAGAATTGTAGTAGTTGAATTGTATATTAGCTACTAAGTATGAACTTAACGGGTAGGTACTACCCGAATTTAAACTTATAAAATGCTAATATGAAGAAAAAGCTTTTATAAATGAGTTCATATTATGCTACGAAATACTATTAACTACTCTTAATATTCTGTATGATTAACTTGTTCCATTTAACTATTTTGAAGGAAATGGCACCGACTACTCGACACACCGTAAATATGAATGAAGAGGAATTCCGTACTTTTCTAGCTTCAAACATAGCCGCAGTACAGGCTGCGCTACATACCAACAATAACCTTGGATCTAGCAGTACAGGAAATCGTGTAGGATGCACCTACAAAGAATTCACTGCCTGCAAACCTTTGGAATTTGATGGAACCGAAGGACCGATCGGATTGAAACGGTGGACCGAGAAGGTTGAATCGGTGTTTGCCATAAGTAAGTGTACTGAAGAGGACAAAGTGAAGTACGCTACGCATACCTTCACAGGTTCTGCGTTAACATGGTGGAATACCTATCTAGAGCAAGTGGGATAAGATGATGCGTACGCACTACCGTGGTCAGCATTCAAGCACTTGATGAACGAGAAGTACCGTCCCAGAACCGAGGTCAATAAGCTCAAGACAGAACTTAGAGGGTTACGAACCCAAGGATTTGATATTACCACGTACGAAAGACGATTCACAGAATTGTGCCTATTGTGTCCGGGAGCATTCGAAGATGAGGAAGAGAAGATCGACGCGTTTGTGAAAGAATTACCGGAAAGAATCCAAGAAGATATAAGTTCACATGAGCCCGCCTCCATACAACAGGCATGTAGAATGGCTCACAAACTAGTGAACCAGATTGAAGAAAAAATTAAAGAACAGACTGCTGAAGAGGCCAATGTGAAGCAAGTCAAAAGAAAGTGGGAGGAAAACGGTGATAAGAATCACCAATACAACAACAACAGCAATTACCACAATAATCGCAACAATTATCCCAACAATCGCAACATCAATCGCAACTACAACAAATGGCCCAACAACAACAACAACAACAACAGCAACTACAACAATCATCCCAACAACAATAATAACCGCAACAACAACAACAATCAGAAGCAGCTATGCCAAAGGTGTGAAAAGAATCACTCGGGGTTCTGCACCAAATTTTGCAACAAGTGTAAAAGAAATGGTCATAGCGCGGCGAAGTGTGAGGTCTACGGACCAGGGGTTAATAGAACGAAAGGAACAAATGGTGTCGGAACGAGTAATGGCGGAGCAAGTAGTGTCGGAGCAAGTTATGCCAATGTAGTTTGTTATAAATGTGAAAAACCAGGCCACATTATTAGAAATTGCCCGAACCAGGAGAACACGAATGGACAAGGCCGTGGAAGAGTTTTCAATATTAATGCGGTAGAGGCACAGGAAGACCCGGAGCTTGTTACGGGTACGTTTCTTATTGACAATAAATCTGCTTACGTTTAATTTGATTCGGGTGCGGATAGAAGCTATATGAGTAGAGATTTTTGTGCTAAATTAAGTTGTCCATTGACGCCTTTGGATAGTAAATTTTTACTCGAATTAGCAAATGGTAAATTAATTTCAGCAGATAATATATGTCGGAATCGAGAAATTAAACTGGTTAGCGAAACATTTAAGATTGATTTGATACCAGTAGAGTTAGGGAGTTTTGATGTGATAATCGGTATGGACTGGTTGAAAGAAGTGAAAGCGGAGATCGTTTGTTACAAAAATGCAATTCGCATTATACGAGAAAAAGGAAAACCCTTAATGGTGTACGGAGAAAAGGGCAACACGAAGCTACATCTTATTAGTAAAATGAAGGCACAAAAACTAATAAGAAAAGGTTGCTATGCTGTTCTAGCACACGTCGAGAAAGTACAAACTGAAGAAAAGAGCATCAATGATGTTCCATTGCAAAAGAATTTCCCGATGTATTTCCGAAAGAATTACCGGGATTACCCCCACATCGATCCGTTGAATTTCAAATAGATCTTGTACCAGGAGCTGCACCAATAGCTCGTGCTCCTTACAGACTCGCACCCAGCGAGATGAAAGAACTGCAAAGCCAATTACAAGAACTTTTAGAGCGTGGTTTCATTCGACCAAGCACATCACCGTGGGGAGCTCCTGTTTTGTTTGTCAAGAAGAAAGATGGTACATTCAGGTTGTGTATCGACTACCGAGAGTTGAACAAACTTACCATCAAGAACCGCTACCCACTACCGAGAATCGACGACTTATTTGATCAACTACAAGGCTCGTCTGTTTATTCAAAGATTGACTTACGTTCCGGGTATCATCAAATGCGGGTGAAAGAAGATGATATTCCAAAGACTGCTTTCAGAACACGTTACGGTCATTACGAGTTTTTGGTCATGCCGTTTGGTTTAACTAATGCACCAGCTGTGTTCATGGACCTTATGAACCGAGTGTGTGGACCATACCTTGACAAGTTTGTCATTGTTTTCATTGATGACATACTTATTTACTCAAAGAATGACCAAGAACACGGTGAACATTTGAGAAAGGTGTTAGAAGTATTGAGGAAGGAAGAATTGTACGCTAAGTTTTCAAAGTGTGCATTTTGGTTGGAAGAAGTTCAATTCCTCGGTCACATAGTGAACAAAGAAGGTATTAAGGTGGATCCGACAAAGATAGAAACTGTTGAAAAGTGGGAAACCCCAAAAACTCCGAAACACATACGCCAGTTTTTAGGACTAGCTGGTTACTACAGAAGGTTCATCCAAGACTTTTCCAGAATAGCATAACCCTTGACTGCATTAACGCATAAAGGGAAGAAATTTGAATGGAATGATGAACAAGAGAAAGCGTTTCAGTTATTGAAGAAAAAGCTAACTACGGCACCTATATTGTCATTGCCTGAAGGGAATGATGATTTTGTGATTTATTGTGATGCATCAAAGCAAGGTCTCGGTTGTGTATTAATGCAACGAACGAAGGTGATTGCTTATGCGTCTAGACAATTGAAGATTCACGAACAAAATTATACGACGCATGATTTGGAATTAGGCGCGGCTGTTTTTGCATTAAAGACTTGGAGGCACTACTTATATGGGGTCAAAAGTATTATATATACCGACCACAAAAGTCTTCAACACATATTTAATCAGAAACAACTGAATATGAGGCAGCGTAGGTGGATTGAATTATTGAATGATTACGACTTTGAGATTCGTTACCACCCGGGGAAGGCAAATGTGGTAGCCGATGCCTTGAGCAGGAAGGACAGAGAACCTATTCGAGTAAAATCTATGAATATAATGATTCATAATAACATTACTACTCAAATAAAGGAGGCGCAACAAGGAGTTTTAAAAGAGGGAAATTTAAAGGATGAAATACCCAAAGGATCGGAGAAGCATCTTAATATTCGGGAAGACGGAACCCGGTATAGGGCTGAAAGGATTTGGGTACCAAAATTTGGAGATATGAGAGAAATGGTACTTAGAGAAGCTCATAAAACCAGATACTCAATACATCCTGGAACGGGGAAGATGTACAAGGATCTCAAGAAACATTTTTGGTGGCCGGGTATGAAAGCCGATGTTGCTAAATACGTAGGAGAATGTTTGACGTGTTCTAAGGTCAAAGCTGAGCATCAGAAACCATCAGGTCTACTTCAACAACCCGAAATCCCGGAATGGAAATGGGAAAACATTACCATGGATTTCATCACTAAATTGCCAAGGACTGCAAGTGGTTTTGATACTATTTGGGTAATAGTTGATCGTCTCACCAAATCAGCACACTTCCTACCAATAAGAGAAGATGACAAGATGGAGAAGTTAGCACGACTGTATTTGAAGGAAGTCGTCTCCAGACATGGAATACCAATCTCTATTATCTCTGATAGGGATGGTAGATTTATTTCAAGATTCTGGCAGACATTACAGCAAGCATTAGGAACTCGTCTAGACATGAGTACTGCCTATCATCCACAAACTGATGGGCAGAGCGAAAGGACGATACAAACGCTTGAAGACATGCTACAAGCATGTGTTATTGATTTCGGAAACAGTTGGGATCGACATCTACCGTTAGCAGAATTTTCCTACAACAACAGCTACCATTCAAGCATTGAGATGGCGCCGTTTGAAGCACTTTATGGTAGAAAGTGCAGGTCTCCGATTTGTTGGAGTGAAGTGGGGGATAGACAGATTACGGGTTCGGAGATTATACAAGAAACTACCGAGAAGATCATCCAAATTCAACAACGGTTGAAAACCGCCCAAAGTCGACAAAAGAGCTACGCTGACATTAAAAGAAAAGATATAGAATTTGAAATTGGAGAGATGGTCATGCTTAAAGTTGCACCTTGGAAAGGCGTTGTTCGATTTGGTAAACGAGGGAAATTAAATCCAAGGTATATTGGACCATTCAAGATTATTGATCGTGTCGGACCAGCAGCTTACCGACTAGAGTTACCTCAACAACTCGCGGCTGTACATAACACTTTCCACGTCTCGAATTTAAAGAAATGTTTTGCTAAAGAAGATCTCACTATTCCGTTAGATGAAATCCAAATCAACGAAAAACTTCAATTCATCGAAGAACCCGTCGAAATAATGGATCGTGAGGTTAAAAGACTTAAGCAAAACAAGATACCAATTGTTAAGGTTCGATGGAATGCTCGTAGAGGACCCGAGTTCACCTGGGAGCGTGAAGATCAGATGAAGAAGAAATACCCGCATCTATTTCCAGAAGATTCGTCAACACCTTCAACAGCTTAAAATTTCTGGACGAAATTTATTTAACGAGTAGGTACTGTAGTGACCCGAACTTTTCCATGTTTATATATATTAATTGAGATTGATATTTACATGATTAAATGTTTCCAACATGTTAAGCAATCAAACTTGTTAAGACTTGATTAATTGAAATATGTTTCATATAGACAATTGACCACCCAAGTTGATCGGTGATTCACGAACGTTAAAACTTGTAAAAACTATATGATGACATATATATGGATATATATATATATAGTTAACATGATACTATGATAAGAAAATATATCATAAAGTATATTAACAATGAACAACATATGTAAAAACAAGACTACTAACTTAATGATTTTTAAACGAGACATATATGTAACGATTATCGTTGTAAAGATATTTAATGTATATATATCATATTAAGAGATATTCATACATGATAATATCATGATAATATAATAATTTAAAATCTCATTTGGTATTATAAACATTGGGTTAACAACATTTAAAAAGATCGTTAACCTAAAGGTTTCAAAACAACACTTACATGTAACGACTAACGATGACTTAACGACTCAGTTAAAATGTATATACATGTAGTGTTTTAATATGTATTTATACACTTTTGAAAGACTTCAATACACTTATCAAAATACTTCTACTTAACAAAAATGCTTACAATTACATCCTCGTTCAGTTTCATCAACAATTCTACTCGTATGCACCCGTATTCGTACTCGTACAATACACAGCTTTTAGATGTATGTACTATTGGTATATACACTCCAATGATCAGCTCTTAGCAGCCCATGTGAGTCACCTAACACATGTGGGAACCATCATTTGGCAACTAGCATGAAATATCTCATAAAATTACAAAAATATGAGTAATCATTCATGACTTATTTACATGAAAACAAAATTACATATCCTTTATATCTAATCCATACACCAACGACCAAAAACACCTACAAACACTCTCATTCTTCAATTTTCTTCATCTAATTGATCTCTCTCAAGTTCTATCTTCAAGTTCTAAGTGTTCTTCATAAATTCCAAAAGTTCTAGTTTCATAAAATCAAGAATACTTTCAAGTTTGCTAGCTCACTTCCAATCTTGTAAGGTGATCATCCAATCTCAAGAAATCTTTGTTTCTTACAGTAGGTTATCATTCTAATACAAGGTAATAATCATATTCAAACTTTGGTTCAATTTCTATAACTATAACAATCTTATTTCAAGTGATGATCTTACTTGAACTTGTTTTCGTGTCATGATTCTGCTTCAAGAACTTCGAGCCATCCAAGGATCCATTGAAGCTAGATCCATTTTTCTCTTTTCCAGTAGGTTTATCCAAGGAAATTAAGGTAGTAATGATGTTCATAACATCATTTGATTCATACATATAAAGCTATCTTATTCGAAGGTTTAAACTTGTAATCACTAGAACATAGTTTAGTTAATTCTAAACTTGTTCGCAAACAAAAGTTAATCCTTCTAACTTGACTTTTAAAATCAACTAAACACATGTTCTATATCTATATGATATGCTAACTTAATGATTTAAAACCTGGAAACACGAAAAACACCGTAAAACCGGATTTACGCCGTCGTAGTAACACCTCGGGCTGTTTTGGGTTAGTTAATTAAAAACTATGATAAACTTTGATTTAAAAGTTGTTATTCTGAGAAAATGATTTTTATTATGAACATGAAACTATATCCAAAAATTATGGTTAAACTCAAAGTGGAAGTATGTTTTCTAAAATGGTCATCTAGACATCGTTCTTTCGACTGAAATGACTACCTTTACAAAAACGACTTGTAACTTATTTTTCCGACTATAAACCTATACTTTTTCTGTTTAGATTCATAAAATAGAGTTCAATATGAAACCATAGCAATTTGATTCACTCAAAACGGATTTAAAATGAAGAAGTTATGGGTAAAACAAGATTGGATAATTTTTCTCATTTTAGCTACGTGAAAATTGGTAACAAATCTATTCCAACCATAACTTAATCAACTTGTATTGTATATTATGTAATCTTGAGATACCATAGACACGTATACAATGTTTCGACCTATCATGTCGACACATCTATATATATTTCGGAACAACCATAGACACTCTATATGTGAATGTTGGAGTTAGCTATACAGGGTTGAGGTTGATTCCAAAATATATATAGTTTGAGTTGTGATCAATACTGAGATACGTATACACTGGGTCGTGGATTGATTCAAGATAATATTTATCGATTTATTTCTGTACATCTAACTGTGGACAACTAGTTATAGGTTACTAACGAGGACAGCTGACTTAATAAACTTAAAACATCAAAATATATTAAAAGTGTTGTAAATATATTTTGAACATACTTTAATATATATGTATATATTGTTATAGGTTCGTGAATCAACAGTGGCCAAGTCTTACTTCCCGACGAAGTAAAAATCTGTGAAGGTGAGTTATAGTCCCACTTTTAAAATCTAATATTTTTGGGATGAGAATACATGCAGGTTTTATAAATGATTTACAAAATAGACACAAGTACGTGAAACTACATTCTATGGTTGAATTATCTAAATCGAATATGCCCCTTTTTATTAAGTCTGGTAATCTAAGAATTAGGGAACAGACACCCTAATTGACGCGAATCCTAAAGATAGATCTATTGGGCCTAACAAACCCCATCCAAAGTACCGGATGCTTTAGTACTTCGAAATTTATATCATATCCGAAGGGTGTCCCGGAATGATGGGGATATTCTTATATATGCATCTTGTTAATGTCGGTTACCAGGTGTTCACCATATGAATGATTTTTATCTCTATGTATGGGATGTGTATTGAAATATGAAATCTTGTGGTCTATTGTTACGATTTGATATATATAGGTTAAACCTATAACTCACCAACATTTTTGTTGACGTTTAAAGCATGTTTATTCTCAGGTGAATATTAAGAGCTTCCGCTGTTGCATACTAAAATAAGGACAAGATTTGGAGTCCATGTTTGTATGATATTGTGTAAAAACTGCATTCAAGAAACTGATTTCGATGTAACATATTTGTATTGTAAACCATTATGTAATGGTCGTGTGTAAACAGGATATTTTAGATTATCATTATTTGATAATCTAGGTAAAGCTTTTTAAACCTTTATTTATGAAGTAAAGGTTATGGTTTGTTTTAAAAATGAATGCAGTCTTTGAAAAACGTCTCATATAGAGGTCAAAACCTCGCAACGAAATCAATTAATATGGAACGTTTTTAATCAATAAGAACGGGACATTTCAGCGTTAAGCTTTGTTTAAAGATTTTCCCTGTGGAACGAACCGGACTTACTAAAAACTACACTACTGTACGATTAGGTACACTGCCTATAAGTGTTGTAGCAAGGTTTAAGTATATCCATTCTCTAAATAAATAAATATCTTGTGTAAAATTGTATCGTATTTAATAGTATTTCCTGCTAAAAATTAATAGTATTTTATACCCCTTAGCTTTAACTATCAGTTATTGTTGGTATGTAGTGCAGCCTGTACTGCGGCTATGTTTGAAGCAAGAAAGGCACGAAATTCCTCTTCACTCATATTCAAGGTGTGTCGAGTAGTCGGTGCCATTTCCTTCAAAATAGTCAAATGAAACGAGCTAATCATATAGAATATCAAGAGTAGTCAATAGTATTTCGTAGCGTAATATGAACTTATTTATAAAAGCTTTTTCTTCATATTAGCATTTTATACTCTTTAATTCGGGTAGTACCTACCCGTTAAGTTCATACTTAGTAGCTAACATACCATTTCAACTACTACAATTCTATATGAAAAACTAATCACAAAAAAAATATATATATATAACATATTCAAACCTTTATACAATAACTTGCAAACTTACAATACCGCTATTTTACATATAGCATGAAATATAGCACATAAAACTTTGATACAAAGTAGTTGCAAAGATAATTCTAGTTAATAAATAAGGCATTCAGCAAAGGCAACAAAGACACGTAATTCATACGTCCAGAAACAAGTCATGCATTCTGGTTTTACTAATACCACTTCCCATCCTTGGTCTTGCGGAACGTAACCGTTGTGACCGATAGTATGACAACGTGTTGTAACGTCGTCAAAAGGGCGAAGGTTACGTAATGACCAACAGTCTCGTAATAACCTAAAAACCTCATTTCTTACCCCAATTACCGACTCCGTCACTTGTGGGAACGTTTTGTTTATAGTTGTTGCCCGATGTTCTTTTTCTCACTTTGGTGAGAAGCGAACATTACTAACCCATAAGCATAACATGCTTCTTTATGTTGCATGTTAGCCACTTTTTCTAAATCATGAAGTCCTATATTCGGATACATTGAGTCAAAATAATTTCTTAACCCGTTGCGTAAAATAGCATTTGGGTTCCTCGCAATATATACGTCAAAGTAAACACATCGTAACTTATGGGTTTCCCAATGTGATATCCCCCATCTTTCAAACGAAAGCCTTTTATAAACCAAGGCATTCTTGGAATGTTCTTCGAATGTCTTACAAACTGATTTTGCCATAAATAGTTGTGCCGAGAAATTCTGACCGACTCTAGACAAGATTTTATCAATCATGTCTCCGGGTAAGTCTTCTAAAATATTGGGTTGTCTATCCATTTTGTGTTTTTATACTGTAAAATAGACAAGAGTTAGATTCATAAAAGATACTTATTAATACAAGCAACTTTTACATATATCGTAAAGCATAAGCACACTATATTACATATATTACACCGCACAAATACAACTATCTTATTCCGACTCAATCGTTTCTTCTTTTTCGAACTTGGTTCTTTTTGCTAAGTTTTTAGGGATATATGATGTTCCCCTAATACGAGCCGTCGTTTTCCACATTGGTCTAGAAAAACCTGGTGGTTTAGAGGTTCCCGGGTTATTGTTACAACTTAAGAAATACGGGTGTTGACGATACATATAAAGTTCATCGGGGTTAGAATCAGATTTCTCTATTTTTATGCCATTTCCCTTATTGTTCTCTTTTGCCTTTTTAAATTCAGTTGGGGTAATTTCTATAACATCATCGAAATCCTCGTCGGGATCCGATTCATCGGAGAATTGGTAATCCTCCCAATATTTTGCTTCCTTGGCGGAAACACCGTTGACCATAATTAACTTTGGTCGGTTGGTTAAGGATTTTCTTCTACTTAACCGTTTTATTATTTCCCCCACTGGTTCTTCTTTCGGTTCCGATTCTTCTTCCGGTTCCGATTCTTCTTCCGGTTCTGACTCTTCTTCCGGTTCCTCTTCGGGAACTTGTGAATCAGTCCACGAATCATTCCAATTTACATTTGACTCTTCATTATTATTAGGTGAGTCAATGGGACTAGTTCTAGAGGTAGACATCTATCACATAATATCAAAGATGTTAAGAGATTAATATATCACATAATATTCACATGTTAAAAATATATAGTTTCCAACAAAATTTGTTAAGCAATCTTTTTTTTTTTCAAGTAAACACGGTCGAAGTCCAGACTCACTAATGCATCCTAACAAACTCGATAAGACACACTAATGCAAAATTCTGGTTCTCTAAGACCAACGCTCGGATACCAACTGAAATGTCCCGTTCTTATTGATTAAAAACGTTCCATATTAATTGATTTCGTTGCGAGGTTTTGACCTTTATATGAGACGTTTTTCAAAGACTGCATTCATTTTTAAAACAAACCATAACCTTTATTTCATAAATAAAGGTTTAAAAAGCTTTACGTAGATTATCAAATAATGATAATCTAAAATATCCTGTTTACACACGACCATTACATAATGGTTTACAATACAAATATGTTACATCGAAATCAGTTTTTTGAATGCAGTTTTTACACAATATCATACAAACAATGACTCCAAATCTTGTCCTTATTTTAGTATGCAACAGCGGAAGCTCTTAGTATTCACCTGAGAATAAACATGCTTTAAACGTCAACAAAAATGTTGGTGAGTTATAGGTTTAACCTATATATATCAAATCGTAACAATAGACCACAAGATTTCATATTTCAATATACATCCCATACATAGAGATAAAAATCATTCATATGGTGAACACCTGGTAACCGACATTAACAAGATGCATATATAAGAATATCCCCATCATTCCGGGACACCCTTCGGATATGATATAAATTTCGAAGTACTAAAGCATCCGGTACTTTGGATGGGGTTTGTTAGGCCCAATAGATCTATCTTTAGGATTCGCGTCAATTAGGGTGTCTGTTCCCTAATTCTTAGATAACCAGACTTAATAAAAAGGGGCATATTCGATTTTGATAATTCAACCATAGAATGTAGTTTCACGTACTTGTGTCTATTTTGTAAATCATTTATAAAACCTGCATGTATTCTCATCCCAAAAATATTAGATTTTAAAAGTGGGACTATAACTCACTTTCACAGATTTTTACTTCGTCGGGAAGTAAGACTTGGCCACTGGTTGATTCACGAACCTATAACAATATATACATATATATCAAAGTATGTTCAAAATATATTTACAATACTTTTAATACATTTTGATGTTTTAAGTTTATTAAGTCAGCTGTCCTCGTTAGTAACCTACAACTAGTTGTCCACAGTTAGATGTACATAAATAAATCGATAAATATTATCTTGAATCAATCCACGATCCAGTGTATACGTATCTCAGTATTGATCACAACTCAAACTATATATATTTTTTTGGAATCAACCTCAACCCTGTATAGCTAACTCCAACATTCACATATAGAGTGTCTATGGTTGTTCCGCAATATATATATATATATATATATATAGATGGGTCGACATGATAGGTCGAAACATTGTATACGTGTCTATGGTATCTCAAGATTACATAATATATAATATAAGTTGATTAGGTTATGGTTGGAATAGATTTATTACTAACTTTCACGTAGGTAAAATGAGTAGTTTTTATCAATCTTGTTTAACTCGCCATTTCTTCATTTCTAATCCGTTTTGAGTGATTCCAGTAGCCACGGTTTCGTATTGAACTTAACTTTATGAATCTAAATATAAAAAATATAATTTTATACTCGGAAATACAAGTTACAAGTCATTTTTGAAAGAAGTAGTCATTTCCGTCGAAAGAACGACATCTTGATGACCATTTTGAAAAACATACTTTCACTTTGAGTTTAACCAGGATTTTTGGATATAGTTTAATGTTTATAAGAAAAATCATTTTTCCAGAAGTATAGCTTTTAAATCAAAGTTCTTCTTAGCTTTTAATTATCCCAACCAAAACAGCCCCCGGTTTTACTATGACGGCGTATATCCAGTTTTATGGTGTTTATCGTGTTTTCGGGTTTTAAATCATTAAGTTAGCATATCATATAGATATAGAACATGTGTTTAGTTGATTTTAAAAGTCTAGTTAGAAGGATTAACTTTATTTGCGAACAAGTTTAGAATTAACTAAACTATGTTCTAGTGATTACAAGTTTATAACGTTAAATAAGACAGCTTTTTATGTATGAATCGAATAATGTTATGAACATCATTACTACCTCAAGTTCCTTGGATAAACCTACTAGAAATGAGAAAAATGGATCTAGCTTCAAAGGATCTTTGGATGGCTTGAAAGTTCTTGAAGCAGAATCATGACACGAAAACAATTTCAAGTAAGATTTCCACTCGAAATAAGATTGTTATAGTTATAGAAATTGAATTAAAGTTTGAATATGATTATTACCTTGTATTAGAAAGATAACCTACTGTAAGTAACAAAAGTTTCTTGATCTTGGATGATTACTTAGAATGGATTTAGAAAACTTGGAAGTAAACTTGCAATCTTGGAAGTATTCTTGATTTTATGAAACTAGAACTTTTGGAATTTATGAAGAACACTTAGAACTTGAAGATAGAACTTGAGAGAGATCAATTAGATGAAGAAAATTGAAGAATGAAAGTGTTTGTAGGTGTTTTTGGTCGTTGGTGTATGGATTAGATATAAAGGATATGTAATTTTGTTTTCATGTAAATAAGTCATGAATGATTACTCATATTTTTGTAATTTTATGAGATATTTCATGCTAGTTGTCAAATGATGGTTCCCACATGTGTTAGGTGACTCACATGGGCTGCTAAGAGCTGATCATTGGAGTGTATATACCAATAGTACATACATCTAAAAGCTGTGTATTGTACGAGTACGAATACGGGTGCATACGAGTAGAATTGTTGATGAAACTGAACGAGGATGTAATTGTAAGCATTTTTGTTAAGTAGAAGTATTTTGATAAGTGTCTTGAAGTCTTTAAAAAGTGTATGAATACATATTAAAACACTACATGTATATACATTTTAACTGAGTCGTTAAGTCATCGTTAGTCGTTACATGTAAGTGTTGTTTTGAAACCTTTAGGTTAACGATCTTGTTAAATCTTGTTAACCCAATGTTTATAATATCAAAAGATATTTTAAATTATTATATTATCATGATATTATGATGTACGAATATCTCTTAATATGATATATATACATTAAATGTCGTTACAACGATAATCGTTACATATATGTCTCGTTTCAAAATCATTAAGTTAGTAGTCTTGTTTTTACATATGTAGTTCATTGTTAATATACTTAATGATATGTTTACTTATCATAATATCATGTTAACTATATATATAACCATATATATGTCATCATATAGTTTTTACAAGTTTTAACGTTCGTGAATCACAGGTCAACTTGGGTGGTCAATTGTCTATATGAAACCTATTTCAATTAATCAAGTCTTAACAAGTTTGATTGCTTAACTTGTTGGAAACACTTAATCATGTAAATAACAATTTCATTTAATATATATAAATATGGAAAAGTTCGGGTCACTACACGTATACTATGTTTTGACATATCATATCGACGTCATCTATATATATTATTTGGGACAACTATAGACACTCTATATGCGGTAATGTTCGAGTTAGCTATACAGGGTTGAGGTTGATTCCAAAATAATATATATACTTTGAGTTGTGATCGAGTCTGAGACTTGTATACACTGGATCGTGAATTGATTCGAGATAATATATATTGATTTATTTCTGTACTACTAACTGTGGACAACTAATTGTGGACTACGAACGTTGAACTGTTAACTTAACAATTTTAAATCGTTAAAACATAATAAAACATATTGTAAATATATTTCGATCATACTTTGATATATATGTATATATTTGTTATAGGTTCATGAATATCGACCAGTGGCCAAGTGTTATTTTTCGACGAAGTGATAATCTGTGAAAGTGAGTTATAGTCCCACTTTTACTATCGAATATTTTTGGGATGAGAATACATGCAGTTTTATAAATGATTTACAAAATAGACACAAGTACTTGAAAATTACATTCTATGATTGAATTATCTTATTGAATATCACCCTTTTGCTTGGTAACCTAAGAATTAGTGAACGCCACTAATTGACGTGAATCCTGAAAATAGATCTATGGGCCTAACGAACCCCATTCAGGTTATGGATGCTTTAGTACTTCGATTTTTATATACAGATGAGTGTACATGTATATTTGGGGATATTCTATATGCATTTGTTAATGTCGGTTAACAGGTGTTCTTCATATGAATGATTTTTATACAGATGAGTGTTTCTGTATTATATTTTTTACAGATGAGTGTTCCTGCAGTTAATTGTGAAAAAATGAAATCTTGTGGTCTATTAATATAATTTGATATATAGGTTAAACTTATAACTCACTAACATTTTTTTTGACGTTTAAAGCATGTTTATTCTCAAGTGATTATTAAGAGCTTCCGCTGTTGCATGCTAAATAAAGACAGGATTGGAGTCTGTATGCTTGTACAATATTGTTTAAAAACTGCATTCGAAGACTTAAGTTGTTGTGTAATATTATTGTAAACTATTATGTAATGGTCATGTGAAAACGCTACATTTTAGATTATCATTATTTGATAATCTTCGTAATATTTTAAACCTTTATCGTAAATATAAAGGTTATGATTTGTTTCAAAAATCGAATGCAGTCTTTGAAAAACGTCTCATATAGAGGTCAAAACCTCGCAACGAAATCAATTAATATGAAACGTTTATAATTATTATGAACGGGACATTTCATTACGTGAGTCAGGACTCGTTCAACGGAAAAAATTAAACACCGTTTTATGTAATCGTTTTTAAATTAATGTATTTTTAATTTTTAAGAATTAAGTTGTGATTTTAAATAAAGTAATTTATGACTTTTTTATTAAATGTAATCGTATTCTTTTAATTTGAATTTTAGTGTGTTTTATTAAATTTATTTGTTTTTTATAATTTACAAAATAATCATATAAGTAATTAAACAGAATAAATTAAAATCAATAACAAATGAAAGAAAAATAATAAAAATACTCCACCCCTACCCAACAACACGCCACTCAGCACACTACCCATTATTCATCATTTTACCAGCACTCCCATCAAGCACCACATTCTCACCTACTAACATGTCAAAACGTCTGGCGTTGTTAAAAATGGTCTTACGAGGACAACTTTATTGACTTTCGTTAACTTTTTTTCATGTGAAAAGATTATTTAATTTCTTTATTGAACTCCCATTTTCACCAATCCCTTCTTTCGCCGCCCTCGCAAATTCTTTTGCTCGTTCTCTTTCAACTTGTGTATCCTCACTCACTGATTTCCTAAACAACTCGGCAAACTCTTCTGAGTCAGGAATTGTCTCGGCTCCCACACACGCTTTAATTCCCACTTTTAACTCATGCAACAACTTCGCATTTGAGTAATTATCAGTACCCATTGGCCACGTAAGCAACAAAACGTCCGACACTACTGCTTCCATAATTGAATTCCACCCACAATGAAACAGAATCGCACCTACAGAGTGATGATTTAGTATCGCCACTTGTGGAGCCCACCCTTTAACGACAAAACCCCTTCCAGCCACACGATCTTCAAACCCACCCGGGATTTTACCATAATCTCCTGCCACGTGTCCAACAGTCGGCTCCTTCACCGACCATACAAACTTGACCCCACTTTTCTCCAATCCCAGTGCCACGGCTTCCATTTGATTATTGGTCAACACTATTTGACTTCCAAAACAAATATATACAACCGTGTGATCATCACACGTGTCAAGCCACGATAACACGTCCCTTGAGCTGGGCCCACCTCTCTCCATGAGTTTACTATCAGGAGGAGGGAGTAATGGCCCAACTGCAAACACGCGGTCATGGCCCAATTCAATTTTCAAATACTCAACGTAAACTCCTTCCAACTCGGTAAACGAGTTAATAATGACTCCCCAACTCGCCATATTATCTACAAATACGTCTTTAATAAAAACCAAAGTTGCATCTCCTTCTAAATAACTTCGGTACATTGGAGATATTTGCCACCAAGGGAATTCGGGTGAATTTGGAATTTTACTAAACTTTATTACTTCATTTTCATTTTTTGTATCAACTCTTTTAGGTTGGTATTTCCACAAATAAAACATGATAGAAATAGCCAACGCACCGCATGGTGAAAAACAATACCGGCGAACACCGAGCTCGACCGCAAGCCGGTGGGTCCAACCCAAAAAGAGGTCTGACACGATCGCAACAGGCGGATTGTGATGGTTTTGAAACCAATCTTTAATAGGGTTATAAAGATCACCTAAAGCAACTATCATGGCAGGAAAACCTCCACCTGGTAAGTCTTTAGCGTTCTCGATACCGGAAGGGATGGCAGGGTGGGGTGGTAGGGGGAGGACGAGGGTAGTGATGGTGGCTGGATGGGCGGAAAGTAGTGGAGTTAAAATGGGCAAGTTTTTTGGTGTGACTAGGATGGTAATTTGTACGCCACGAATTGCTAATTGATGTGTGAGATCAAGAAGTGATAACATGTGACCTTGAGCTGGGTATGGGAACACCAAGATGTGATCGCCGTTATTGATTCCGGTTATTGGCATATTTGGTTTTATGGTCGAGGTTGTTGAAGGCCTCCCTCATTATTTATATATAAAAATACGGAGTACTAAACAAGGTATGTATTTAAGTATTAATTTATTATACCATTGAATACGGTTCTTTACGTGGTCTGATTAGTCACAGTATGTGATGAAACTTGTCATTTTGTCACAATAATACATAATATACAGTTTACAGTATTAATAAAAAGAATAAGAATAAGAACTAAAGGGAGGAAGCTTAGAATATAGTGGCTGTAGAGTGAGTATACGTCTTTTCAAAATTATTTTCTTCCCACGTGCTTCAATTTATTACTTTTATTTCAAATAATTCTAAATTGCTGTAATGGGTATCCAAATGTTATCGGCCCCATCCATTTTCATTTTACCCAGGGTCCAAAATATATATATATATATATATATATATATATATATATATATATATATATATATATATATATATATATATATATATATATATATAAAAGGACTTAAAAATGTAAACCCAATATTCCCATTTCTTACTCCACCCCAAAAACCATCCACAATTTAGAACGGCCCTATCATCCCAGTTGCCGCAACCTAGGTCTCACAACCATTACCTTTAAACACCAACTAATTTTACAAACAAAACAGAACAAACTACATCAAAAACGGATGACTTTTGGTGGATTAATTATAACGCTAAAGGAATAATCCATGGGTTCGATAAGAAATATTTTAAATGGAAGGCAAATATGAGTTTGGTGAGAATGACATTACGTAATTATTTTTCAACAAATACTTATAAATTATTATTTGTATTTTATTTCTAATCTATCATTACAATACATCAATAAACTCTATCTACACAACTAAATCACGTAAAGTTGAACACCACAAGATTGGTACAATTTTTTTCCCCCTTAGTACAAAAAAGAAATGATGGTCCAAAATCAATGGGGAACTATAACTTTTTAGTTTTTTGTTCAAAATTAAAATAAGTCCCACACTAAATTGTATATATTGTTAACGAATTCATTTTACGACTAAATCATGACTAACGTATAAAAAAGTCATATGTTCAGATGTTAGCGTTAATGTCGTTCAAAAATCGCAGCGTAGCGCGGGCCAATTTTACTCTATTTATAGTCGCAAATTATTAATATTATTTTTTTAAATACATAAAACAGATGAAAAAGATCAAACAAGAAAGATAACCAAAATAACAGAAAATGTTTGAGACTAAAAAACATAACTGATGAGAACACTTCGAGCCTCCGCTATCTACATCCAAGCTTTTTTTTTTTTTTTTTTTTTTTTTTTTTTTTAAAGGCAAGGCCTCAAAGTGAGGTTAGTGGGAATTGAACCTACGTCTCCTTTGGAGATTCCTAAGCACCGAGCTAGATACATCCAAGCTTAACCGAGCTAGAACTAACAAAAGAACATTAACAAATCAGGAAACAAAGCTTACCACAAGCAACCAAACTACCTAAACTAAACTAAACGAATAAAATCCAAACAAAAAAATACAAGAGAACCTAAAACATGAAATAAAACGATCGAACCAAAACGATAGAACACTCTAAAGAAAGTTAGGGAGCCTTTCCACCTTTTATCTCGATTTGACCATCTTGTCATTTGTCATGACGAACTTCATTTTCCGAACGATTATCGAAAGAATGTAACCCCTTTGCCATTCAAAGTAACCGTTGACAGGGGCAACAAACCTCGTGCCACAAGACCTTACTAAAACCATGTTCGTTTTTGTCCGAAACATTTTCCTCGTCTTTATCCCGAAGAGTGAAATCACTATGATGGTTAGCGATCCAATATTAATATTCAAATATTAACCACTTTGTTTTGATGATGACAACAAGTCTTGTGTGCTTAAATAAACATATAGAACATCACAAGTTCACAAGCCTACACAATCTCTAGCAAACGATCAATACACAAAACCGTTAAGTCAAAAGAGTCATTTAATAATATACTGAAGGAGGTCCACGGTCGACCGCAGGTCGACTCCACGGTCATCCGTGGGTCGACCGCAGTTTCTCCTGTCCGGTTTTTTTTGATCGAAAAATGTTTGGATACTTCGATGAAACGCCCCATCCAGATCCACCTGGACGAAGTTGTGACGACCCGGAAATTTTCGACTAATTTTAAACCAAACTCTCGATACGATTTAATATTTTTGACATGGTAAGAAAAGTCTGTAATGTTGAGTCTCAAAAATTTTGAACTGTTTCATATATTCAATCACCCTTCGACTAGTTCCAACGATTCACGAACAATTGTTTGTAAATAAATAAATATAGATATATATGTATAAATAAAAATATAAGTAAATATAATGATTTGAAATAATAAAAACACAATTTAATCATTTGAATTAAAATGAATCTATATACATGTATATGAATTCTATATATAGTTAATATTATATATATAATGTAAGATATATAAAATATGTAAATATTAGATATTCAATATATGTTATTATATAAGTATGAAATATTACATAAATAATAATATGTAATATTAATATAATTACAAGAAAAATATAAATGTTATACTTATTACTTTCATTATTATTGTTAACATCAATATTATTAATATGATTATCATATTTAGTATTATTATTAATAGACAATAATACAATTTATTATTATTATCATTAATAATATTATTATTATTATTATTTTTATTACTCTTGGTGTTATTTTGATATTACTTCTATTATTATTAGTATTTTTATTAGTTCTAATATTACTAACAATATTAATACTAATATATTTATATTTGTTTATTAATAAGATTAAATGTTATAAATTATAGCATATACATAATGGGATTCAGTTTCCTTTCACAATCAAACTATAGTGAATTACATTTTCTGTCTGATCGAATCTTTTATCACATTCATTTAATCGTACAAATCAATTGAAAATAAGCAATCTGTATATGTTTTATTCTTCTTCTGATTCAAATTGATTCCATATGTCGACTCCAATTCACTACAAAACAACTACAGATACAATTCAGTTAGACATCGTGATCAACTTTATTCATTTTGATATTTTTCTTTTGATTTCTTTTTCTGCTCGATTCTTTCTGTCGATCTCATACCACCACAGACAATCTTGTTACTGCATCCATAGTATACTTACACTCTATAAAATTCCCTTACTGTAATTCGAATGAAGGAAGAGAAAAGAAAACAAACAGACAGATACAAAATTTATTAGCGGTCAATAACAGTTAAAGCGTACGAATCTGTTTCAAGTCCCTATCTATTTCTATTTTCCATATCTTCTTCTTCCCGCTCGAATATCTTGTCGACCATAGCTGCACTACAAACCAAATCGATCGTACATTGGAGTTCTATCATAATCATTCACTTACAGCTATAAAATCACTACTTCTATTCGAGAGTGAAAAACAGAAAGGAAGAGAAACAAAACCCACTCGAATGACTTATTACTTGCTATTGTTACTATCATGAAAACCATTCAATCATCACCATGAGAAACAAACATCACTGCAGCTGCTACGGTTTGTTGCCATTGTGTCTTTTATTTCTATTCAAAGTGAAACCGATCACCACTTTTCTTTTTGTCTTGTTTCTGTCGACCCAAATCCACCACCAACAATCACTACAAACAGCCTTCATTCGCCACCTTCTAACACCCATGTTTTGCTACTACGGTCGAAGAAACGCCACCACAACTCTCGGTCACCATAACCACGACCACCACTCTTGTAAACAATAAACACCACCACCACTTCTAAGCTTTCTCTCTCTCTATCTCTCTCTCTCTCTCTCCCTTCTTTTATTAAATGTAAACCACCCTTCGTTGACATATAACCAAAAACTTATTATTTTTGCTGTGTTTCCCTTCTACCTTCAAACAATAAAACAAAAAGTTGATTAAGATAGAAAGGATGCATTTGTAGTGAATAAGTACTCGTAAATTGCAAGATCAAAGTAATGGGTTGAGGCATTTTTTAAAGGCTAGCTTAGTGGATGATGAGCTGTAAAGGAAGAAAAGGATGTGTTTGTTGTTTCTATTTTTTTTTCAGCGAACCCCATAGACCCCAAATGCAAAAAGAAAAAGCTTGATACTGTGATTACAAATGACACTTTGTCAATCACTTTAAACTGGTGGGGCGACTGGATTATTGGAGGGGCCAACATTGAATCAATTGTGGTACACGCATTTTGTTCCAGTTACCTTATTTTTGTTTTTTTTTTTTTTAAAAACACTCAATTAATATAAAGTATTAACAAGAACCGAAGCCTTTAATTATCATGCAGCTTGGGCCGAGATATTCCTTTTATTGATTGGGTCATGAATTTCGGTTAGGCTCGTGAACGGTATTGAATTGACTTGGAATGATGAATGTGACTAGTCCTTGTGCCTCGTTAAAAATCAGCAGGTGGGATCCATGAATATCGAAAGCCAAAGATTCATTATTTGGGTTTAGACCACTTTGACACCCTCTGGACCCACGTAAACACATAGTTATAATTTATAAAATCACTGCAACTATTACGAATGATTATGATATTCTTATTTCATAATGAGTGGAAGACGTGATGATGATGTTAGATGCGATGATTATGATTAATGAATGATAATATTATGATCATAATAATATCAGATAAGGATGATGATGATAAACGTTAATGGTGACCGAGAAAGAAGATGTAGACCCGCCATTCTTTTCTTCTTTTTCCTGCTACGGTTCCCTTGTGTTTTTTGATTCAATCGAGCAGTAAATCAAACCAACGAAGCCCTTAAGTTGTTAAGTGGTCTTAGGATTTTAAATTTTTGGGCCGAGTCCTTTTCTTCTGAGTGGGCCGAGTCCTTTTGCTTCTGTTGGGCTCATGCTTGTTGGGTCGAGACACATTTAATGGACTGAAAAGATAATAGATACATGATGATGAAATGAATGATGTTGGTGGCTTCGGTATTAAGATTTAACGACAAGGAGGATGTTTATGAAATGATAATGATACATGATTATGGTAGAGTATGGTGATGTACGAAGTTAAGGAAGATCATGATGATGATTTCGATTCATGGTGTTATGTAGATGATGATGATGAAATGGGATTTATTTTTAGAAGATGGATAGACGGGTCAAATATAATTACGGTAACAATAATTTCAGAAAAAACATAGTTAGAGGAATGGTTTGGTGTTGTGTTGGTTAAACGAGAGGTCTCGGGTTCGAGCTCGGGCATTGGTGTTTATTTTTTTTAACCTTGTTAATAGAAGGTAGTATTCTTATTATTATTATTATTATTATTATTATTATTGTTATTATTATTATTATTATTATTATTATTATTATTATTATTATTATTATTATTATTATTATTATTATTATTATTATTATTATTATTATTAACTAAAATTGTCATTTTATTATGATTAACATTATTAGTAAAATTATTATTTTTATCATTATTATCCTAATTAGTATTAGTATTACTCAGTATTAGTATTAGGTATTATTATCAATATTATTATTTTTATTATAAAAATAAAATAACTTATTATTATTATTAGTATTATAAAAATATTACAACTTTTTATTATTAATATTATTTTACCAAGTAAAGTATTAGTGATATAAAAATATATTTTAATATAATCATATATATATAAATATAAATTTGAATACATTATATAATATTTCTAAACATTAAAATATAATATTTATAATAAATGGCATATATTAGATATATATATATATATATATATATATATATATATATATATATATATATATATATATATATATATATATATATATATACACACACACACATACATACATAGTGGTAGGATCAAGAGGGAAGTAACCATTCGGGGGGAAGCGGGGGGAAGCAAAAACTTTTTTTTTCGTTTTTTGAAAAAACTTTGTTCACGAACATTATAGATGAGATGAAAATATGAACATTTAGTAGAGACACTTTGTGATAAATTTTTTTATTTTAGCGGGAAAATGCTCGAAAAAGTAATATATAACAATTATCGTATTTTCGAGCGTATTTTGAGGTTTTAGCTATTGAGGTTTAGATATTAGGGTTTAGGTATTAGGGTTTATAGGGTTTAGATATTAGGGTTTAGAAATTTAGGGTTTAGATTTAGGGTTTAGATTTAGGATTTAGATTGAGTTTTTAACACGAACGGTTTAGAGTTTAGGGTTTAGGGTTTGCTGTTTTGGGTTTATGGAATAAACCCAAAACACCAAACCCTAAACCCTAAACCCTAAACCCTAAACTCTAAATCGGGCTAAATTTTACTTCACAAAACATGAAGAAAAAAAACGTTCATATTCTTCACGAACAATATTATCTTGAATGTTATTTTTGTCAATCATTTCCCGCCTAAATAATAACATTCATCACGAAGTGTCTCTTCTAAATGTTCATATTTTCGTGTGATCTTGATGCCGGAAAAAAAAATTTCAAAAAAAAAGAAAAAATTTTTTTACTTCCCCCCGCTTCCCCCCGATTGGTTACTTCCCCATTGATCCTGCCCCTATATATATATATATATATATATATATATATATATATATATATATATATATATATATATATTCTAAATAAAATACATTAATAAGAATTTGATAAATAAATATTAATTATTTACTTAAAATATATAAAATAGTTATAATTAAAATATTTGTAACATATAAATTACTAATATAACAGAGTATAGTAATATTTTTATATAAACTTATTTAAATATTATTATAAGTTTTAATATATATATATATATATATATATATATATATATATATATATATATATATATATATATATATATATATATATATATATATATATATATATATATATATATATATATATATATATATAACTGATATAGGTTCGTGAATCCGAGGCCAACCATGCATTGTTCAGTTCAGTCGTATACATATTTTTACTACAAAATATCGTATCGTGAGTTTCATTTGCTCCCTTTTTACTTACTTTTGAAATATATATTTTTGGGACTGAGAATACATGAAAATGCTTTTATAAATATTTGACGCGATAGACACAAGCAAAACATTCAACCTAAGAATTAGGTAACGACACCCTAGTTGACGCGAATCCTAAATGTAGATCTACCGGGTTTAACACCCCCACCCAGAATGTTCACTAGACAGTAGAGCTAGTGGGCATGGTATTTAGTACTTCGAGGTTTATATATTAAACAGACGAGAGCGTCTGTATTTATCATACCAATTGCTTTATGCCTGTATGTTTTGGGGATATTCTTTATGCGCATTAAATGTTAAGGTCGGTTACCAAGCAAGGTTATATATAGAGAGAATGATTTTTATACATAGGTTATGTGTATGTTATTTTGTACACGAGAAATGTGTACGGTTATTAAGAATTTTGAAGAATGGTTTCATACATGAGATAGGTGTACTGTATTTTAAAAAATCGCATGAACATTACAGGTGGGTATAGGATACGGACCCATTTGTACCATGCATATTTAAATCTTGTGGTCTATCAAAATCACTGAATTTTATTATTTACAATAAACCTATGAACTCACCAACCTTTTGGTTGACACTTTTAAAACATGTTTATTCTCAGGTCAGAAAGAAATCTTCCGCTGTGCATTTGCTCATTTTAAAGATATTACATGGAGTCGTTCATAGCATATTTAAGTCAGTACCTCGCGATGGGATCACATGTTGATGACTTCGTCCAGGTGGATTAGGATGGGCTGTCACAGAAGTCATCAACATTTGGTCCCATTGCGAGGTACTGACCTCTATATGATATGTTTTACAAACTTTGCATTCTTTTAAAATTCACATCGTATATAAATCCAAGGTTATTTGACAACTGATGACTTCTACGTATGGACGTTTATCGTAAATAACATTTTACAACATATCAACTATAGTGATTTCCAAATATAATACTCAATGATTTAGAATGCAACATCTTTTGAAATATGCCATGAACGACTCCGATTAATGTCTTTAAAATGAGCAAATGCACAGCGGAAGATTTCTTTAATATCTGAGAATAAACATGCTAAAAAGTGCCAACCAAAAGGTTGGTGTAACAACCCGAATTTTTCCGTTTAATATCGTTACTTGTCCGTTAAATATTTAACGGTGTCTACTTGGAAATTTATGTGTTTAACAGAATTAAATGCATACTTGATCCTATTGGATTACTTGAATTAATATGTTATATTAATTTATGAATTGGTTTCGGATAGCGAAATAACTAGAAAACGCTACGATTAAGTTAATCGTCTATAAAGCTTTTCAGTTTACGGAACTCAGAAAAATGATAAAATAATTAATACTCCCTCCGTCTCATTTCAATAGTCCACAGACAAAAAACACGCAGTTTTAGGAAATTTCACTAACTTCATTTCTCCACCAATGAAATATCTTCTCTCTCCAGATCCACCAATGAAATATCTTCTTTCCTGTCTTTTTATGGAAGTGGACTATTAATTTGGGACAGCCCAAAATGGAATACTGGACTATTGGAATGAGGCGGAGGTAGTAATTATTTATTTTAAGAAAAACTTATTTAATTTATTATTTATTTAATGAATTAATCCCGGTGATTGCGTTTCAACGACTAGTTAACATTCCGGAGACCCGGTACGGTTAACGGCACTCGAAACGGACCACGCGCGTACGAGTAATTAAGCAAACGAGCCCAGAACACCCCTAAGTGGGCCCCTACGACCAAACCCACACCCATACACTCTTGATGGACTAATTTGATCTTAATGGACTAGAAAAGGGTTTAGTGAGGCCCTGGACTTAAAATATAAAAGGAAAAATTAATGCATAACCCTCACCCACAAACATTCTAGTCGACGTCCATCCCCTCTCCCCCTCTCTTTGGCAGTCGGCCTTCAACACACACACACACACACACACACACACACACACATTCAAACTCAAAATTAGAAGAAAGCTTGTACACGAACGTTGATCCCCTTGTCGTTCTCTACGCGATTGTGTGAGCAATTTGATATTCTAAGGTATAAATCATAACCCTAATAGTTATAAATCAGTTTTTTTATCAATTACATAGTGTAATCAAGTCTAATGCTCAATTAATGATGTTTTGTGTTGTCGTTTATCGTTTAATTGATCAATTGATGTTGTTTGCATGAAAAATGAATTTGTATTTTAATGATCTGATAAAATTGACTTGTGGACTGATCTTGTAATGTGTTTAGATGAAATGTTATCGAAAAACTATTGAATTTGGACTTTAATTCACTTGATTTCGTGATCGTATGCTCAAGTTATGTGTAATTGAAGTTTTCGCTAGGGTTTACATGATATCCAAATTTTATGAGTTATGTGCTTATTTATTTGGCTAATGAAAAGTGTACCATTGTATTCCTTGTTAAAAATCATACGAGTTGGACTTAGGAATTGCGTCAAAAGGTTTTGTATTGCTCTCGGTGTGTCAAAACGAAGATTCATGCTTTATAGTGTGTTGAATCTGTTTTCAAAGTTAAACAAAAATTGCTAGAGTGAACTAGAAATTGATTGAGGCTTTGATCTTCTGGAATATTTTAGTTTATATGTTTCTTGATGTATTTTATTTGTATTCTAACTTCTGAAAATGTGATTTTCCATGAGTTATAAGCTTGACCAAATGATATGTCTGTTTGTTGACTAAAACTGAATGGTCTGTAAATATAAATATTGGCTAAATGAATGTCTTTGTTTAATTTACCACTAAAACTTTGGAGTGTTTTAAGTCATTTACAATTGGCCGTTAGTCATAATCTATTTTCAATATTTTATAAGAAATGTTTCAAAACTGACGCGCGTGCAGAAACTGATTTGGTAAACCGTAAATAGACCTTTTCTGAAACCCGACTTGTAGACATCGTATGAGGCCTTGGCCAGACTTTTTGGAATCGATTTTGAGTCTAGTTGTGATCAGGAGTTTTCCATGTTTATATGAATTATGTGATAAGAGTTTTACTCTTGTTTCTCCATGATGCACGTATTTTAAGGACATGCGATGAACTGCGAATGTGCAAATTGCTAAACTGTGAACTGTAACATGTTGTTTGACTTAGGTTTGACGTGTTGAACATGATTGCATGACTTACTGAGATGTTTAACTTTATTTGACCACTTTGACCAAGTTGACTTTTGAGTTGACTTTGGTTGACTTGCTTGGACTAGTTGACTTTACATGCTTATTGAGTCAGTCTGAGCACTAGGACTTTGCGTACACTATGGGTTGACATAGTGTGACCTATGTATTTACTTAAGATGACCTATTTGGCTAGGTTGTATTTTTCGGTCGTGATTGTTCGACTACCGTACGATTTTTACAAAGGGATTTCAGTGCTTTTGCTAAGGTGAGTCTTCAGTCCCTACTACATTTTTACAGGGATGAGATAACATGCTTTTTCAAATGTTTTATATATTAGGCACAATTAACTAAACGATAAACATATGAGTTCAGATCAAAAATCCCTTATCTTGATTATATTAATTACTTTATGTAAGCTCGACTTATAAGGACGGTACCGTTAGGTTTGAAAAACCTCACCTAAACATAGCAGGTGCTTATTCTGTTGTTAATTGTACACTTGATCGGTGTATATTTAGAAAGGGTAAAGGGAAGATGTGTAGCTTAGCTATCCGTGGGTTAAAGTTTTATAATCAAGTGCTCATGATAATGTATGCTTTTCTTACGATGTTTTCTAGAAAGCTTGTGGCCTAAACTTACGAAATACTTTGCTAAACCTGTAGATTTACTCAACTTTTTTCGTTGACATTTTACATGTTTTTATCTCAGGTCCATAGAGGTATAGCTTCCGCTTTGCAGAGTTGTCATGCTTGTTTGCTGCTAGTACTGGATGTTGTCCAACATGTTTTCGCCATGTCTTATTATAAAGAACATATATTCGCATTGAAAACTAATGTTTCAAATATTGTTTTAAGTTTATTTACGATTGGATAATTATGTCAACTGTCTTTCAGAACTGTTTCGTTAATAAATGACTTTGTTTTGATATTTAATGTGAATACTTTTTCGAAAACGTCACATATAGAGGGCGTGACCGTTAAACTGTGGGACCGGAGTTAATACACCGTTAGTGGATTCTGACGGGGTATTACATATGGTATCAGGGCAGAACGGTTACCTAGGACTAGGTTACATTAGAGTGTCGTACTTTAGGACATCTTTTGAGTCTGGACTGTAACCCTAGACTTGCTAAGTTATATGAACCATAGTTACACTACTTGTTACCTTACTTGAACGGTATGATTTCTAAGTGTACTAACTTTGTATTTTCTTGAGTGCTAGATGACTTCTTCCAATCCTATCATTCTTACCGACTCCGACATGGAATCCGAAGAGACCGTGCAAGCGCAAGGAAACACTATACTTGAGTTTGTGGACGAAACTGAGTCTGAACCCGAGATGGAATCCAAACTCGAGGAAGAACCGAAAGAGGAGGAACCGGAGGAGGATCTTGAGGAAGACCCAGAACCCGAATCCGAATCTGAACCCAATTTACCCGATTCACCTACTCGTTCCCAATCGCCTTTTGTTGATCCCGACTTTGTTAACCCCTACGAACCGAGAGGCCACCGTAGGATACCTAAAGGACCTGCTCGAGCTAAAAACCCATTTTGTAAGAGTTTCTGTTATGACAACCAATCACTTGAGATGTGTCGTCGTGTTCATCCCTATGAGGCTTCTACTTCCACTTCTAAACCTAATACATCCACTGCTGCTGCCAATGATAATGAACCCGAAGACCTTAGACCAAGAGTTGAGAATCTAGAGAAGATGGTCGAGTATTTGTTGAAGGAGCTGCAAAAACGAAAATAGAGATTTCTTGTTTGGACTTGTTCCACGTTATTAGAAACTATTTTATTATTATTATTGCTCATTACTTGATATTCGCACATGCATTGCTAGACGTGTTTTATTTTATTGTTTTTACTTATGACATGATGGACATGTTACTTTCTTGGGTTATGCATGAATTTTGAATGAGAATGTTGCTACTTAAAGTGTTTAGTTACTGTTGTGAATTGTTTATTGTTACTACTTGTGACGAACCGGAAATTTTTGACCAAATTTAAACTTATTCTTTATATGATTTCGACATGATAAGCAAAGTCTGTAATGTTGAGTCTCAAAAATATTGAACTGTTTTCATGAATTCAAATTAACCTTTGACTATTTCTGACGATTCACGAACAATTGTGTGTAAGTAAAAATGTTAGTGTGTGTGTGTGTGTGTGTATATATATATATATATATATATTAACAAAAGTATATATAATAATTTGAAATAATAAAATACAATTTATTCATTAGAATTAAAAATGTAAAAATGATATACAGAATGATTAGGTTGTTCTTTAAATGAGTCTATGTATAAATATATATGATTTCTATACAGTATTATTATTATATGTATATATATATATATATATATATATATATATATATATATATATATATATATATATATATATAGTGTATAAATATTCTATTATATTATATAGTTAGTAAACATTACATAAGTAATAAATTATAATATATTAAAGGTAATTACAAGTTAAAATATAGTTATTATATTGATATTATTGTTATTATTATTACTTTCATTATATTAATATTAATATCAGTATATTATTAATATTACTATATATAATATATAGATATGAAATTTGATACATTTTATTTGTTATAATATTATTAATACTAATATTATTGTTATCATTATTAATATCATTATTATTATAAATAGTAGAAGAATTATGATTATGGTTATTATTGTGGTTATCATCATTATTATTATTATAACTATTATCATTAAAATCATTATTTTTATTGTTATAGTTATCATTATTATTATTATTACAAAAATAATACAATTTATTATTATTATCACTAATAATATCATCATTATCATTTTTATACTTATTATTATAATTATTATTATTATTATTTATTATTATTAATATTACTATTATTATTATTATTATTAATATAATTATTATTATTATTATTATTCATATATTTATTAACTATTGATATTAATTATATAAAAAAATCAAGCAGACATATTACAAATATTGTTACAGGTCGCTTTCTTTTTTTTTCTTCTGTATTTTTCTTCCTAATTTGAGTCTCCTTGTCGACCCTTCTCTGCTATAAATCAAACAATCATTTACATGTTATTGACAAATTCAAATGACTTTTCATCCACCATTATCACTTATTAATTATATTTGCGAATTTAAACAGAAAAGATAAAAAAAATCAGATAGTTCTCTGTTCGCGTTATTTTTTATCAAAAGCTCATATTGAATGAATTGTCAAAATCTAAAAGTGTAGTTTTGTTAGGAATTATTCAAATGATCTATCTGCAAAATTTGAAGATTCAATTCTTCCTATCAAATCCGAATTTTGAAGTCAAAGTTAAAATTTCAAAAGTCAAACAATTGATCTTCGATCGAATTTGAGTTATCTGTTACAATTGAAGTTAAATTAATGATTCCAAAAGTTTCTATAAATTATTTAAGACGTCTTCCATGTTGTAATCATAAGCTAAAAGGATTGGAATTTAGAATTTGGAGTTTGAGTTCTTCGCGAGCTGAAAACAGCAGGTATTTATATATTATTATTTTTTGTTGAACAAATGTATCAAATATAGGCCGTTTATACTTAAATTTCAAATTGTAATTCAAACTTTAAAACTTGTTGATATGATTTTGGTTTGATTTCGGCCGATTGAATTAAGAAGAAGAAGAAGAAATAGGAAGGAGATAGAATACGAGTTTTATATATATATATTTAATTACTCCACTTATATATATATATATTTAATTTCTCCACTTATATATATATATATATATATATATATATATATATATATATATATATATATATATATATATATATATATATATATATATATATATATATATATATATAAGTGGAGTAATTAAACAGAAAGACAACAGACAGAGTAATGGTTGAGTGCGTTTCGGGTTAGCGTGAGGTCGCGGGTTCGAGCCTGGTTCGTGGCAAAAAAAATTTAGAAAGGCTTTAAAAGGTAGTTTTCATTATTAAAATTATTATTATTATTATTATTATTATTATTATTATTATTATTATTATTATTATTATTATTATTATTATTATTATTAGTAATATGATTATTATTATTATTATTAGTAATATGATTATTATTATTATTATAATTATTATTATTATTATTAATATAAGAATTAATGATCATTTATTATTATTGTTATTATGATTATTATTATATTATTGTTATTATTAGTATTATAATTATAATTATTATTATTATCATATCTATAAGTATTATAATCATTATTATCATTATTATTATCATAAGTATTATTAATATTATTATTGCTATTAATTTTATCATTTTAATATTATTATTATTCTGATTATTATTATTATTATTATTATTATTATTATTATTATTATTATGAAAATAATAAAATTTATTATTATTTTCATTAATATTAGTATTAGTATCATTTTATAATTATTAGTATTATTATTATTATTATTATTATTATTATTATTATTATTATTATTATTATTATTATTATTATTATTATTATTATTATTAACATTAGTATTAGTATTATCATTAAGAATATTACTAGTAGTATCATTATTATTAAAAATATCATTTTATATAAAAATTATCATTTCTAGTATTATTATTATTATTATTATTAATATCATTCTTATTAGTATTATCATTTTTATTATTATATGTGTTCAAAGTATAATTATTATTAAAATTTTCATTTTTATTAAAACTACCATTTTTATTAAAGTTATCATTTTCATTTTATTATTAGTATTATCATTATTAATAAATTTATTATTATTAGTAAATAATTATTATTAAAACTATCATTTTTAACAGATAAATATTCTGTACATAAAATAGACTATTTACATATACTATAATTATATTAATATTTCATATAACTATATATCAAACATATTAACATTATCTATTACATATAACAAACTATTGATTTTTAAATATAATACTAAACACACACACACACACACACACACACACACATATATATATATATATATATATATATATATATATATATATATATATATATATATATATATATATATATATATATATATGTATATATATATATATATATATATATATATATATATATATATATAAATGTATAGATGTTAATTATCTTAAATATATATACAAAATAAATATATATAACATATATGTTAAGATATAATATATATAAATAAAGAATATGTTTTTAAATGAAATTTAGAATAGATTCTATATAACTACAAATATATAAATATTATATAATTAATAAATGAAATTATGTTATTTCCATAATATGTTTTAATAGATATACAATTGTTATAGGTTCGTAAATTCGAGGCCAACCCTGCATTGTTCAGTTTCGTCGTATGAATATTTTTACTACAAAATATTGTATCGTGAGTTTCATTTGCTCCATTTTTAAATGCTTTTGCAATATATATTTTTGAGACTGAGAATACATGCGCTTCTTTTATAAATGTTTGACGAAATAGAAACAAGTACTTAACTACATTATATGATGGAATTGTTATACCGGATATCCCTGTTATTTATTTAGCTTGGTAACCTAAGAATTAGTGAACATCACTAATTGACGCGAATCCTAAAGGTAGATCTATGGGCACTAACACCCCCATCTGGAAAATGGAATGCTTTAGTACTTCGAATTATTAGTATACAGAGTGCGGCCTGTATGCTGGGGGATATTACTTTGACGTCTGTTAATGTCGGTTACCAGGCAACTTATCATATGAATGATTTTTACAGACGAAATTCCTGTTGTTAATAAATGAAATCTTGTGGTCTATTAAAATTATTGAAATGATTGTTATGATAAACCTATGAACTCACCAACCTTTTAGTTGACACTTTTAAGCATGTTTATTCTCAGGTACGAAAGAAAACTTTCGCTGTGCATTTGCTTATTTTAAAGACATTACTTGGAGTCGTTCATGGCATATTTCAAAAGATGTTGCATTCAAATCAATTGAGTTCAAAAAGACATTTATTAAGTCAATGACAGATTAGTCATTCATATTATGGGAATCGTATATCATTTGTATCAAAAGGTTATATTTTGAAATAAGTTTATCTTCTAAAGTCAATGCAATGTTTGTAAAACGTATCATATAGAGGTCAGAACCTCGCAATGAAACCAGATGTTGAGGACTTCGTCCAGATGGATTAGGACGGGCCATGATAGTTGGTATCAGAGCAGGTCGTCTTAGCGAACCAGGTCTTGCATTACTGTGTCTAACTGATAGATGTTAGGATGCATTAATAAGTCTGGACTTCGATAGTGTCTGCATATCAAAAGTTTTTTGTTTATCATTTCATGTCAGAAATTACCTGCTTATTATTCCTAGTCTAGACACGTCTTACTGCATTTACTGCATAGATAGTGTATAGACAAAATTCATATCTTAGCATATCTGTTACTGTAGACTTTGCCTGACAGCTTCCGAAGATTCCTCCGTAACTCATGAGATTTTGGTATTATATATGCATATGTAAATTATGTATTGCAGGGTGCTAATCTACGTTCTATAATCTATCTCATATCAAAAATCCTTTTCCTGATTGTACAAGATGGATCCTGCAACTAGTTCAAGTTCCTCGGATTCCGATAGCTATTCCGATAGCTATTCTGATAGCTATTTCGATATGGATATTCACCTAAGCTCCGAAAGCAGTGTAACTGGAATGGATCAACCAATTAGTCATCATCTATTTTGGATGAAATAGGGATGGGTTCGTAGTTGACTTAACCAATGGAGACGAGAAGAAGGTAATCCTTTCCATCCACCAAATTTCCCTCTCGGCGAAGAATCTGAAGCACTTACCAGCGAACCAGTCCGAAACACCATTTTCACCCTCATTTCCAGAGTAGCTCGTAACGATTATATAATATCTAAGATTCTAAACTTTAATCATCCCCTCGTCCCAACTGCCAATCATCCCAGTGTAATAGAAGAAGTCAACGAACTTCGCGCTCAAGTAGTGGCTCTGGAAAATATGATGCACAACTTGCGAGCATCACAGACATCAACAGCTGTACCACCAACAACACAAGCCTCATCATCACAATCTATACCTCGAGCCTAATCATCGTTCTACATATCGTTCTATATCATTTATCTTCGATCGACATGGCGATTATTTAATTTCTAAAGTTTTAGAGATTATGTATTCTAGTTCTAACGATAAATCAAATGAGATTAATATCATATTGACTCATTAAATCCATGATTACATCTGAAGAAAATATATATGTAAGTATATATTCATAAAGATTGTAATTAAAAATTTTTTTGTACAAACTATTAATGCTGAGAATATTTTAATGGGTAAGTAATACCCTAAAAATATTTAGATTTCACATTAATATGTTACACTGAACATCCTTCAATTTCGATTCAACAATCATTAGCTATACTCCTTACATCCACTGATATATGTATCTGTTCACCGAAGAACAACCATTTTCATTCAAATTCAATTACATATTTGGATTTTGACATATCAGAATCCAAGTCAAGATTTAACAGGTGGCATAATGAGAAAAATTATAGACAAAATAAAACTTGTTAGAAACAAACTAATTAACTATGTGAAATTTTGTTAAGAATCCATGCTAACAATATCCTAGCTAACTGTTCATATATCCGTCATGACTATTTCCTTGTAAATTACTAGTCTTGGTTAATCCCGAGACAATATAATATAATCTTGATTAATTAAGACAATAGTTATACCATATGTCAGATCAATCGTAAGACGCGTACACAATACGTCGAGATTACTTCAAAGACAATAGTTGTACAATGGGTAGTGATTGAGTCTTAGACAATACATATACAATACGTCGAATAAATCGTAAGACACATGTTCACAATACGTCGAGATTACTTCAAAGACAATAGTTGTACAATGGGTCGAGATTGAGTCCTAGGTAATACAATACGTCTTAATTAATTCGAAGATTAAATATTAAACTGTATATGGACTATTGGACTGTTGGACTACTAACATTGGACAATTAAAAAATATTAAAACATTGATTATAACATATGAAATTAAGCATTTCTTCAAGTTTTCTACTTGATTTCATCTTAAACATCATATGAATCTTGACGATTACAATCAGTGTTCAATCATCTAAAAACAAAATATTCTTGAAAACACCTCGAACTGATAACCAATTATTCGGATATGAGAATGCTAATGAAGCAGCAAAAGTTATAGATGGTCTTAATGGCCAAAGGTTTGATAATAAAGAATGGTGTGTCGAAAAAGTTCAGATTGAATACTAAAGAATGAATTGAGCAAACTATGAAGGAGACTGTGGACAAATCTGTAAGACCCAAGTTCGAATGGTGCATATTTGTAAATATAATAAAAAGCTGGCGGTTTCAGTTTCAGCATTGGGCCGCGGCGAGGCCAATAGGCCCGCGACGCGGCTAGCGTCTGGTGGAGATTCTTTTGTTTATTTAAATTGGAGAGGGATAATTTGGTATTTCCACTTGTTGAATGAGTTTAAGGCCACAAGACCAGATCTAGGGTGTCATTCACTCCTATTTCACCCACCTTATCTCTTCCAATTTAATTTTAGAGAGAAAGAGTTTTAGTGTGAGAAAGCTTAAATCAAGGAAGAAGAAGCTTGTTTCGGGTTTAAACTCGAGTATTAAAGTTGTTCATCTAATCAATAGCTGTAGCGACCCGACAAAATCGTTATTGACAGCGCCGTCTACTTAGGTCCCGTTATGTGGTCATAAGTCTTTAAAACAACGTTTGACCAAAACATGTCGCATTCATTTCAAATGTAAGGATGTTTCAAATTTTACAAAGTAGTTCAACGACTAAACACGTTACAACATTTTAAGTACAAATGAAATCTATGTGACACAATTTAAGTAAAGTCAAAAGCCGCTCCATGTATGCATGTATACTCGATATCCAAGCAAGTATCAAAATAATGTGCGAAAACATGTATCATCTAGCGTTCAAGGTCCTAAGAAAACATATAGAAAACTGTATCATAGGTGTATTAGTAAACGTTATTTTTGAACCACAAGATTTTGTATAAGTTGATTATCTAAATCAATTGCATTCCAAAGATGTTGTTGTTTGCGGAGCACCCAATTATCGAGACTTAACTGTGTACAAACCACATTATCATAGTGTTAGAACCTACACTATACTCGAAAATACATTTCACCCATTAACGGTAGGGAACCGCCTGAGTGAGGGCTCGTCAAGCCCATGTGATCACATAACATAAGTTCACGTTTACACCCTACAAGTGTAAATAATGATAATTAAATTGAGGCTTTTTGTTCTAACTCCACGTGGAATGTTCATTTTTGTACTTGTGTTCACAGCATAAAAGTATGATACGTATATGTTTCTCATCCCATAATTTAAAAAGTAACAGTTGTTGAAAAGGTGGGACTATGATCTCACCTTGAGTGCACGAATGTAAATGTACTTCACAAGTAAACGTGTGCAAGAAAGAATGCTAGTCTCGACCTAAACAATAGGTTGTATCAATATCGGTAAAGCATGAAGTCGGTCAAAGTTGTCCAATTAGTCCTATGGCTCGTTACGACTCGATTAATATAGCATGTGAGTCAAATTGTCAAGTTTCATGCAAGATACAAGTATAAAAGCACGTTAGAACGATTGCATAAGTATTCGGTTAAGTTTGAATAAAAGTCAACTTTGGTCAAGTCAAAGTCAATGAAAAAGTCAACACGTTCGGGTCGGGTCTCCGACAATTTTTCTGAGTTATATAATCATATATGAGCATGTTTGAACAAGTTACATGTTAATCGGAGGTGCATAGCATAGTTAGAATTAAACGAAAAATGACCAAGTTGGACAGACCCTGACAGTTCATTTGGACGGCGTCCAAAATAGCTGGACGGCGTCCAAGGACTGGGACGGCGTCCAAAAATGTACAGATTTCTGCTTTGCTGAAATTTCACAAGTCTCGAACCAAAACTCAATCAAACATAAATTGTGAACCAAAATACTTAAAACATTATCTTATATCGTCGGAAAGGTACTTTGACGAGGAAAAAAACTAAGCACATTTCATCAATCAATCCATCATTCACAACAACCAAATCTACATTAAATGTTCATCATAAATGCTTCAAGTTCATAAATTGCACATTGATGATTTGGGAATTAAATGCACATATACGATATGCCGTTTCGTAGGTAATTACGCATACAATACAACTAAACACTTATCAATAACATTTCATAGTATTCAATGCATCAAAAGTTCATATTTAAGTCTATCAAACCCTAACCAAAATCACAAAATCAATAATTATGTTAGTGAAGTTTTCTTAATCAACCTACACATCAAAATGAAGCTAGTGATGCTAGTAACACATTTAATACATGAACTTTAACATAACAATAACATTTAATCATCCAAAACTCAAGATTAAACACACACTTTTCAAGTTCAAGTTAGTTACACTAAAACAACAAGATCGAGCATACAAATCATATATTCATGTTAGACTCGAGCCATAGACATTAACTAACACTTTTATAAGTCAAAAACATCAAGAACATAAAATCTAGTATTTTTAGAAAGTTACCTAAACGAGATGATGTTGGTATGGATTCGAAAAGGAAGTTGCAAGGATTCCGAATATGTAATTTTTTTTAGTTGATGCTTGCTAGATCTTGAATAGATGATGAATTCTTGAATCGGGTGTTGAGAGTAAAAGATGGAAGTATTAAAGTGAGGAGGTGGAATGAATGGAGGAGATGGATGTTTGACCCTTTGACCTAGTCACCTCTTTGCCCATTTGATAACATTAGTCCCTTGACTTTGAAAGCGGTTGCGTGAATTAACCAAGCGAATTACCTTAAATACATAGAGTAAACGAGAGGTGTTATAATTATATAACGAACTTTAAATTAAGTAAACGGAAAGTAAACGAAAAAAGGCGGGATGTTACATTACCTACTTCTTAAAAGAAATTTCGTCCCGAAATTTAAGTAGGCGTAGTAGTCGTTGTTTCTTCCTTGAGATCTAGTGTTTCCAAATCCACGAATAAATGAGGGTACTTTCTTTGCATTTGATCTTGTCTTTCCCAAGTAAACTCGGGTCCTCTTTTGGCGTTCCAAAGGACTTTGACAATCGAGATTTTACTTTGTTTTAGCGTTTTGACGGAGTGGTCCACAATTTCAACCGGTTCTTCTACAAAATGAAGTTTGTCATCAATAGTAAGCTCCTCGAGAGGGATAACGAGTTCGGGTTCAGCAAAACACTTCTTCAAATTTGATACATGGAAAGTAGGATGAATGGAGCTCAATTGAGGCGAAAGATCTAATCGGTAAGCAACGGTTCCAATACGCTCCAAGATCTCAAAAGGACCAATGTATCGCTTATTTAGTTTCCCACGTTTCCCGAAACGGATTACGCCTTTCCAAGGTGTGACTTTTTACATTACACGATCACCCACTTGGAACTCAAGATCCTTACGTCTAATGTCAGTATAGCTCTTTTGACGACTACGGGCCGTCCGGAGCCTATCTCGGATTTGAATGATCTTCTCGGTTGTTTCATGGATGAGTTCGGGTCCGGTGATTTTCTTGTCGCCTACTTCGGCCCAACAAAGAGGTGAACGACATTTTTGGCCATATAACGCTTCGAATGGTGCGGCGTTAATACTCGCGTGATAACTGTTGTTGTAGGAGAATTTGGAGAGAGGCAAGTGCTTGTCCCAAGCTTTTCCGAAATCGATAACGCAAGCTCGTAGCATATCTTTCAAGGTTTGAATTATGCGTTCGCTTTGTCTGTCGGTTTGTGGATGGTATGCAGTGCTCATGTCTAATCGTGTTCCCAACGCTTCTTGTAAAGTACGCCAAAATCTAGAAATAAAATGGCCATCTCGTTCAAAAATAATCGATAATGGTACACCGTGACGGGCTACGATCTCTTTAATGTAAAGTTGTGCAAGTTTCTCCATTTTTTTGGTTTCCTTCATGGCGAGGAAGTGGGTGAATTTGGTGAGACGATCTACAATAACCTAAATAGTATCATAACCGCTCGCCGTTCTTGGTAGTTTTGTGATAAAATCCATCATTATTCTTTCCCACTTCCATTGTGGGATTTCGGGTTGTTGAAGTTGTCCGGACGGCCTTTGATGTTCAGCTTTGACTTTGGAGCAAGTTAGGCACTTTTCAACATAAGTAGCAACGCCTCTTTTATTGTTCGGCCACCAATATTGTTCCTTAATATCGTGGTACATCTTATCGGCACCGGTATGAATCGAATACCTTGACTTATGGGCTTCGTCTAGAATAAGGCTTCGTAAATTCCCATAACTAGGTACCCAAATTCTTCCGACGAAAAACCGGAGTCTGGTCTCCTTAACTTCAAATCGAGAGGCGAGAACGTTTAAGCGATCGAGAGAAATGTTTTCATCTTTAAGAGCTTCATCTTGGGCTACCCGAATTTGGTTATTGAGATTGGTGTGGATTGTGATGTTTAAAGCTCGGACACGAAGAGACACCATTCTTTCCTTTCAACTTAAGGCGTCGGCTACTACATTCGCCTTTCTGGGATGGTAATGAAGCTCACAATCGTAATCATTCAAAGTAATCTACCGCCGTTGTCTCATGTTTAGTTGCTTTTGATAGAAGATGTGTTGGAGGCTTTTGTGATCGGTGAAGATGGTACTTTTGGTCCCATATAAATAGTGTCTCCACATTTTGAGTGCAAAGACAACGGCTCCGAGTTCAAGATCATGTGTCGTGTAGTTCCGTTCGTGGATTTTCAATTGTCGGGAGGCATAAGCAATAACCTTCTTTCGTTGCATCAATACGCACCCAAAACCATGTTTAGAGGCATCTCAATATACAACAAAATCATCATTGCCTTCGGGAAGTGACAAGATAGGGGCGGTGGTTAACTTTTTCTTCAAGATTTGAAACGCGGATTCTTGCTCGGTTGACCAAATGAATTTCCTTCCCTTGTGAGTTAATGCAGTTAGAGGACGTGCAACCAAAGAGAAATTTTCGATGAATCTACGATAGTACCCTGCGAGGCCTAAGAATTGTCGAATGTGAGTAGGAGTGGTAGGGGTTTTCCATTTGCTAATGGCTTCAATTTTTGCGGGATCGACTTTAATACCTTGATCACTTACAACATGACCAACAAATTGAACTTCCTTCAACCAAAATTCACACTTGGAGAATTTGACATAGAGTCGTTCTTGTCTAAGGAGTTCGATCATGAGTCAGAGATGTTGTTCGTGTTCCTCTTCGCTTTTAGAATTTACCAAGATATCATCGATGAATATAATAACGTATTTGTCGATGTACGGCTTGCACACGCAGTTCATGAGGTCCATGAACACCGCCGGTGCATTGGTTAGACCAAATGGCATGATAAGGAATTCGTAACTACCATAGCCAGTCCGAAAAGAGGTCTTGGAGACATCTTCACCCTTAACCCTTAGTTGATGATAACCCGAGCGGAGATCGATTTTTGAATATATACAAGACCCTTGTAGTTGATCAAAGAGATCGTCGATGCGTGGAAGAGGAAATCGGTTCTTAACCGTCAATTTATTTAACTCACAATAATCGATGCACATTCGTAGGGATCCATCTTTCTTTTTAACGAATAAAATCGGAGCACCCCATGGTGAATGGCTAGGTTGGATAAAATCACGATCAAGTAGTTCTTGAATTTGACTTTGTAATTCTTGCATTTCGGATGGAGTAAGTCTATACGGTGCATGTGCTATGGGTGCGGCTCCCGGAATAAGATCGATTTGAAATTCAACCGGTCGATGAGGTGGAAGACCCTGCAATTCGTAGGGAAATACATCGGAAAAGTCACAAATAATTGGTACATCATCGATATGCTTCTCATCGGTCTCGACTTTCTTAACATGGGCTAGGATCGCAAAACAACCTTTACGAAGATATTTTTTCGACTTTTAGGCATGAGACGAGGTTGAGTCCGGTGCAACTCTTATCGCCATAAACAATCAAGGGTTCACCATTCTCGATAGGAATTTGAATCGCTTTAAGATCACAACGGATGTGAGATTTTATTTTGGCTAACCAATCCATACCAATTATTACATCAAAGCTCCCTAGTTCTATAGGTATTAAGTCAATTTCAAACTCTTTACCCATTAAGTTTAACGTACATCCCCGATAAAATTTGTCGGCACTCAATAGTTTCCTGTTGGCCACTTCAATGGTATAAGTAGTATCTAATGGGAGTGGTGGAGTGCTAAAAGAATGAGTCAAAGTCTTGGATACAAAACTCTTATCGGTACCCGAATCGAATAAGCAAGAGACATAAGAATTGTTGAGAAGAAACGTACCCGTGACTAGTTCATTGTCATATCGGGCTTCCTTGGTGTTGATGTTGAAAGCTTAACTGCGTGCATTGGGGTTAGCTTTCTTCTTTGGGCATGCGTTCTTATAATGACCCGATTGGCCACATTCATAACAAACACCCGGTCTTGGTGCATTTGGCCCCTTTTGTGCGACGGGGGCGGTGCTTCTACAATCGTTGGCCACATTACCACTTCTTTGACACCGGTGGCAAAATAACTTGCCACATTCACTAAAGTGATGCTTGTGGCACTTGTTGCAATACGGCAAATTTCCAGCATAACCTTTCTTGCCGTCGGAAGTGAAAGGCTTTTTGGTGTGGGTGTTGTTGTTGTAGTTGCTTGATTGAGTGGCTTCCCATTTTCTTTTGTTGCCACCCGATTTATCCTCGGCCTTAAGTGCTGGTACTACGATTTCATCCACCGTTTCAATTAATTGACGGGTCATCTTTAAAGCTTCTTGTAGGTTAGCGGGTTTGGATGAAATTACCCCGTGTTTGATGCTCCTAGGAAGGTCATCCATGTAAATTTTAACTCTTAGGGACTCGGGAGTCATGAGAGCCGGATACATTAAGGCTAGTTCGGCAAATCGTTGATTATAAGCTTTGAGGTCGTTTTCGACCGCTTTTAAACTTTTTAGCTCGCTTTCGAGCCTTCGGGTCTCTTCGCGCGGAAAGTATTCGGTGATCATCTTTTCTTTTAAATCGGACCAAAAGAGAGCGTGGGCTTCGGTGCCCACCGATTGTACATACGTATTCCACCATGTGAGAGCGATACCAGCAAAAGTGTGGTTGGAATATTTGACCTTGTCTTGGTCCCGACAACCGCTTATGCTTAAAACGGCTTCTGTTTGCTCAAACCATCGAGTAAGAGCAACCGGTCCTCCGGTCCCATCGAAAGTGTAAGGTTTGCACCCCATGAAAGCTTTGTAGGAGCATCCCTCGTTTGAATTATCGGCTCCATTGTTGTTGTTGTTGTTGTTGTTGTTGTTGTTGTTGTTGTTGTTGTTGTTGTTGTTGTTGTTGTTGTTGTTGTTGTTGTTATTGTTGTTGGAAGAGTGACCGGCCATGGCCGCATCTACGGCGGTGGCTATCATTCGTTGAAGAGCTTATTCGGGATTTTCATTGCATAGGACTCGGCGAGAAGGCATTGTTCCTTCAAGACAGAAGAATATCGTTGATTAGTATTCTCAATAATACTAATCGTGATATGGAATAAAGATAGAAATTTTTCCATGACTCGCCCTAAATTCTTTATGTTATAATGTCGGAATGTCCATATGAGTCACCGTAATATAATCCCGGCAATTATATTACCCAAATTCATATGTGCATTCGACATTACCCCGTAAAGTCAAGATGGCGTGTCAATCAAATTAAACAACATGAGATTAAGATGAAATAGGAGTTAGATACGATTAGAAGGGTTCAAGTATAAATGCACAAGTAGTCAAGCAAGTCCTACTTTAAGTCTATATGCCGGTTGTAGTCTAGACTCATCAATGTACCCTATAACTTGGGGTTGACACTAATGAACTCTAAATCCCTACAACCAACGCTCTGATACCATCTGTAGTGACCCGACAAAATCGTCATTGACAGCGCCGTCTAGTTAGGTCCTGTTACGTGGTCATAAGTCTTTAAAACAATGTTTGACCAAAACATGTCGCAGTCATTTCAAATGTAAGGATGTTTCAAAGTTTACAAAGTAGTTCAACGACTAAACAAGTTACAACGTTTTAAGTACAAATGAAATCTATGCGACACAATTTAAGTAAAGTCAAAAGACGCTCCATGTATGCATGTATACTCGACATCCAAGCAAGTATCAAAATAATGTGCGGAAGCGTGTATCATCTAGCGTTCAAGGACCTGAGAAAACATATAGAAAACTGTCAACGAAAAACGTTGGTGAAATCATAGGTGTATTAGTAAACATTATTTTTGAACCACAAGATTTTGTATAAGTTGATTATCTAAATCAATTGCATTCCAAAGATGTTGTTGTTTGCGGGGCACCCACTTATCAAGACTTAACTGTATACGAACCCCGTTATCATAGTGTTAGAACCTACACTATACCCGAAAATACATTTCACCTATTAACGGTAGGGAACCGCCTGAGTGAGGGCTCGTCAAGCCCATGTGATCACATAACATAAGTTCACGTTTACACCCTGCAAGTGTAACTAATGATAATTGAATTGAGGCTTTTTGTTCTAACTCCACGTGGAATGTTCGTTTTCGTACTTGTGTTCAAAGCATAAAAGTATGATACGTATATGTTTCTCATCCCATAATTTAAAGAGGAAAAGTTGTTGAAAAAGTGGGACTATGATCTCACCTTGAGTGCACGAATGTAAATGTACTTCACAAGTAAACGTGTGCAAGAAAGAATGCTAGTCTCGACCTAAACAATAGGTTGTATCAATATCGGTAAAGCATGAAGTCGGTCAAAGTTGTCCAATTAGTCCTATGGCTCGTTACGACTCGATTAATATAGCATGTGAGTCGAATTGTCAAGTTTCAGGCAAGATACAAGTATAAAATCACGTTAGAATGATTGCATAAGTATTCGGTTAAGTTTGAATAAAAGTCAACTTTGGTCAAGTAAAAGTCAACGAAAAAGTCAACACGTTCGGGTCTAGTCTCCACAATTTTTTTGAGTTATATAATCATATATGATCATGTTTGAACAAGTTACATGTTAATCGGAGGTGCATAGCATAGTTAGAATTAAACAAAAAATGACCAAGTTGGACAGACCCTGACAGTTCATTTGGACGGCGTCCAAAATAGACTGCCTTGACACATAAGGGGAAGAAGTATGAATGGACTTCCGAACAGGAGGGTGCCTTCCAATTGTTGAAAAAGAAGTTGACTACGGCACCTATTTTAACGTTACCTGATGGAATGGAAGATTTTGTTATTTACTTCGACGCATCAAGAATGGGTTTTGGGTGTGTTCTTATGCAACGGAAGAAGGTGATTGCATATGCTTCTCGACAACTCAAAATTCATGAACAAAACTACACCACACATGATCTGGAATTGGGCACCGTTGTTTTTGCATTAAAGATGTGGAGACATTATCTATATGGGTTCAAGTTTATTGTATACACCGACTACAAAAGTCTCCAACATATTTTAAATCATAAGCAACTAAACATGAGGCAGCGTAGATGGTTGAGCTGCTAAATGATTATGATTGTGAAATCCGTTACCACCCGGGGAAAGTGAATGTGGTAGCCGATGCCTTGAGTCGAAAGGAAAGAGAACCTATTCGAGTAAAAGCTATGAACATGATTATTCATACTAATCTTACTACTCGAATAAAAGAGGCACAACAGGAGGTTTTGAAGGAAGGATTTTTTGGAAAGGAAATACCCAAAGGATTAGAAAAACAGCTTAATATTCGGGAAGACGGAACCAGGTATTTAGCTGAAAGAATTTGGGTACCAAAGAATGGGGATTTGAGGAAAGTGGTACTAGATGAAGCACATAAAACAAGATATTCAATACATCCCGGAGCGGGGAAAATGTACCAAGACCTCAAGAGAAACTTTTGGTGTCCAGGAATGAAGGCCAATATAGCCACATATGTAGGAGCATGTTTGACTTGTTATAAAGTCAAAGCTGAACATCAGAAACCATCGGGTCTACTCCAACAACCTGAAATCCCAGAATGGAAATGGGAAAACATTACCATGGATTTCATTGCTAAGTTACCGAGAACCGCAGGTGGTTATGATATGATTTGGGTAATAGTCGATCGTCTTACTAAGTCAGCACACTTTCTGCCAATAAAAGAAGAGGATGGTATAGAGAAATTAGCACGATTATACCTGAAAGAAGTTGTTTCTAGACATGGTATACCAATCTCTATTATCTCTGATTGTGATAGCAGATTTACTTCCACATTCTGGCAGGCATTACACGAAGTGTTGGGAACTCGTCTAGATTTAAGTACTACCTATCATTCACAAACTGATGGGCAGAGTGAAAGGACGATTCAGACACTCGAAGACATGCTACGAGCATGTGTTATTGATTTTGGAAGCAGTTGGGATCGACATCTACCGTTAGCTGAGTTTTCCTACAACAACAGCTATCATTCTAGCATTGAGGCGGCACCATTCGAGGCACTTTATGGGAGGAAGTGCAGGTCTCTGATTTTTTGGAGTGATGTGGGGGAAAAATAGATTACAGGTCCAGAAATTATCCAGGAAACTACCGACAAGGTCATTCAGATTCAGCAACCATTGAAAATAGCCCGGAGTCGGCAAAAGAGCTACGTGGATGTTAGAAAGAAACCTTTAGAGTTTGAGGAGGGTGATATGGTTATGCTTAAGGTATCACCTTGGAAAGGTGTTATTCATTTTGGAAAGTGAGGGAAATTGAGCCCAAGATACATTGGGCCATTCAAGATCGAAAAACGCATTGGGCTGGTGGCCTATCGACTTGAACTACCTCCACAATTAGAAAAGATTCACAACACCTTTCATGTTTCGAACCTGAAGAAATGCCTAGCTACCAAAGATCTCATTATCCCTTTAGACGAAATTCAGATTGATGAGAAACTAAATTTCGTCGAAGAACCCGTCGAAATTATGAATCGTGAGGTCAAACGACTCAAACAAAGTAAGATACCAATCGTTAAGGTTCGGTGGAATGCTCGTAGAGGACCTGAATTCACTTGGGAATGAGAAGACCAAATGAAGCTGAAGTACCCACATTTGTTTTTCGATATCGCAAGTTAACTAGGTACTATTCTAAATTTCGGGACGAAATTTAATTTAACGGGTGTGTAATGTAACCACCCGGATTTTTCCGCTAATATATAGAAGATTAATATTTACATAATTAAGGTTTCCAACATGTTAGGTAATCAAATTTATTAAGACTTGGTTATTTGGAATGAATTTTATACAAATGTTTGGCCACCCAGTCTGTCTGACGATTCACGAACGTCATATATCTTAATAATTAATTAAAGGAATATATATTTGGATATATATATATTATGATTTGATTAAATGATATTTAAGTATCTCATTAAATATAATAACAATGATTTATATATATTAGATGAGACTACTAACTTAAAGACTTTGAAACAATATACATATATGTATCGATTATCGACGTATTAACTCTTAAGTTAAAATCAATATATATGTATTGTATTAAGATGTATTAATACACTTTTGAAAGACTTAAATACATATATCAATATACTTATACTCAACAAAGATAGCTATATTCATATTCTCATTCAATTCCATAAAGAATTCTAGTCATATTCATACGGTATTTATACCCGTATTGTAACCAGTTTCTATACGTATATACTATTGGTATATACACATAAAACTCTGCATCTTACCAACCCTAGGACAGCAAGAAACATGTGGGAGCCATGGATTGACAACTAGTATTAACCATTTAGCTAAAATTCAACATAAGGATCATATACACTTACCTTAACCTCATGCCATCTTTACTACTTATACATCCATTCCATTTTCATTTCTACTTCAGATTTTTCTAACTAAAAACACACATACTCAAACACTCTCTCAAGAACACAACACAATTCAGCAAGTTCTAGAATCAAAAGCTAAGTTAGAATCTTCATAAGAAAGCTTGATCAAGAACATATCAAGATAACCTTCCAAGTGTACAAGTTTACTTCCAATCTTTCAATCCAACCCCACAACTCTTTAGAATCCATAATCCTACTTTCATATCAGTAGCTTTCCATCTTATAATCAAGGTAATAAACATATTCAAGCTTTGGTTCAATTCATATAATCATAACTATCTTAAATCAAGATAGATTTCTTACTTGAAACTTTTGTTGATTCCATGCTTCTACTTCAAGAATTTCAAGCCATCAAAGCTACCTTTGAGCTAAAGATTATTTACTATCTTTTCCAGTAGCATTACCCTAGTAAGTTGAGGTAATATCTTTGTTCAAAATCTCGTTCGATTCATATTCATATAGCTATCTTATTTTGAGTTATAACTAATAACAACAAGAACATAGTTTAGATTATTTCTAAACTTGTTTACAAATAAACTTAATCCTTCTAACTTGACTTTTAAAATACTTCAACACATGTATTATGATAGTATGTCAAGCTAACATAAGGATATAAAACTTGTAAACACGAAGAACACCTTAAAATCGAATATACGCCGTCTTAGTTGAACGGGGGCTGTTTTGGGTTTAATTTTAAAAACCTATCTTAAACTTTGAATTAAAAGATTTTCTTTGGTGAAAAATCTTATTTTATATGGATATGAAATATATCCAAAATCCATGGTTAAACTCTAAGTGGAAGTATGTTTTTCAAAAGGGTCATCAAGATGTCGTTCTTACGACGGATATGACTATCTTCTCTTATTTGACACCTAAGCTGTATTTTCGACTATAAACCTATACTTTTTCTGTTAAGATTAATAATGTTGAGTTTGATACGAAACCATGGCAACTCGAATCACTCAAAACGGATTTGTAACGAAGAAATTATGGGTAAAACAAAATTGGATATTTTTCTTAATTTTTAGCTACGGACATGATTTATAAAAATGGATGGTAACGTTATCCTAGCTAACTTACCTTGTATCCTACATGTATTTATACATGTCTTGTTCCCGAAATTATGGAAATACAATTTATAATAGTCGTGATTAAGTTCTACGATAATATATTATAGTCTTAATAAAGATCGTAAGGCACCATATATATATATGACTTGATCACCGTGGATTCGTATACAAAGTTTTGACATATCATTTTGACTTCTTTTATATATATTATTGGAATGAACTATTAGACACCATTGGCAGTAATCTCGAGTTAGCTGTGGGTTGAAGTGGATTCCAAAATATTATATACTTTGAGTTGTGATCGAGCCTGAGACATGTATACAATGGGTCGCGGATTGCTTCAGACAATATACATATTATGTGTCTTATTATATTAAAATAATATATTATAGTGTTAGTGAATTATAACACAATATACGCATTTATATTTATATATATATATTTATACTGTTGGACTATTGGACTACGAACGTTGGACTACTAACAATGGACAATTAAAATTATCACAAGTATCATAAGTGTGGAATATTAAATATATATATATATATATATATGTATATATATATGTATATATATATATATATATATATACGTATATATATATATATATATATACATATATATACATATATATATATATATATATATATATATATATATATATATATATATATATATATATATATATATATATATATATATATATATATATATATATATATATATCTTGACACAAGAATATTATTATTAGGTTCGTGAATTTGTCAAAAGGCCAAGTCTTATCACCATCTATTCGAAAATCATCACAAGTGAGTTATGGTCCCATTTTTTACTATCTAAATTATTTTGGGATGAGAATACATACAAAATTTATAAATGTTTTACAAAATAAGCACAAGTTCATGGAACTACATTCTACGATTGTTTTGTTATACCAGATATCTGTACTTTTTATTATTATGCTTGGTAACCTAAGAATTAGTGAAAAACACTAATTGACACGAATCCTAAAGGTAGATCTACGGGCACCAACCACCCCCATTTTCGAAGAGTGGAAATGCTTTAGTACTTCGAAGGGTTCTTGTCATACATTTGAATAGTGGAATGTATGATGCCAGATATCTTAAGCACTCTATGTTAAGATCGGTTACCAGGCGACTCATCTTATGAATGATTTTTGCAGTTGTAATGATCCTGCGCATTTAATTAAATGAAATCTTGTGGCTTATTAAATATTATGATTATTATATAGAAATTAACCCTATGACTCACCAACATTTTTGTTGACGTTTTAAGCATGTTTATTCTCAGGTGAATATTAAAAATGCTTCCGCTGTCGTATGCCAACCCAAGGTCAAGATTTGGAGTCGGCATAATTTTTTATATTGTTTAAACTTGCATTCGGAGTATTTGTTGTAATATATTTGATCATATTGTAATGGGTTGTGTAAAAACTTATTTATTTGAGGAGATTGTCTTTGATAGACAATCTAAATTATGTCATTAAGACCTTTATTCAATAATAAAGGTTATGGTTGTTTTTTTTAAAACGAATGCAAGATTTGAAAAAACGTCTCATATAGAGGTCAAAACCTCGCAAAGAAACCAATTAATATGAAACGTTTATAATTAATATGAACGGGGCATTTCAAAAGACCAGTCCTAATCCATAAGAACGAATACAATAACATATGATTACATTGCAAAGTATTTGACCTCTATATGATACATTTTACAAACATTGCAATCGTTTTAAAAGAAAAACTTTCATTACATCGAAAGTTGACAGGCATGCATACCATTTCATAATATCTAACTATAAATGATCTAATCTGTCATTTACTTAATCATAATCTTTACTGAACTCAACGACTTGAATGCAACGTCTTTTGAAATATGCCATGAATGATTCTAAGTAATATCTTTAAAATGTGCAAATGCACAGCGAAAGATTTCTTTCAATCCCGAGAATAAACATGCTTTAAAGTGTCAACCAAAAGGTTGGTGAGTTCATAGGTTTATCATAAAACAATAAAATTCATCATTTTGATAGACCACAAGATTTAAATCCTGCATGGTACAAATGGGCCCGAATCCTATACCCACCTGTAGTGTACATGCGATACTTTTAAATACAGTACACCTTTCTCGTGTATGAAATCATCTTTCATAAATCTTAGTAACCGTACACATATCTCGTGCACAAAAATAACATACACATAACCTGTGTATAAAATCATTCTCTCGATACATAACATTCACTTTTCATTGCTTTCATAGCTTGGCTTGGTAACCGACCTTAACATATAATGCGCATCAATAATATCCCCAAAATAGAACATCTCGTCTGTATAATATATAAACCTCGAAGTACTAAACACCACGCCCACTAGCTCTTCCGTCTAGTTAACATTCTGGGTGGGGGTGTTAAACCCGGTAGCTACCTTTAGGATTCGCGTGAATTAGGGCCATACCAGTTTCTAATTCTTAGGTTACCAACCAATAATAATCAGGGAAAATATTCACAACAATTAGTGGCAATTATAACGTCCAACTAATTCAATAATAATCCACAGAACTTCTGTCTGCATAATAATTCATTCGAGGAATGTTTTGTTTGTGTCTATCTCGTCAAACATTTATAAAAGCATTTCATGCATTCTCAGTTCAAAATATATTTCAAAAGCATTTAATAAAGCAGTTGTAAAAACGGCGCATGTATTCTCAGTCCCAAAAATGTAAAGAGTAAAAGGGAGCAAATGAACTCACTATACTGTATTTTGTAGTAAAAATACATATGACGAAACTGAACAATGCAGGGTTGGCCTTGGATTCACGAACCTATATCATTTGTGTATATATATTAATACACACAATCGTAGTCAAATAAGTTTATATATATAACTTATTAATGATATTATTTTTATATTAATAATATATTTATATTTCATATATTCCTTTTATATAATAAAAATATTGTGTTATGTTATATGTGTTAAATATATATATATTTATGTATCTCATTTGTTTATCAAAATGGTAGTTCAAATTATACTAAGTTAATATTAGTAGAAATGATGATAATAACATTAATAATATACTTATGTTAATAATAACTCTATTAATGATAATAATAATGATATTAATAATAATACTTGTAAAAATATTAATTTTAGTGTTAATGATATTTATGATATTGATTTTAGTAATTTCATGATTATAATACCCGTAATAATAATAATACTTATGTTACCATTAACAATTCTATTGTTTGTAAAAAGATACTAATACTAATATTTACGAAAATAATAATAATTTGTATTATTTTCATATTGATAAATTATCATAATCATAATTTTGATAAAAATACTGAAATGGTAAAAATTATGTTTTTAGTAATACTTATAATAATACTAATGATAATATTAATAATAATACTCTTAATTTGTTTGATGATAAAATTTGATTAATGATAATGATACTTCTAAATATTTGGAGTAATAACAATTATCATAATAATAATAATGATAATAACAATAATTACAATAATGCTTTTACTACTGATGATAATAAGTTTAGTAATAATAACGCTAATAACTATATTAATAATGATAATAATACATATTCTAATAATAATATCATATATTTTTTTATTAACGATGTTAATAATATCAATATTAATTATAAGTTTAATCATAATAATAATAATGAATGATACTTATTACCTATTTTAACATTAATAATCATAATAAGTATAATACTTGTAATAATAATAATAATAATTGTAATTTTAATAACTTTAATAATAATATTCAAAATAATAAAAGAAAATATAAAAGAAAAAGAACTACCTTCAAGGAACCAGTTTTTAAAAAAATATGCTCTGAACCGGGATTGAACCCGTGACCTCACGTTTATAACCAACATCTCATAACCACTCGACCAGATTTGATTTTCTGAAATTAAACCCAGTTATATAATTATAACCCGATTTCTTTTCAGGTTTATCTTCTTCATCCTTAAGCTAATCGATCAATTCCAAGTTCAAAACCAAATTAACAAATTCATTGTTTCATTTTAGTCTTGTAAACGATTATAAATTTTGAAAGAGTGAAAAGAAAGAAAAGAAAAAAAAATAAAAAAAACAGAAGCAGCTGCTCCTGCTGCCGTCGCTATTTGTTTCAAAAAAAAATTGATTTCACATTCTATAAAGATTTGGACATATGTTACAATACGAAATTAGTTTCAAATCACTCCTATATTCTATTGAAATTGTCAATTTAACTGAATACATCGAAATGATTACGAATTTTGCGATGAACGATTCGTTTCACTTTTTGATATAAAATCTTTGACTCCGAAATTAAGATTCAATTTAAAGAGTTGGAAGTTGTGATTTTGCAGAAAGATTGAAAGAACGATTCCTAACAAAATTGCAATATTACTTTTTGCAATTGAATTTGAAATCGAGTTTTAAAAATATGAAACAAGAACAGGGGGTACGTGAACCTTTAATTGTTTTTCTGTTTAATTTCATAAATAATGGAAGTGAAAAGCTGTTATGGTTGATAATGGTGATAGATAGTTGAATGAATTCCTTATAATTACTAGCTAACCGATTTTTATATATCAGTTTACAGATTTGATAGAATAAAGGAGCCAGAAAGGAAACAAAAAAAATAGTAAAACAGATAAAGACTTGCACAGACTTTTGTTATTTTCATGTGATTGGTTTCCTTTAATAATCAGATTAGGGATAAGAAGTACAATCAAATATATTGAGACTATGATGTGCAACTGAATTCAATGATATACCTACGGTTATATATTTAATATTAATATTAAGTAAACATAATTACATTAATATTAATAATGCAATTATTAATATTAGAATTAATAAAAATATAAATAATAATAATAATAGAAATAATAAGAATAATATTAATAATCAAAATAATACTAGTATTAAGAATGATATCATTATTAACAATATTTAATAATAATAAAAATGATAATTTTTAGAAACTTTAATAATAATACTCTTAATATTATAAATAACAAATAAAATATGTAATAACAATAGTATTATTATTAATGGTAATGATAATGATAACTATAAGATTGATAATATTATTTACCATAATATAATACTAATTATAATAATATTAATATTATTCATGATACTAATAATATAAGTAATAACAATATAACAATTTATATACATCAAACTTCATATCTATATCATAATATTGTTAATACTGATATTTATTTTAATAATAATAATAATGAAAGTAATTATAGTATTATAATAACTATATTTTAACTTGCTTTATCATTTAATTATTAATATTATATTTTATATGATTACATATGTTGAATATTTAATATTTATACATATCATATATGTTATCATATACTTATATTTGTATTTATTAATAAGAACCATATATTTTTATTCTTCTTAATAATACTTAATTATTCTATTTATTATTTTATATTTTAAATTCAAGTGGTTAAAGTATATTTTATTAACTCAAAATATTATATATACACTTACTTATATATATATATATATATATATATATATATATATATATATATATATATATATATATATATATATATATATATATATATATATCTAAATTTATTTATTTACATATTTATTTACACACAATAGTTCGTGAATCGTCGAGTACGGTCAAAGGGTAATTGATTACTTGAGTATAGTTTTAAATCTTTTTGAGACTCAACACTACAGACTTTGCTTATCGTGTCGAAATCGTTTATAAGATTAAGTTTAAATTTGATCGGAAATTTCCGGGTCATCACAGTACCTACCCGTTAAAGAAATTCCGTCCCAAAATTTGAGTGAGGTGGTCATGGCTAACATTAAAAATGTTTTCATGACGGATATGAGTTGATAATTAGAGTTTTATCATCATTGGACAATATGGATGAAACAATTTGATTACTCGAATCATACGGGTGAAGGTATCACGAAAAAGTGAAATGAGAAATAAAGTTCCGTCATAACTTTTGACGTAGATAGGGTTGAATTCCGGAGTTTAAGGGAGTTTAGAAAAATCTTCGAAATCCAAAAGATTTGATTCTTCTGCGAATAAGGAAATTAGGATCCTCTTTGGTTAAATACATTAATCTATTTTGACTTGTTCTGTCGGATATTTCACTATAAATCCACTCCCTTCGTTTCCTTTATATTTTGGAGTTTCATTCTCTTGTTTTCTCTTTCCGACTTTAAGTCAAGCGAATAATGGTCCAGAATTTCGTAGATAAGAATTTCAGAATGAACAGAGTTAATGTTCTAAGATAGAAATTGTAATAGCACGATCTTGATTGGTTAAATTACCAGAATTCAAGATATAAGATAGAACTATTAGGAAAATATGCTCTCGATATGTTTGGAGATTAAGTAGAATGTAAGAGTCGTGTGACATGACACATGATGACGTTATGGTCTGTGAATCATCACGTTTCATTAGAAACTCAGCATGACTTACTGTAATATAATCACGTTGATCAAGCGTCATTATATTATACTAACTCATGCATCAGCTTCCAACACTACTTCAAAACATTCATAATTTAAACTTGACGGTTTAAGAATTTAGAAACTAAAATAGTTTCTTTTATGATGTAACACAGATAGCGCGAAGAGGTAAATGATTTCAGATAAGAATAATTATGGAAATATCTTCAGAAATATGGAGGATATTTATAATGAAAGATACGATGATATCTTAGAATTTCTAATATCAGAGGATAATGAAGGATATTGTCCGCAGGGGTTCAGAGTCAGGAGCAAGGTATTCGTTAAAGACTTCAGCAGACACTGAATCATTTGGATTCTTTGAAGGCAGGTTTAGTCTTTGTGATTTGTCCATAACCTCCTTCATGATTTGCCCAATCCGTTTTCCAGTTCTAACATTTCTGAGATTTGCCAACATACTATTCTTTATCATCAAATTTTCGACGGTTAAGGTCATTTACGGTTGTGTACATTTTCTGTTGCTTCGTTCAGCTTTTTCAACATTCCGAGTATTAATTCGCAGACTAGGTGCTTTTCAGAATTTCAGAATGAAAGATCATAATTCTAAGAGATAAAGGTTATATGTATACATAGAACTGTTGATGTAGAAACGTTGCGAGATTCGAAATACTGATTGCTGATTCTCGGTAATTGGTATTGTAATTATCGTTACAAAACGTGGATGAGTATATGATAGGGTATTAATGAATAAATATAGTGATTTATCAAAGTGACTTACGCCAAAGAGTAGTGAAGTTGCTAGTACGTTTACTGCTAATGTAGCGAAATATAAAAGATTCCCTGATACCGATAACGAAAGGCAACTTATATATCACGGTTATAATAAGGCTAATCCGAATGAAAGTTGAAATTGTCTTGCTGGAGCTGTGACAAAATTGGCTAATTTGGGAAGGGATTGTACGGCTATTTTTGGTAATAACAACACCAAAGGAGCTAACACAGATACGTGTTAAACGTTTACTCAGGTTCCAAGTGTTTTCAGGTGCATAGCTATATGCATCAATCTTTTCTTACGTAGATAAAGTGCGGTTGGTTCATCCTATCGATTGAAGTGTTTTCAAGAATCATGAAAGGCTTGAACGCAGATTGTAATCATCAAGATACAAATGAGGTTTAAGATGAAATCAAGTGGCAAACTTGAAGAAGTGTTTAGTTTCATATGTTATAATCAATATTTTAATTCATTTTAATTGTCCAATATTGGTAGTCCACAGTTAGCAGTCCACAGTTAGTAATTCAATAATTCATATATAGTTTAATAAATAATATTCGAATTAATTAATACGTATCGTGACCCGTTATATACATGTCTCAGACTCGATCACAACTCAAAGTATATATATTATTGTGGAATCAACCTCAACCCTGTAGAGCTAACTCGGTCATTATTGCATATAGACTGTCTATGGTTATTCCAAATAATATATATAGATGCGTCGATATGATATGTCAAAACCTTGTATACGTGTCCCGATATTTAAAGTGCGTAAAATAAATAACAGAAATTAAATGACGATAAATAAAATTGGGAGAATTAAAATTGCGATAAATAAATGTAATCAGTTAGCTAGGAACAGTTAGCTGGAGACAGTTAACGTAAATTCTTAACAAAATTTTTCTCATAGTTAATTTGTTTGTTTCTAACAAATTTTATTTTGTTCAATATTTTCTTCTTTATGCCACTTGTTGGATTCTGTTAGATCAAAATCCAAATATGAAATTGAATGAAAATGGTTATTTTGCGGTGAACGGATATGTATATCGATGGTTGTAAATAGGATTGTAAATGACTGTTGAATTAGATTTGAAAGAATGTACAGTGTACTTATTAATGTGAAATCTAAATATTCCTCGAGTATTAACTACCCGTTAAAATATTTTCACCATTAACAGTTTGTACGAAAGAATTTTTAATTACAATCTTTATGAAAATATATATACATATATATTTTCTTCAGATGTAATCATGGATTTAATGAGTCAATATGATATTAATCTCATTTGCTTTTTGGTTAGAACTAGAGTACATAATCTCTAAAACATTAGAGATTACATAATCATCATGTCGAACGAAGATAAATGATGTAGAACGTCATGTAGAACGATGATTATACTCAAGGTACAGAATGAGATGTTGAGACATGTGATGTTGAGACTTGGGTTGTTGGTGGTACTGGTGTTGATATTGATGGTACTGTTGGCACTAGTGATGTTGCTGAAGCTGGTAGGTTTTGCACCACGTTTTCCAATTTGATTACTCGAGCGCGAAGCTCGTTGACTTCTTCCATTATTCCGGGATGATTGTCGGTCGGAACGAGCGGATGAATAAGGTTTTGAATTTGAGATAGTATGTAATCATGATGAGATATTCGGGAAATGAGGGTGAAAATGGTATTTCGGACTGGTTCACCGGTAAGTGCTTCAGGTTCTTCGCCAAGAGGTGAATTTGGTTGATGGAAAGGATCACCTTCTTTTTGTTTCCAATGATTAAGTAGGCTACGAACCCATCAGATGAATTGGTTGATTCATTCTGGTGACACTGCTTTCGGAGCTTAGGTGAAACTCCATATCGGAATAGCTGTCGGAATCCGAGGAATTCGAACTGGTTGAGGGATTCATCTCGTACGATCAGATTAAGGATTTTCGATAAGAATTAGATTATAGAATGTAGATTAGTACCCTGCAATACATAATTTACATATGCATATATAATACTAAAATCTCATAAGTTACGGAGGAATCTACGGAAGCTATCAAGCAAAGGTAACAATAACAGATACACTAAGATATGAATTTATCTATACACTGTCTATGCAATAGAGGCAGTAAGACGTGTCTAGACTAAGAATGATAAGTAGGTAATTTTCAACGGATGATAAGTAGATGATTTCCGACTAGAAATGATAAGCAAAACTTTTGACATGCAGACACGGTCAAAGTCCAGACTCACTAATGCATCTAAACAACTATCAGTTAGACACACTAATGCAAGACCTGGTTAGCTAAGACCACCGCTCTGATACCACATAAAGCTCATGTGGGGACAACTACCGTTCCACCCAGTGCCTTCCCAGCTAACCGCCTGGTGACCACTGAGTGTACCTCAGATACTGATTTTAGGGCCTGCCTCTCGGCTACTGCCAACCCTCGTAAGGGATCGCAATGAGTAAGAGCCAATGCTTCGTCACAGGTAACACTGTGAGAACCTCCTTTACGACTAACCCGCACCAACGGCGTTAAACCAGCTCTGATACCACATGTAAAGACCCATCCTAATCCATAAGAATGAATACAATAACATATGATTACCATTCGAGGTATTTGACCTCTATATGATACATTTTACAAACATTGCATTCGTTTTAAAAGAAAAACTTTCACTACATCGAAAGTTGACAGACATTCATACCATTTCATAATATCTAACTATAAATGATCTAATCTATCATTTACTTAATCATAATCTTTACTGAACTCAACGACTTGAATGCAACGTCTTTTGAAATATGCCATGAATGATTTCAAGTAATATCTTTAAAATGAGCAAATGCACAGCGGAAGATTTCTTTCAATCCTGAGAATAAACATGCTTTAAAGTGTCAACCAAAAGGTTGGTGAGTTCATAGGTTTATCATAAAACAATAAAATTCATCATTTTGATAGACCACAAGATTTAAATCCTGCATGGTACAAATGGGCCCGAATCCTATACCCACCTGTAATGTACATGCGATATATTTTAAATACAGTACACCTTTCTCGTGTACGAAATCATCTTTCATAAATCTTAGTAACCGTACACATATCTCGTGCACAAAAATAACATACACATAACCTGTGTATAAAATCATTCTCTCGATACATAACATTCAATTTTCATTGCTTTCATAGCTTGGCTTGGTAACTGACCTTAACATATAATGCGCATCAATAATATCCCCAAAACAGAACATCTCGTCTGTATTATATATAAACCTCAAAGTACTAAACACCACGCCCACTAGCTCTTTCATCTAGTGAACATTCTGGGTGGGGGTGTTAAACCCGGTAGCTACCTTTAGGATTCGCGTGAATTAGGGCCATACCAGTTTCTAATTCTTAGGTTACCAACCAATAATAATCAGGGAAAATATTCACAACAATTAGTGGCAATTATAACGTCCAACTAATTCAATAATAATCCACAGAACTTCTGTCAGTATAATAATTCATTCGAGGAATGTTTTGTTTGTGTCTATCTCATTAAACATTTATAAAAGCATTTCATGTATTCTCAGTTCAAAATATATTTTAAAAGTATTTAATAAAGCAGTTGTAAAAACGGCGCATGTATTCTCAGTCCCAAAAATGTAAAGAGTAAAAGGGAGCAAATGAACTCACTATACTGTATTTTGTAGTAAAAATACATATGACGAAACTGAACAATGCAGGGTTGGCATTGGATTCACGAACCTATATCATTTGTGTATATATATTAATACACACAATCGTAGTCGAATAAGTTTATATATATAACTTATTAATGATATTATTTTTATATTAATAATATATTTATATTTCATATATTCCTTTTATATAATAAAAATATTGTGTTATGTTATATGTGTTAAATATATATATATATATATATATATATATATATATATATATATATATATATATATATATATATATATATATATATATATATATATATTTATGTATCTCATTTGTTTATCAAAACGGTAGTTCAAATTATACTAAGTTAATATTAGTAAAAATGATGATAATAACATTAATAATATACTTATGTTAATAATAACTCTATTAATGATAATAATAATGATATTAATAATAATACTTGTAAAAATATTAATTTTAGTGTTAATGATATTTATGATATTGATTTTAGTAATTTCATGATTATAATACTCGTAATAATAATAATAATACTTATGTTACCATTAACAATTCTATTGTTTGTAAAAAGATACTAATACTAATATTTACAAAAATAATAATAATTTGTATTATTTTCATATTGATAAATTATCATAATCATAATTTTGATAAAAATACTGAAATGGTAAAAATTATGTTTTTAGTAATACTTATAATAATACTAATGATAATATTAATAATAATACTCTTAATTTGTTTGATGATAAAATTTGATTAATGATAATGATACTTCTAAATATTTGGAGTAATAACAATTATCATAATAATAATAATAATGATAATAACAATAATTACAATAATGCTTTTACTACTGATGATAATAAGTTTAGTAATAATAACGCTAATAACTATATTAATAATGATAATAATACATATTCTAATAATAATATCATATTATTTTTTTAACTATGTTAATAATATCAATATTAATTATAAGTTTAATCATAATAATAATAATGAATGATACTTATTACCTATTTTAACATTAATAATCATAATAACTATAATACTTGTAATAATAATAATAATAATAATTGTAATTTTAATAACTTTAATAATAATATTCAAAATAATAAAAGAAAATATAAAAGAAAAAGAACTACCTTCAAGGAACCAGTTTTTAAAAAAATATGCTCTGAACCAGGATTGAACCCGTGACCTCTTGTTTATACCCAACATCCCATAACCACTCAACCAGATTTGATTTTCTGAAATTAAACCCAATTATATAATTATAACCCGATTTCTTTTCAGGTTCATCTTCTTCATCCTTAAGCTAATCGATCAATTCCAAGTTCAAAACCAAATTAACAAATTCATTGTTTCATTTTAGTCTTGTAAACGATATAAATTTAAAAAGAGAGAAAAGAAAAAAAATTAAAAAAAACAGAAGCAGCTGCTCCTGCTGCCGTCGCTATTTGTTTCAAAAAAAAAAAATTTGATTTCACATTCTATAAAGATTTGGACAAATGTTACAATACGAAATTAGTTTCAAATCACTCCTATAATCTATTGAAATTGTCAATTTAACTGAATACATCGAAACGATTACGAATTTCGCGATGAACGATTCGTTTGACTTTTTGATATAAAATCTTTGACTCCGAAATTAAGATTCAATTTAAAGAGTTGGAAGTTGTGATTTTGCAAAAAGATTGAAACAACGATTCCTAACAAAACTGCAATATTACTTTTTGCAATTGAATTTGAAAGTTTTAAAAATATGAAACAAGAACAGGGGGTACGTGAACCTTTAATTGTTTTTCTGTTTAATTTAGTAAATAATGGAAGTGAAAAGCTGTTATGGTTGATAATGGTGATAGATAGTTGAATGAATTCCTTATAATTACTAGCTAACCGATTTTTATATATTAGTTTACGGTTTTGGTAGAATAAAGGAACCAGAAAGGAAACAAAAAAAAAAAAAATAGTAAAACAGATAAAGACTTGCACAGACTTTATTTTCTTGTGATTGGTTTCCTTTAATAATCAGATTAGGGACAAGAAGTACAATCAAATATATTAAGACTATGATGTGCAACTGAATTCAATGATATACCTATGGTTATATATTTATTATTAATAATAATTAAACATAATTACATTAATAATAATAATGCAATTATTAATATTAGAATTAATAAAAATACAAATAATAATAATAATAGAAATAATAAGAATAATATTAATAATCAAAATAATACTAGTAATAAGAATGATATCATTATTAACAATATTTAATAATAATAAAAATGATAATTTTTGGAAACTTTAATAATAATACTCTTAATATTATAAATAATAAATAAAATTTGTAATAACAATAGTATTATTATTAACGGTAATGATAATGATAACTATAAGATTGATAATATTATTTACCATAATATAATACTAATTATAATAATATTAATATTATTCTTGATACTAATAATATAAGTAATAACACTATAACAATTTATATACATCAAACTTCATATCTATATCATAATATTGTTAATACTAATATTTATTTTAATAATAATAATGAAAGTAATTATAGTATTATAATAACTATATTTTAACTTGCTTTATCATTTAATTATTAATATTATATTTTATATGATTACATATGTTGAATATTTAATATTTATATAAATCATATATGTTATCATATAATTATATTTGTATTTATTAATAAGAAACATATATTTTTATTCTTCTTAATAATACTTAATTATTCTGTTTATTATTTTACATTTTTAATTCAAGTGGTTAAAGTATATTTTATTAACTCAAAATATTATATATACACTTACTTTTATATATATATATATATATATATATATATATATATATATATATATATATATATATATATATATATATATATATATATATATATATATATATATATATATATATATATATATATATATCTAAATTTATTTATTTACATATTTATTTACACACAATAGTTCATGAATCGTCGAGTACGATCAAAGGGTAATTGATTACTTGAGTATAGTTTCAAATCTTTTTGAGACTCAACACTACAGACTTTGCTTATCTGTGTCGGAATCGTTTATAAGATTAAGTTTAAATTTGATCGGAAATTTCTGGGTCGTCACACGATACATAACACTCATTTCGCTTTCATTGCTCAACATGGTAACCGACCTTAACATATAATGCGCATCAATAATATCCCCAAAATAGAACATCTCGTCTATATAATATATAAATTTCAAAGTACTAACCACCACGCCCACTAGCTCTTCCGTCTAGTGAACATTCTGGGTGAGGGTGTTAAACCCGGTAGCTACCTTTAGGATTCGCGTGAATTAGGGCCATACTCGTTTCTAATTCTTAGGTTACCAAGCAATAATAATCAGGGAAAAATATTCATAACAATTAGTGGCAATTATAACGTCCAACTAATTCAATAATAATCCACAGAACTTCTGTCTGCATAATAATTCATTCGAGGAATGTTTTGCTTGTGTCTATATTGTCAAACATTTATAAAAGCATCTCAGTCCAAAAATAAAGATTTCAAAGGCATTTAATAAAGCAGTTGTAAAAACAGCGCATGTATTCTCAGTCCCAAAAATGTAAAGAGTAAAAGGGATCAAATGAACTCACGATACGATATTTTGTAGTAAAAATATGCATACGACTGAATGAACAATGCATGGTTGGCCTCGAATTCACGAACCTATATCAATTGTATATCTATTAAAACATATAAGGGAAATCACATAATTTCATTTATTAATATATATTATTTATATTTTTGTGGTTTTATAGAATTTATACTAAATTCCATTTAAAAACGTATACTTATATTATATCTTTAATTATATGTTATATATAGTTATTCGTTAAAATGATAGTCTTGAAAATAAGGATTTACTAATAATAATAATAATAATAATAATAATAATAATAATAATAATAATAATAACTTTATTAATAATGATAATACTAATAATAAATGATAATGATAATATTTAATAATAATAATAATAAGTTATTTTACTTTTATAATGAAAACAATAATATTGATAATAATACCTAATGCTAATAATGAGTAATAATAATAATAATAATAATAATAATAATAATAATAATAATAATAATAATAATAATAATAATAATAATAATAATAATAATAATAATAATAATAATAATCATAATAATAATAATAGAATTCTACCTTAAAACAAGCTCCTAAAAAGAAAACGCCATCGCCCGGGCTCGAACCCGTGACCTCTCGCTAACAAAATAACATCCTTAACCATTATACTATTTCAGCTCTGCTCATTTAAATCGACTGCTAATAATATATAACCCGAAATCGTTTCTATTTCCTCTTCTTCTCTATACTATTCGGCCCAACCATAATCATAAACTGGGAATCTTAGTCCAAGCTTTCAATAGAGTCTTCTATTTTAAAAAAAATTGTAGTTGCCTAGATTCGAACCCACGACCTCTCGTTCACCCAAAAACACTCTAAACCGTTCCTCCATTTCTGTTAATATACGAATTCTAATTTCTTTTATCTTATTTTCGTATTCATTTTCTTCATCCATCATGAATTCATTATCAATATCAACATTAAAATTTGTTAATCCTTAAGATCATCATCTTTCTAATCATCATACGGTTTTCATCATCCTATATATTTATTATTCATTTGATAAAGAAAAAAAATTAAAGCAGCGACTAGCAAAGGCAAATAGCCGATGGTTTTCTGTAGGCCCAATAGCAGTCCAGGAAGAAAAAGCCCCAATATTGTTTTTAAATGAGCCCACATAAAAATAAATTTTGTTTGATTAAATGGATCCTCCCACTAGCCCAAACTAGACACTAGTATTCCTGCATCCCAATCTAAATACCTAGGTTTGATCTAACACAGAAGAGATATACGTGGGACTTAGGATTCAAAACGTCGTCCCCATGCTGACCACTCCACCTTATATTTTATTCATATGTATCAACCACTAATCAAACCATTTACTTTGCTTTTTATCATGTGTCCTTACATTGAACAACAAAGAAAACAGAAATAATTAGATAGGTTTTATATATATCGTGCAGTAGCAATAATACAGTGGTGATGATTTTTCGATTCAAAACAGGAAAAATATAACAGTTGACAGTTTATTGAGTTTAAGTGGTTGTTTAGGATGGTGTTGGGTTTGTAAATAATAGAAAAACAGAAAAAGAAAAGAAACGGTGGAGTGTTTGGCTCGTTTGAAAAGGAAATAGAAGGTGAATTAGATCGAAAAGTAATAGTAGATTCACGATGGTTGTGGTGGTGTGGTTTTCACGAAGGAGAAAAGATAAATAGAAAACGGAAAGAAAACATTACAGCAGCTATAGTAACCTATACAATTGGGTTTGGTTTGTCACACTTTTTAAACAGAAACACAGCTGTAGTAGGAGCTGAAAGATAATAGCAGAAAATAGTTTAAAGGTTTAACTTTTGTGGTGGTTATCTATTAAGGTGAAAGTGGTGATTGGGTACAAAATAGGAAGCAAGTCTTCGATTAATATTGGTTGTGTTCAACAAGAGAAAGAAACAAAAAAATTCAAGGTGATTTGTGGAGTTTCGAGTGGTGGTGATCATGCTGATTGAGGAGATGGTTGTTTTCGGTTTGCAAGGTGGAAGAGGATAGTTTTCAAGGTGGTGAGATGGTTGTGGGTCAAGAGATACAAAACAGAAGCATTTGAAATTAAAGAACACGATGGTGGTTGCGTTGTCTTGAAGAAAACCGATACAACAGAAACAACAATTTGTTGGTGATGGCTTGGCGATGTTGAGGGTGATCAAGTGGGTTTTATGGCAGGATCACGAGAGAGAGAGAGGTAAAGATTGAGAGATGATATGGTGGTGTTGTTCCGGTTGATGATGGTGGCTTATGGGAGATGATTAGGTGGTCGGAGGTGAACGAAGGTGGTGATGTGGGAGTGATCCGATGGTAGACTAAAGGTGAACTAAGTGATGATGGCGGGTTTGATATTTATGTGGTGTTAGTATCATGTATCACATATATATAACTCTAAACTTAATCTAATACATAATAATATTAATATAATAATAATTATAATATAATTTAATAACAACACGTTGGATGAATTTGGTATGAAAAACAGTTCAGCAGCCTATGATTTAAAATTTATCTGCCGACAGTTTTCACGAACCATTATTTCGTACCCCGTTGATAATTAGTGGCGAATAAAAGTACTCATAAAAATCCCAAAATTTTATATTAAGTATATTTATTTATTTTGGTCATTATGGTATAAAATTCGATCCTTAGTTTGTTAAATAAAAATTACATCAATTGTCCCTCCCAATTCTGGGTAAAATATAAAAAGTGTTGAAACTTTAACAAATAGTTCCTAAATACATTTTTAATAAGCTTAAAATTTATAGAACTCAATTTCGGATCATCGTTTATTTTAAAATCACATAAGTTCAAATCAAACTTCTCTAAATAATAATCGAAACGTCCAACGAGTATTACAATATATATATATATATATATATATATATATATATATATATATATATATATAGATTTATTTTAATAACAATTTAATTATATCGTATATTATTATTTTAAGTTATTATATTTATATACATATATTTATATTTATTTTTATATGTATACACATTTATTTACAAATAATGATTCGTGAATCGTCGGGAATGGTCAAAGTTAAATGAATCCATATAAATAGTTCAAAAATTTTTGAGACTCAACATTATAGACTTTGCTTATCATGTCGAAATCATAAAAAGATTAAGTTTAAATTTGGTCGGAAATTTCCGGGTCGTCATAGTACCTACACATTAAAGAAATTTCGTCCTGAAATTTGATCGAGGTCATTATGGTTAACAATAAAAATGTTTTCATGACGATTATGAGTTGATAAATAGAGTTTTATCATCATTTTTGATTAATATATATATAAAATGATTTTATTATGTGAATCGTACGAGTGAAATTGTCACAAAAGATTGAGATAGAGATTTAACTTTTGACGTAGTCAAGGTGGATTTTTGGAATTCAAGGAATTTAAAGAAATCTTCTAATCAGAAAGAAAATGTAATTGTACGATTTATTAGCAAACTGTCGGAATTACGAAAGAACGGAAATATCAAGGAAAATATTTCCGTGATATGCTTAGAGATTAAGTAGAATGAAAGAGTTATGTAACATGGCACATGATGAGGGTAAGATCTGTGAACCATCATCACGTTTCATTAGAAATTCAGCATGACTTACTGTAATATAACCACGTTGGCCAGACTTCATTATATTATACTAACTCATGCTTCAATTCCCAACACTTCTCCAAAAATCATTCATAATTTAAACTCTAATTTTATAGAAGGATAGATACTAAACAGTTTCATAGATAGCACGAAAAGATAAATAATTTCGAACGAGAATATTTATGAAGATATCTTCAGAAATATCAAGGATATTTATAACTAAAGATGCGATGATGTCTTATAATTTAAAATATCTAGAATCGAAGGATGGTGCAGAACTTTTCCGCAAGGATTTAGAATAAATAGGAGTAAGATATTCATTTGAAAGTTTCAGCAGATACGGAATCATCTGGATTCGTTAAGTACATGTTTAGTCTTTGTGATTTGTCCATAGTCTCCTTCAGGGTTTGCTCAATCCATTTTTCAGTTCCAAATTTTTCTGAGTTTTGTAAACATGCTATTCTTTATCATCAAGCTTCCGAAGGTTAGGGTTATTTACAGTTGTCTACAATTTCTGCTACTTCGCTCAACTTGTTCAAAAGTTGGAGCATCGATTCGTAAACTGGGTACTTTTCAGAATTTCAAAATGGAAGATCATAATTCTAAGAGATAAATGTTATATGTATACATATAATTTTTGATGTAGAATCGTTGCGAGATTCAAAATACTGATTGCTGATTCTCAGTAATTGGTATGGCAATTCTCGTTATAAGATGTGGATGAACACATGATGGAGTTTCGATAAATATAATGATTTTTCTGAGAGATTTAAGTCAATGAGTAATGAAGTTGCTGGTAAGTTTACTGCTAATGTGGTGGGATATAAACGGTTTCCTGGTAACGATAACGAAAAGGTAAACTTATATATCAAGGTTATAATAAGGCATATCCAAATGAAAAGTCAAAATTGATTTGCTGGAGCTGTGACAAAATTGGCTAGTTTGAAAAGGGATTAAAAAGTTATTTTTGGTAATAACAACGCCAAAGGAGTTAGCACAGATACGTGTCAAACGTTTACTCGGGTTCCGAGTGTTTTTCAGGTGCATAACTATATGCATCAATATTTTCTCCCGTAGATGAAGTACGGTTGGTTCATCCTCTAGATTGAGGTGTTTTCAAGAATCATGAAAGATTTGAATGCAGATGGTAATCGTCATGATACAAATGAGGTTTAAGATGGAATCAAGTGGCAAACTTGAAGAAATGTTTAGTTTCATATGTTATAATCAATATTTTAATTCATTTTAATTGTTCAATGTTGGTAGTCCACAGTTAGTAGTCCACAATTAGTAGTTCAACAATTCATATATAGTTTAATATATAATATTCGAATTAATTAATACGTATTCGTGGCCCATTGTATACATGTCTCAGACTCGATCACAACTCAAAGTATATATTTTATTTTAGAATCAACCTCAACCCTGTATAGCTAACTCGATCATTACCGCATATAGAGTGTCTATGGTTATTCCAAATAATATATATAGATGCGTCGATATGATATGTCAAAACATTGTATACGTGTCCTGATATTTAAAACGCGTAAATAACAGTATTTAAATGACGATAAATAATGTGCATAAAATAAATAACAGAAATTAAATGACGAAAAATAAAATTTGCGAGAATTAAAATTGCGATAATTAAATTGCGATAAATAAATGTAATAAGGAATTAACAGTTAGCTAGGAACAGTTAGCTAGGATTTTGTTAGCGTGGATTCTTAACAAAATTTCTCATAGTTAATTTGTTTGTTTCTAAAAAATTTTATTTTGTCAAATGTTTTCTTCATTATGCCACTTGTTGGATTCTGATAGGTCAAAATCCAATTATGAAATTGAATGAAAATGGTTATTCTGGGGTGAACGGATACGTATATCTGTGGATGTAAGTAGATTGTAAATGACTGTTGAATCAGATTCGAAGAATGTACAGTATAACTTATTAATGTGAAATCTAAATATTCCTCGGGTATTACCTACCCGTTAAAATATTTTCACCATTAACAATTTGTACAAAAGAATTTTTAATTACAATCTTTATGAAAACATATATACATATATATTTTCTTTAGATGTAATCATGGATTTAATGAGTTAATATGATATTAAACTCATTTGGTTTACCGTTAGAACTAGAATACATAATCTCTAAAACATTAGAGATTACTTAATCGCCATGAAGAACGAAGATTATTGATGTAGAACGATACGTAGAACAATGATTATACTCAAAGTACAGAATAAGATGTTGAGGCATGGATTGTTGATGGTACTGGTGCTGTTACTGATGGTACTGTTGGTGCTGATGATGTTGCTGAAGCTGGTAAGTTTTGCACCATATTCTCCAAGGCTACAACTCGGGCGCGAAGCTCGTTGACTTCTTCCATTATTCCAGGATGATTGTAAACGAGTGGATAAATAAGGTTTAGAATTTTAGATAGAATATAATCATGGTGAGATATTCAGGAAATGAAGGTGAAAATGGTGTTTCGGACTGGTTCGCCGGTAAGTGCTTCGGGCTCATCGCCAAGAGGTAAATTCGGTTGGTGAAAAGGATCGTCTTCTTCGCGTCTCCATTGATTAAGTCGACTACGAACCCATCCCCAATTCATCCAGAATTGAAGATGACTAGTTGGTTGATCCATTTCATTTACACTGCTTTCTGAGCTTGGGTGAATATCCATATCAGAATAACTGTCGGAATGACTATCGGAATAGTTATCGGAATCCGAGGGACTCGAACTGGTTGAGGGATCCATCTCATACGATCAGGAAATTAATTTTTGATATGAAATAGATTATAGGATTTAGATTGATATTCTTAAATACATATTTTCATATGTGTGTATATATATATAATACCAAAATCCCATACGTTACGGAGGATTCTTCGGAAGTTGTCAGGCAAAGTTTACGATAATAGATACGCTATGATATGAATTTATCTATATACTATCGATGCAGTAAGTGCAGTCAGACGTGTCTAGACTTAAGAATGATAAGCAAATAATTTTTAACACGAAATGATAAGCAAAACTTTTTGACATGCAACTAAGGTCGAAGTCCAGACTCACTAATGCATCCTAACAACTATCAGTTAGACACACTAATGCAAGACCTGGTACGCTAAGAGCACCGCTCTGATACCAACTGAAGTTCCCCATTCATACCGATTATAAACAATTCACAATAATTGATTTCATTTCGAGGTACTTGACCTCTATATGATACATTTTACAAACATTGCATTCGTTTTTTAAAAAGACAAACTTTCATTACATCAAAAGTTGACGGCATGCATACCATTTCATAATATATCCAACTATAATTGACTTAGTAATAATCTTGATGAACTCAACGACTCAAATGCAACGTCTTTTGAAATATGTCATGAATGACTCCAAGTAATATCTCTAGAATGAGCAAATGCACAACGGAAGATTTCTTTAATACCTGAGAATAAACATGCTTTCAAGTGTCAACCAAAAGGTTGGTGAGTTCATAAGTTTATCGTAAACAATAAAATTCATCATTTTGATAGACCACAAGATTCAAATACAGTACACCTATCTCGTATTCGAAACCATATTTCATAATGCTTTGCAGAGTAGGTTCGTATCATTTTCTCCCCCGTAGGTTGCCTCGCGATTTTTAAATAATCGTGCACATATCTCGTGCACAAAACTAATACACATAACCTGTGTATAAAAATCATTCTCTCGATACATAACATTTATTTCGATTTCATTGCTCAACATGGTAACTGACCTTAACATATAACGCGCATCAATAATATCCCCAAAACAGAACATCTCGTCTGTATAATATATAAACTTCGAAGTACTAAACACCACGCCCACTAGCTCTTTCATCTAGTGAACATTCTGGGTGGGGGTGCTAAACCCAGTAGCTACCTTTAGGATTCGCGTGAATTAGGGCCATACCCGTTTCTAATTCTTAGGTTACCAAGCAATAATAATCATGGGAAAATATTCACAACAATTAGTGACAATTATAATGTCCAACTAATTCAATAATAATCCACAGAACTTATGTCTGCATAATAATTCATTCGATCAATGTTTTGCTTGTGTCTAGCTCGTCAAACATTTATAAAAGCATCTCAGTCCAAAAATATAGATTTCAAAGGCATTTAATAAAGCAGTTGTAAAAAGAGCGCATGTATTCTCAGTCCCAAAAATGTAAAGAGTAAAAGGGGATCAAATGAACTCACGATACGATATTTTGTAGTAAAAATATGCATACGACTGAACTGAACAATGCAAGGTTGGCCTTGATTCACGAACCTATATCAATTGTATATCTATTAAAACATATAATGGAAATCACATAATTTCATTTATTAATATATATTATTAATATTTTTGTGGTTATATAGAATTTATACTAAATTCCATTTAAAAACGTATAATTATATTATATCTTTAATTATATGTTATATATAGTTATTCGTTAAAATGATAGTCTTGAAAATAAGGATTTACTAATAATAATAATAATAACTTTATTAATAATGATAATACTAATAATAAATGATAATGATAATCTTTAATAATAATAATAATAATAATAATAATAATAATAATAAGTTATTTTATTTTTATAATGAAAACAATAATATTGATAATAATACCTAATACTAATAATGAGTAATAACAATAATAATAATAATAATAATAATAATAATAATAATAATAATAATAATAATAATAATAATAATAATAATAATAATAATAATAATAATAATAATAATAATAATAATAATAATAATAATAATAATAGAATTCTACCTTAAAACAAGCTCCTAAAAAGAAAACGCCATCGCCCGGGCATGAACCCGCGACCTCTCACTAATCCAATAACATCCTTAACCATTATATTGTTTCAGCTCTGCTCATTTAAATCGACTGCTAATAATATATAACCCGAAATCGTTTCTATTTCCTCTTCTTCTCTATACTATTCGGCCCAACAATAATTTCGGCCCAACCATAATCATAAACTGGGAATCTCGGTCTAAGCTTTAAATAGAGTCTTCTATTGTAAAAAAAATTGTAGTTGCCTAGATTCGAACCCACGACCTCTCGTTCACCTGAAAACACTCTAAACCGCTCCTCCATTTCTGTTAATATACGAATTCTAATTTCTTTTATCTTATTTTCGTATTCATTTTCTTCATCCATCATGAATTCATTATCAATATCAACTTTAAAATTTGTTAATCCTTAATATCATCATCTTTCTAATCATCATACGGTTTTCATCATCCTATATATTTATTATTCATTTGATAAAGGAAAGAAAAAAATTTAAAGCAGCGACGAACAAAGGCAAATAGCCGATGGTTTTCTACAGGCCCAATAGCAGTCCAGGAAGAAACGCCCCAATATTGTTTTTAAACGAACCCATATAAAAATCAATTTGTTTGATTAAATGGATCCTCCCACTAGCCCAAACTAGACACTAGTATTTGAAATGTCCCGTTCTTATTGATTAAAAACGTTCCATATTAATTGATTTCGTTGCGAGGTTTTGACCTCTATATGAGACATTTTTCAAAGACTGCATTCATTTTAAAACAAACCATAACCTTTATTTCATCAATAAAGGTTTAAAAAGCTTTACGTAGATTATCAAATAATGATAATCTAAAATATCCTGTTTACACACAACCATTACATAATGGTTTACAATACAAATATGTTACAACAAAATAAGTTTCTTGAATGCAGTTTTTACACAATATCATACAAGCATGGACTCCAAATCTCGTCCTTATTTAAGTATGCGACAGCGGAAGCTCTTAATAATCACCGGAGAATAAACATGCTTAAAACGTCAACAAAAATGTTGGTGAGTTATAGGTTTAACCTATATATATCAAATCATAATAATAGACCACAAGATTTCATATTTCAATACACATCCCATACATAGAGATAAAAATCATTCATATGGTGAACACCTGGTAATCGACATTAACAAGATGCATATATAAGAATATCCCCATCATTCCGGGACACCCTTCGGATATGATATAAATTTCGAAGTACTAAAGCATCCGGTACTTTGGATGGGGTTTGTTAAGCCCAATAGATCTATCTTTAGGATTCGCGTCAATTAGGGTGTCTGTTCCCTAATTCTTAGATTACCAGACTTAATAAAAAGGGGCATATTCGATTTCGATAATTCAACCATAGAATGTAGTTTCACGTACTTGTGTCTATTTTGTAAATCATTTATAAAACCTGCATGTATTCTCATCCCAAAAATATTAGATTTTAAAAGTGGGACTATAACTCACTTTCACAGATTTTTACTTCGTCGGGAAGTAAGACTTGGCCACTGGTTGATTCACGAACCTATAACAATATATACATATATATCAAAGTATGTTCAAAATATATTTACAACACTTTTAATATATTTTGATGTTTTAAGTTTATTAAGTCAGCTGTCCTCGTTAGTAACCTACAACTAGTTGTCCACAGTTAGATGTACAGAAATAAATCGATAAATATTATCTTGAATCAATCCACGACCCAGTGTATACGTATCTCAGTATTGATCACAACTCAAACTATATATATTTTGGAATCAACCTCAACCCTGTATAGCTAACTCCAACATTCACATATAGAGTGTCTATGGTTGTTCCGAAATATATATAGATGTGTCGACATGATAGGTCGAAACATTGTATACGTGTCTATGGTATCTTAAGATTACATAATATACAATACAAGTTGATTAAGTTATGGTTGGAATAGATTTGTTACAAATTTTCACGTAGCTAAAATGAGAAAAATTATCCAATCTTGTTTTACCCATAACTTCTTCATTTTAAATCCGTTTTGAGTGAATCAAATTGCTATGGTTTCATATTGAACTCTATTTTATGAATCTAAATAGAAAAAGTATAGGTTTATAGTCGGAAAAATAAGATACAAGTCATTTTTGTAAAGGTAGTCATTTCAGTCGAAAGAACGACGTCTAGATGACCATTTTAGAAAACATACTTCCACTTTGAGTTTAACCATAATTTTTGGATATAGTTTCATGTTCATAATAAAAATCATTTTCTCAGAATAACAAATTTTAAATCAAAGTTTATCATAGTTTTTAATTAACTAACCCAAAACAGCCCGCGGTGTTACTACGACGGCGTAAATCCGGTTTTACGGTGTTTTTCGTGCTTCCAGGTTTTAAATCATTAAGTTAGCATATCATATAGATATAGAACATGTGTTTAGTTGATTTTAAAAGTCAAGTTAGAAGGATTAACTTTTCTTTGCGAACAAGTTTAGAATTAACTAAACTATGTTCTAGTGATTACAAGTTTAAACCTTCGAATAAGATAGCTTTATATATATGAATCGAATGATGTTATGAACATCATTACTACCTTAAGTTCCTTGGATAAACCTACTGGAAAAGAGAAAAATGGATCTAGCTTCAACGGATCCTTGGATGGCTCGAAGTTCTTGAAGCAGAATCGTGACACGAAAACAAGTTCAAGTAAGATCATCACTTGAAATAAGATTGTTATAGTTATAGAAATTGAACCAAAGTTTGAATATGATTATTACCTTGTATTAGAATGATAACCTACTGTAAGAAACAAAGATTTCTTGAGGTTGGATGATCACCTTACAAGATTGGAAGTGAGCTAGCAAACTTGAAAGTATTCTTGATTTTATGTAACTAGAACTTGTAGAATATATGAAGAACACTTAGAACTTGAAGATAGAACTTGAGAGAGATCAATTAGATGAAGAAAATTGAAGAATGAAAGTGTTTGTAGGTGTTTTTGGTCATTGGTGTATGGATTAGATATAAAGGATATGTAATTTTGTTTTCATGTAAATAAGTCATGAATGATTACTCATATTTTTGTAATTTTATGAGATATTTCATGCTAGTTGCCAAATGATGGTTCCCACATGTGTTAGGTGACTCACATGGGCTGCTAAGAGCTGATCATTGGAGTGTATATAACAATAGTACATACATCTAAAAGTTGTGTATTGTACGAGTACGAATACGGGTGCATACGAGTAGAATTGTTGATGAAACTGAACGAGGATGTAATTGTAAGCATTTTTGTTAAGTAGAAGTATTTTGATAAGTGTATTGAAGTCTTTCAAAAGTGTATAAATACATATTAAAACACTACATGTATATACATTTTAACTGAGTCGTTAAGTCATCGTTAGTCGTTACATGTAAGTGTTGTTTTGAAACCTTTAGGTTAACGATCTTGTTAAATGTTGTTAACCCAATGTTTATAATATAAAATGAGATTTTAAATTATTATATTATCATGATATTATCATGTATGAATATCTCTTAATATGATATATATATATACATTAAATGTCTTTACAAAGATAATCGTTACATATATGTCTCGTTTAAAAATCATTAAGTTAGTAGTCTTGTTTTTACATATGTAGTTCATTGTTAATATACTTAATGATATGTTTACTTATCATAGTATCATGTTAACTATATATATATATATATATATATATCCATATATATGTCATCATATAGTTTTTACAAGTTTTAACGTTCGTGAATCACCGGTCAACTTGGGTGGTCAATTGTCTATATGAAACATATTTCAATTAATCAAATCTTAACAAGTTTGATTGCTTAACATGTTGGAAACATTTAATCATGTAAATATCAATCTCAATTAATATATATAAACATGGAAAAGTTCGGGTCACTACAGTACCTACCCGTTAAATAAATTTCGTCCCGAAATTTTAAGCTGTTTAAGGTGTTGACGAATCTTCTGGAAATAGATGCGGGTATTTCTTATTCATCTGATCTTCACGCTCCCAGGTGAACTCGGGTCCTCTACGAGCATTCCATCGAACCTTAACAATTGGTATCTTGTTTTGCTTAAGTCTTTTAACCTCACGATCCATTATTTCGACGGGTTCTTCGATGAATTGAAGTTTTTCGTTGATTTGGATTTCATCTAACGGAATAGTGAGATCTTCTTTAGCAAAACATTTCTTCAAATTCGAGACGTGGAAAGTGTTATGTACAGCCGCGAGTTGTTGAGGTAACTCAAGTCGGTAAGCTACTGGTCCGACACGATCAATAATCTTGAATGGTCCAATATACCTTGGATTTAATTTCCCTCGTTTACCAAATCGAACAACGCCTTTCCAAGGTGCAACTTTAAGCATGACCATCTCTCCAATTTCAAATTCTATATCTTTTCTTTTAATGTCAGCGTAGCTCTTTTGTCGACTTTGGGCGGTTTTCAACCGTTGTTGAATTTGGATGATCTTCTCGGTAGTTTCTTGTATAATCTCTAGACCCGTAATCTGTCTATCCCCCACTTCACTCCAATAAATCGGAGACCTACACTTTCTACCATAAAGTGCTTCAAACGGCGCCATCTCAATGCTTGAATGGTAGCTGTTGTTGTAGGAAAATTCTGCTAACGGTAGATGTCGATCCCAACTGTTTCCGAAATCAATAACACATGATCGTAGCATGTCTTCAAGCGTTTGTATCGTCCTTTCTCTCTGCCCATCAGTTTGTGGATGATAGGCAGTACTCATGTCTAGACGAGTTCCTAATGCTTGCTGTAATGTCTGCCAGAATCTTGAAATAAATCTGCCATCCCTATCAGAGATAATAGAGATTGGTATTCCATGTCTGGAGATGACTTCCGTCAAATACAGTCGTGCTAACTTCTCCATCTTGTCATCTTCTCTTATTGGCAGGAAGTGTGCTGATTTGGTGAGACGATCAACTATTACCCAAATAGTATCAAAACCACTTGCAGTCCTTGGCAATTTAGTGATGAAATCCATGGTAATGTTTTCCCATTTCCATTCCGGGATTTCGGGTTGTTGAAGTAGACCTGATGGTTTCTGATACTCAGCTTTGACCTTAGAACACGTCAAACATTCTCCTACGTATTTAGCAACATCGGCTTTCATACCCGGCCACCAAAAATGTTTCTTGAGATCCTTGTACATCTTCCCCGTTCCAGGATGTATTGAGTATCTGGTTTTATGAGCTTCCCTAAGTACCATTTCTCTCATATCTCCAAATTTTGGTACCCAAATCCTTTCAGCCCTATACCGGGTTCCGTCTTCCCGAATATTAAGATGCTTCTCCGATCCTTTGGGTATTTCATCCTTTAAATTTCCCTCTTTTAAAACTCCTTGTTGCGCCTCCTTTATTTGAGTAGTAAGGTTATTATGAATCATTATATTCATAGATTTTACTCGAATGGGTTCTCTGTCCTTCCTGCTCAAGGCATCGGCTACCACATTTGCCTTCCCCGGGTGATAACGAATCTCAAAGTCATAATCATTCAACAATTCAATCCACCTACGCTGCCTCATATTCAGTTGTTTCTGATTAAATATGTGTTGAAGACTTTTGCGGTCGGTATATATAATACTTTTGACCCCATATAAGTAGTGCCTCCAAGTCTTTAATGCAAAAACAACCGCGCCTAATTCCAAATCATGCGTCGTATAATTTTGTTCGTGAATCTTCAATTGTCTAGACGCATAAGCAATCACCTTCGTTCGTTGCATTAATACACAACTGAGACCTTGCTTTGATGCGTCACAATAAATCACAAAATCATCATTCCCTTCAGGCAATGACAATATAGGTGCCGTAGTTAGCTTTTTCTTCAATAACTGAAACGCTTTCTCTTGTTCATCATTCCATTCAAATTTCTTCCCTTTATGCGTTAATGCAGTCAAGGGTTTTGCTATTCTGGAAAAGTCTTGGATGAACCTTCTGTAGTAACCGGCTAGTCCTAAAAACTGGCGTATGTGTTTCGGAGTTTTCGGGGTTTCCCACTTTTCAACAGTTTCTATCTTTGCCGGATCCACCTTAATACCTTCTTTGTTCACTATGTGACTGAGGAATTGAACTTCTTCCAACCAAAATGCACACTTTGAAAACTTAGCGTACAATTCTTCCTTCCTCAATACTTCTAACACCTTTCTCAAATGTTCACTGTGTTCTTGGTCATTCTTTGAGTAAATAAGTATGTCATCAATAAAAACAATGACAAACTTGTCAAGGTATGGTCCACACACTCGGTTCATAAGGTCCATGAACATAGCTGGTGCATTAGTTAAACCAAACGGCATGACCATAAACTCGTAATGACCGTAACGTGTCCTGAAAGCAGTCTTTGGAATATCATCTTCTTTCACCCGCATTTGATGATACCCGGAACGTAAGTCAATCTTTGAATAAACAGACGAGCCTTGTAGTTGATCAAATAAGTCATCGATTCCCAGTAGTGGGTAGCGGTTCTTGATGGTAAGTTTGTTCAACTCTCGGTAGTCGATACACAACCTGAATGTACCATCTTTCTTCTTGACAAACAAAACAGGAGCTCCCCACGGTGATGTGCTTGGTCGAATGAAACCACGCTCTAAAAGTTCTTGTAATTGGCTTTGCAGTTCTTTCATCTCGCTGGGTGCGAGTCTGTAAGGAGCACGAGCTATTGGTACAGCTCCTGGTACAAGATCTATTTGAAATTCAACGGATCGATGTGGGGGTAATCCCGGTAATTCTTTCGGAAATACATCGGGAAATTCTTTTGCAATGGGAACATCATTGATGCTCTTTTATTCAGTTTGTACTTTCTCGACGTGTGCTAAAATAGCATAACAACCTTTTCTTATTAGTTTTTGTACCTTCAAATTACTAATAAGATGTAGCTTCGTGTTGCCCTTTTCTCCGTACACCATTAAGGGTTTTCCTTTTTCTCGTATAATGCGAATTGCATTTTTGTAACAAACGATCTCTGCTTTCACTTCTTTCAACCAGTCCATACCGATTATCACATCAAAACTCCCTAACTCTACTGGTATCAAATCAATCTTAAATGTTTCGCTAACCAGTTTAATTTCTCGATTCCGACATATATTATCTGCTGAAATTAATTTACCATTTGCTAATTCGAGTAAAAATTTACTATCCAAAGGCGTCAATGGACAACTTAATTTAGCACAAAAATCTCTACTCATATAGCTTCTATCCGCACCCGAATCAAATAAAATGTAAGCAGATTTATTGTCAATAAGAAACGTACCCGTAACAAGCTCCGGGTCTTCCTGTGCCTCTGCCGCATTAATATTGAAAACTCTTCCGCGGCCTTGTCCATTCGTGTTCTCCTGGTTCGGGCAATTTCTAATAATGTGGCCCGGTTTTCCACATTTATAACAAACTACATTGGCATAACTTGCTCCGACACTACTTGCTCCGCCATTACTCGTTCCGACACCATTTGTTCCTTTCGTTCTGTTAACCCCTGGTCCGTAGACCTCACACTTCGCCGCGCTATGACCATTTCTTTTACACTTGTTGCAAAATTTGGTGCAGAACCCCGAGTGATACTTTTCACACCTTTGGCATAGCTGCTTCTGATTGTTGTTGTTGTTGTTGCGGTTATTATTGTTGTTGGGATGATTGTTGTAGTTGCTGTTGTTGTTGTTGTTGTTGTTGTTGTTGTTGTTGTTGTTGTTGGGCCGTTTGTTGTAGTTGCGATTGATGTTGCGATTGTTGGGATAATTGTTGCGATTATTGTTGTAATTGCTGTTGTTGTTGTTGTATTGGTGATTCTTTTTCACCGTTTTCCTCCCACTTTCTTTTGACTTGCTTCACATTGGCCTCTTCAGCAGTCTGTTCTTTAATTCTTTCTTCAATCTGGTTCACTAGTTTGTGAGCCATTCTACATGCCTGTTGTATGGAGGCGGGCTCGTGTGAACTTATATCTTCTTGGATTCTTTCCGGTAATCCTTTCACAAACGCGTCGATCTTCTCTTCCTCATCTTCGAATGCTACCGGACACAATAGGCACAATTCTGTGAATCGTCTTTCGTACGTGGTAATATCAAATCCTTGGGTTCGTAACCCTCTAAGTTCTGTCTTGAGCTTATTGACCTCAGTTCTGGGACGGTACTTCTCGTTCATCAAGTGCTTGAATGCTGACCACGGTAGTGCGTACGCATCATCTTGTCCCACTTGCTCTAGATAGGTATTCCACCATGTTAACGCAGAACCTGTGAAGGTATGCGTAGCGTACTTTACTTTGTCCTCTTCAGGACACTTACTTATGGCAAACACCGATTCGACCTTCTCGGTCCACCGTTTCAATCCGATCGGTCCTTCGGTTCCATCAAATTCCAAAGGTTTGCAAGCAGTGAATTCTTTGTAGGTGCATCCTACACGATTTCCTGTACTGCTAGATCCAAGGTTATTATTGGTATGTAGCGCAGCCTGTACTGCGGCTATGTTTGAAGCTAGAAAAGTACGAAATTCCTCTTCATTCATATTCACGGTGTGTCGAGTAGTCGGTGCCATTTCCTTCAAAATAGTCAAATGGAACAAGTTAATCATACAGAATATTAAGAGTAGTTAATAGTATTTCGTAGCATAATATGAACTCATTTATAAAAGCTTTTTCTTCATATTAGCGTTTTATAAGTTTAAATTCGGGTAGTACCTACCCGTTAAGTTCATACTTAGTAGCTAATATACAATTCAACTACTACAATTCTATATGAAAAACTGATTATAATAATATTTCGCGTTCAAACTTTTACACAATATTTTACAAACTTACAATACCGCTTATTTTACATATAGCATGAAATATAGCACACAATAAATTTGATACAAGATGGTTGTGAAGATAATTCTAGCTAGTACACAAGTCGTTCAGCAAAGGCAATAAAGACACGTAATTCATACGTCCAGAAACAAGTCATGCATTCTGGTTTTACTAGGATTACTTCCCATCCTTGGTCTTGTGGAACAAAACCATTATGGCCGTTGATAAGACAGCGTGTTGTAACGTCGTCAAAGGGACGAGGGTTACGTAATGTCCAACAGTCCCGTAACAATCTAAAAACCTCATTTCTTACCCCAATTACCGACTCCGTCACTTGTGGGAACGTTTTGTTTAATAGTTGTAGCCCGATGTTCTTGTTCTCACTTTGGTGAGAAGCGAACATTACTAATCCGTAAGCATAACATGCTTCTTTATGTTGCATGTTAGCCACTTTTTCTAAATCACGAAGTCCAATATTCGGATATATTGAGTCAAAATAATTTCTTAACCCATTGCGTAAAATAGCATTTGGGTTCCCCGCAATATATGCGTCAAAGTAAACACATCGTAACTTATGGATTTCCCAATGTGATATCCCCCATCTTTCGAACGAAAGCCTTTTATAAACCAAGGCATTCTTGGAACGTTCTTCAAATGTCTTACAAACTGATCTCGCCTTAAATAGTTGTGCCGAAGAATTCTGACCGACTCTAGACAAGATTTCATCAATCATGTCTCCGGGTAGGTCTCTTAAAATATTGGGTTGTCTATCCATTTTATGTTTTTATACTGTAAAATAGACAAGAGTTAGATTCATAAAAAAAAAAATACTTATTAATACAAGCAATTTTTACATATATCATAAAGCATAAGCACACTATATTACAGATATTACACCACACGAATACAACTATCTTATTCCGACTCGCTTGTTTCTTCTTCTTCGGTTTTGGATCGTTTTGCCAAGTTTCTAGGGATATATGATGTTCCCCTAATACGAGCCGTCGTTTTCCACATTGGTTTAGAGGTTCCCGGGTCATTGTTACAACTTAAGGACTTCGGGGGTTGACGATACATATAAAGTTCATCGGGGTTGAAATTAGATTTCTCTATTTTTATGCCCTTTCCCTTATTATTTTCTTTTGCCTTTTTAAATCCAGTTGGGGTAATTTCTATAACATCATCGGAATTCTCGTCGGAATCCGATTCATCGGAGAATTGGTAATCCTCCCAATATTTTGCTCCCTTGGCGGAAACACCATTGACCATAATTAACCTTGGTCGGTTGGTTGAGGATTTTCTTTTACTTAACCATTTTATTATTTCCCCCACCGGTTCTATTTCTTCATCCGGTTCCGATTCTTCTTCCGGTTCCGATTCTTCTTCCGGTTCCGATTCTTCTTCCGGTTCTGACTCTTCTTCCGGTTCCTCTTCGGGAACTTGTGAATCAGTCCACGAATCATTCCAATTTACATTTGACTCTTCATTATTATTAGGTGAGTCAATGGGACTTGTTCTAGAGGTAGACATCTATCACATAATATCAAACGCGTTAAGAGATTAATATATCACATAATATTCACATGTTAAAAATATATAGTTTCCAACAAAATTTGTTAAGCAATCATTTTTCAAGTAAACACGGTCGAAGTCCAGACTCACTAATGCATCCTAGCAAACTCGATAAGACACACTAATGCAAAATTCTGGTTCTCTAAGACCAACGCTCGGATACCAACTGAAATGTCCCATTCTTATTGATTAAAAACGTTCCATATTAATTGATTTCGTTGCGAGGTTTTGACCTCTATATGAGACATTTTTCAAAGACTGCATTCATTTTAAAACAAACCATAACCTTTATTTCATCAATAAAGGTTTAAAAAGCTTTACGTAGATTATCAAATAATGATAATCTAAAATATCCTGTTTACACACAACCATTACATAATGGTTTACAATACAAATATGTTACAACAAAATAAGTTTCTTGAATGCAGTTTTTACACAATATCATACAAGCATGGACTCCAAATCTCGTCCTTATTTAATTATGCGACAGCGGAAGCTCTTAATAATCACCTGAGAATAAACATGCTTAAAACGTCAACAAAAATGTTGGTGAGTTATAGGTTTAACCTATATATATCAAATCATAATAATAGACCACAAGATTTCATATTTCAATACACATCCCATACATAGAGATAAAAATCATTCATATGATGAACACCTGGTAACCGACATTAACAAGATGCATATATAAGAATATCCCCATCATTCCAGGACACCCTTCGGATATGATATAAATTTCGAAGTACTAAAGCATCCGGTACTTTGGATGGGGTTTGTTAAGCCCAATAGATCTATCTTTAGGATTCGCGTCAATTAGGGTGTCTGTTCCCTAATTCTTATATTACCAGACTTAATAAAAAGGGGCATATTCGATTTCGATAATTCAACCATAGAATGTAGTTTCACGTACTTGTGTCTATTTTGTAAATCATTTATAAAACCTGCATGTATTCTCATCCCAAAAATATTAGATTTTAAAAGTGGGACTATAACTCATTTTCACAGATTTTTACTTCGTCGGGAAGTAAGACTTGGCCACTGGTTGATTTACGAACCTATAACAATATATACATATATATCAAAGTATGTTCAAAATATATTTACAACACTTTTAATATATTTTGATGTGTTAAGTTTATTAAGTCAGCTGTCCTCGTTAGTAACCTACAACTAGTTGTCCACAGTTAGATGTACAGAAATAAATCGATAAATATTATCTTGAATCAATCCACGACCCAGTGTATACGTATCTCAGTATTGATCACAACTCAAACTATATATATTTTGGAATCAACCTCAACCCTGTATAGCTAACTCCAACATTCACATATAGAGTGTCTATGGTTGTTCCGAAATATATATAGATGTGTCGACATGATAGGTCGAAACATTGTATACGTGTCTATGGTATCTCAAGATTACATAATATACAATACAAGTTGATTAAGTTATGGTTGGAATAGATTTGTTACCAATTTTCACGTAGCTAAAATGAGAAAAATTATCCAATCTTGTTTTACCCATAACTTCTTCATTTTAAATCCGTTTTGAGTGAATCAAATTGCTATGGTTTCATATTGAACTCTATTTTATGAATCTAAATAGAAAAAGTATAGGTTTATAGTCGGAAAAATAAGATACAAGTCGTTTTTGTAAAGGTAGTCATTTCAGTCGAAAGAACGACGTCTAGATGACCATTTTAGAAAACATACTTCCACTTTGAGTTTAACCATAATTTTTGGATATAGTTTCATGTTCATAATAAAAATCATTTTCTCAGAATAACAAATTTTAAATCAAAGTTTATCATAGTTTTTAATTAACTAACCCAAAACAGCCCGCGGTGTTACTACGACGGCGTAAATCCGGTTTTACGGTGTTTTTCGTGTTTCCAGGTTTTAAATCATTAAGTTAGCATATCATATAGATATAGAACATGTGTTTAGTTGATTTTAAAAGTCAAGTTAGAAGGATTAACTTTTGTTTGCGAACAAGTTTAGAATTAACTAAACTATGTTCTAGTGATTACAAGTTTAAACCTTCGAATAAGATAGCTTTATATATATGAATCGAATGATGTTATGAACATCATTACTACCTTAAGTTCCTTGGATAAACCTACTGGAAAAGAGAAAAATGGATCTAGCTTCAACGGATCCTTGGATGGCTCGAAGTTCTTGAAGCAGAATCATGACACGAAAACAAGTTTAAGTAAGATCATCACTTGAAATAAGATTGTTATAGTTATAGAAATTGAACCAAAGTTTGAATATGATTATTACCTTGTATTAGAATGATAACCTACTGTAAGAAACAAAGATTTCTTGAGGTTGGATGATCACCTTACAAGATTGGAAGTGAGCTAGCAAACTTGAAAGTATTCTTGATTTTATGTAACTAGAACTTGTAGAATATATGAAGAACACTTAGAACTTGAAGATAGAACTTGAGAGAGATCAATTAGATGAAGAAAATTGAAGAATGAAAGTGTTTGTAGGTGTTTTTGGTCATTGGTTTATGGATTAGATATAAAGGATATGTAATTTTGTTTTCATGTAAATAAGTCATGAATGATTACTCATATTTTTGTAATTTTATGAGATATTTCATGCTAGTTGCCAAATGATGGTTCCCACATGTGTTAGGTGACTCACATGGGCTGCTAAGAGCTGATCATTGGAGTGTATATACCAATAGTACATACATCTAAAAGTTGTGTATTGTACGAGTACGAATACGGGTGCATACGAGTAGAATTGTTGATGAAACTGAACGAGGATGTAATTGTAAGCATTTTTGTTAAGTAGAAGTATTTTGATAAGTGTATTGAAGTCTTTCAAAAGTGTATAAATACATATTAAAACACTACATGTATATACATTTTAACTGAGTCGTTAAGTCATCGTTAGTCGTTACATGTAAGTGTTGTTTTGAAACCTTTAGGTTAACGATCTTGTTAAATGTTGTTAACCCAATGTTTATAATATCAAATGAGATTTTAAATTATTATATTATCATGATATTATCATGTATGAATATCTCTTAATATGATATATATATACATTAAATGTCTTTACAAAGATAATCGTTACATATATGTCTCGTTTAAAAATCATTAAGTTAGTAGTCTTGTTTTTACATATGTAGTTCATTGTTAATATACTTAATGATATGTTTACATATCATAATATCATGTTAACTATATATATAACCATATATATGTCATCATATAGTTTTTACAAGTTTTAACGTTCGTGAATCACCGGTCAACTTGGGTGGTCAATTGTCTATATGAAACCTATTTCAATTAATCAAGTCTTAACAAGTTTGATTGCTTAACATGTTGGAAACATTTAATCATGTAAATATCAATCTCAATTAATATATATAAACATGGAAAAGTTCGGGTCACTACAGTATTCCTGCAGCCCAATCTAAATACCTAGGTTTGATCTAACACAGAAGATATATACGTGGGACTTAGGATTCAAAACGTCGTCCCCATGCTGACCCCTCCACCTTATATTTTATTCATATGTATCAATCACTAATCAAACCATTTACTTTGCCTTTTATCATGTGTCCTTACATTGAACAACAAAGAAAACATAAATAATTAGATAGGTTTTATATACATCGTGCAGTAGCAACAATACAGTGGTGATGATTTTTCGGTTCAAAACAGGAAACAGATAACAGGTGACGGTTTATTAAGTTTAAGTGGTTGTTTAGGATGGTGTTGGGTTTGTAAATAACAGAAAAACAGAAAAAGAAAAGAAACAGTGAAGTGTTTGGCTGATTTGAAAAGGAAATAGAAGCTGAATTAGATCGAAAAGTAATAGTAGATTCACGATGGTTGTGGTGGTGTGGTTTTCATGAAGGAGAAAGCATAAATAGAAAACAGAAAGAAAACATTATAGCAGCTACAATAACCTAAACAATTAGGTTTGGTTTGTCACGGTTTTTAAACAGAAACACAGCTATAGCAGGAGCTGAAAGATAACAGCAGAAAATAGTTTAAAGGTTTAACTTTTGTGGTGGTTATCTATTAAGGTGAAAGTGGTGATTGGGTACAAAATAGGAAGCAATTCTTCGATTAATATTGGTTGTGTTCAACAAGAGAAAGAAACAAAAAAAAATATTCAAGGTGATTTATGGAGTTGCGAGTGGTGGTGATCATGATGATTGAGGAGATAGTTGTTTTGGGTTTGCAAGGTGGAAGAGGATGGTTTTCAAGGTGGTGAGATGGTTGTGGGTCAAGAGATACAAAACAGAAGCATTTGAAATTAAAGAACACGATTGTGGTTGTGTTGTCTTGACGAAAACCGATACAACAGAAACAACAATTTGTTGGTGATGGCTTGGCGATGTTGAGGGTGATCGAATGGGTTTTATGGCAGGATCACGAGAGAGAGAGAGAGAGAGAGGTAAAGAGAGAGAGAGAGATGAGATGGTGGTGTTGTTCCGTTGATGATGGTGGCGTATGGGAGATGATAAGGTGGCCGGAGGTGAACAAAGGTGGTGATGTGGGAGTGGTCCGATGGTAGACTGAAGGTGAACTAAGTGATGATGGCGGGTTTGATATTTGTGTGGTGTTAGTATCATGTATCACATATATATAACTCTAAACTTAATCTAATAAATAATAATATTAATATAATAATAATTATAATATAATTTAATAACAACACGTTGGATGAATTTGGTATGAAAAACAGTTCAGCAACCTATGATTTTAAATTTATCTGCCGACAGTTTTCACGGACCATTATTTCGTACCCCGTTGATAATTAGTGGCGAATAAAAGTGCTCATAAAAATCCCAAAATTTTATATTAAGTATATTTATTTATTTTGGTCATTATGGTATAAAATTCGATCCTTAGTTTGTTAAATAAAAATTACATCAATTGTCCCTCCCAATTCTGGGTAAAATATAAAAAGTGTTGAAACTTTAACAAATAGTTCCTAAATACATTTTTAATAAGCCTAAAATTTATAGAACTCAATTTCGGATCACCGTTTATTTTAAAATCACATAAGTTCGAATCAAACTTCTCTAAATAATAATCGAAAAGTCCAACGAGTATTACAATCTTTAAATAATTATATTTGATATACTCTATATATATATATATATATATATATATATATATATATATATATATATATATATATATATATATTTTAATAACAATTTAATTATATCGTATATTATTATTTTAAGTTATTATATATATATATATATATATACATTTATTTATATTTATATGTATACACATTTATTTACAAATAATGATTCGTGAATCGTCGGGAATGGTCAAAGTTAAATGAATCCATATAAATAGTTCAAAATTTTTTGAGATTCAACATTACAGACTTTGCTTATCATGTCGAAATCATAAAAAGATTAAGTCTAAATTTGGTCAGAAATTTCCGGGTCGTCACAATTCAATGCATCAAAAGTTCATATTTAAGTCTATCAAACCCTAACCAAGATCACAAAATCAATAATCATGTTAGTGAAGTTTTCTTAATCAACCTACACATCAAATGAAGCTAGTGATGCTAGTAACACATTTAATACATGAACTTTAACATAACAACAACATTTAATCATCTAAAACTCAAGATTAAACACACACTTTTCAAGTTCAAGTTAGTTACACTAAAACAACAAAATCGAGCATACGAATCATATATTCATGTTAGACTCGAGCCATAGACACTAACTAACACTTTTATAACTCAAAAACTTCAAGAATATAAAATCTAGTGTTTTTATAAAGTTACCCAAACGAGATGAAGTTGGTATGGATTCGAAGAGGAAGATGCAAGGATTCCGAATATGTAATTTGTTTTAGGTGATGCTTGCTAGATCTTGAATAGATGATGAATTCTTGAATTGGGTGTTGAGAGTAAAAGATGGAAGTATTAAAGTGAGGAGGTGGAGTGAATGGAGGAGATGGATGTTTGACCCTTTGACCTAGTCACCTTTTTGCCCATTTGACAACATTAATCCCTTGACTTTGAAAGCGGTTGGGTGAATTAACCAAGCAAATTAACTTAAATACGTAGAGTAAACGAGAGGTGTTATAATTATATAACGGACTTTAAATTAAGTAAACGGAAAGTAAACAGAAAAAGGCGGGATGTTACACTAGCAATGTTGTGATTGTGATGGTAAGTCTTAATCTTAATTTCCTTACTTTAATTAGTGTTAAGGGTTAGGGTTTGGGTTAGTGATGAGCATAAAACCCATTTGTTAGCGATTTGAGGGTTTTGGGTAAGATTGGGCCATAAGGACTAAAAGATGACTAACCTAGGGTTTTGAAATGATAAATGAGTTTATGGGTCTTAAATGGTTAGTAAATAACTAGCACACTTTGTGGTTAAGTGAATGGGTGTTATTTGGGTTATGGGTGACCCAAATGGGTGTGTTAACTTTGAAATGGGTCAAATGAGTCTTGGGTGACCTAAGTTGTTAAATGAGTATGAAAACACACTAACCCTTGCATTAATAAGTGTATTAAGACCATGTTTGGCTAGTGTTAGGGTTTTTGGCGAAGTTGACCCAATATTAGGGTTAAGAGTGCAAATGGGTCGAAATTGCACTATGGGTCAAAATGACACTAGGATGGTGAGTAAGTTGGTTGACCAACTTGATTGTGTGATTGATTATATGCATAATGTAATAGGTACATTACATTGAAGGTTGCAAGCTAGATTATCATTCACAAAAGGCGTTAAGGTGAGTGGAATAATTATATATGTATGTATATGATTTATTTACTTGTGGGATATGGGTTAAAGTTCAATGTTGATGATACCATATCCTAGAGTGTATTATTCTTTCGTTGAGGGTTTAAAGTTCGATAGTGACGATACCTCAAGTATGGATTTAAAGTTCGATGTTGACGAAGCCATACCACTATTGTAGTGACATTTGATGAGGTTTTAATGAAATGCCCCGTTCATATAGATTATAAACATTACATAATAATTGATTTCATTGCAAGGTATTTGACCTCTATATGATACATTTTACAAACATTGCATTCGTTTTTAAAAGACAAACTTTAATTACAACAAAAGTGGACAGGCATGCATACCATTTCATAATATATCCAAACTATATATGACTTAATATGTCCTCCACTTAATAATAATCTTGTTGAACTCAAAGACTCAATGCAATGTCTTTTGAAATATGAAATGACCCGTTCATATTGATTATAAACGTTCCATATTAATTTATTTCGTCGCGAGGTTTTGACCTCTATATGAGACATTTTTCAAAGACTGCATTCATTTTAAAAAGCATTACGTAGATTATCAAATAATGATAATCTAAAATATACCGTTTACACACGACCATTACATAATGGTTTACAATAAGAATATATTACATCAAAATAAGTTTCTTGAATGCAGTTTTTACATAATATCATACAAGCATGGACTCCAAATCTTATCCTTATTTTAGTATGCAACAGCGGAAGCTCTTAATAATCACCTGAGAATAAACATGCTTAAAACGTCAACAAAAATGTTGGTGATTTATAGGTTTAACTAATAATAGACCACAAGATTTCATATTTCAATATACATCCCATACATAGAGATAAAAATCATTCATATGGTGAACACCTGGTAACCGACATTAACAAGATGCATATAAGAATATCCCCTATCATTCCGGGAAATCCTTCGGACATGATAAAAACGAATTCAAAGTACTAAAGCATCCGGTACTTTGGATGGGGTTCGTTAGGTCCAATAGATCTATCTTTAGGATTCGCGTCAATTAGTAGATCGGTTTACTAATTCCTAGGTTACCAAGCAAAAGGGGCATATTCGGCTTGGATCATTCACCCATATAATGCAGTTTTATTTACTTGTGTCTATTTCGTAAAACATTTATAAAACTGCATGTATTCTCATCCCAAAATATTAGATTTTAAAAGTAGGACTATAACTCACTTTCACAGATTTTTACTTCGTCGGGAAGTAAGACTTGGCCACTGGTCGATTCACGAACCTATAACAAATATATACATATATATCAAAGTATGTTCAAAATATATTTACAACACTTTTAATACATTTTGATGTTTTAAGTTTATTAAGTCAGTTGTCCTCGTTAGTAACCTACAACTAGTTGTCCATAGTTAAATGTACAGAAATAAATTGATATGTATTATCTTGAATCAATCCACGACCCAGTGTATACACGTCTGAGGCTAGATCACAACTCAAAGTATATATATTTTTGGAATCAACCTCAACCTTGTATAGTTAACTCCAATATTACTGCAAATAGAGTGTCTATTGTTGTTCCAAATAATATATATAGATGGGTCGATATGATATGTCAAAACATTTGCATACGTGTCTATGGTATCCCAAGATTACATAATATATTAGAATACATGTATAATACAATATAAGTTAGCTAGGATATGATTTGTATAGAATTGTTACAATATTTCCCGTAGCTACAAAAGTCAAAAAATATCCAATCTTGTTTTACCCATAACTTCTTCGTTTTAAATCCGTTTTGAGTGAATCAAATTGCTATGGTTTCATATTGAACTCTATTTTATGAATCTAAACAGAAAAAGTATAGGTTTATATTCAGAAATATAAGTTACAAGTCATTTTTGTAAGAGGTAGTCATTTCAGTCGAAAGAACGACGTCTTGATGACCATTTTGAAAAAACATACTTCCACTTTGAGTTTAACCATGATTTTTGGATATAGTTTCATGTTCATAAGAAAAATCATTTTCCTAAAAGAACAACTTTTAAATCAAAGTTTATCATAGTTTTTAATTATCAAACCCAAAACAGCCCGCGGTGTTACCACGACGGCGTATGTCCGATTTTACGGTGTTTTTCGTGTTTCCAGGTTTTAAATAATTAAGTTAGCATATCATATAGATATAGAACATGTGTTTAGTTGATTTTAAAAGTCAAGTTAGAAGGATTAACTTTTGTTTGTGAACAAGTTTAGAATTAACTAAACTATGTTCTAGTGATTTCAAGTTCAAACCTTCGAATAAGGTAGTTTTATATATATGAATCGAAATATGTTATGAACATCATTACTACCTCAGGTTTTTTGGATAAACCTACTGGAAATGATAAAAATAGATCTAGCTTCAAAGGATCCTTGGATGGCTTGAAAGTTCTTGAAGCAGAATCATGAAACGAAAACAAGTTCAAGTAAGATTTCCACTCAAAATAAGATTGTTATAGTTATAGAAATTGAATCAATGTTTGATTATGAGTATTACCTTGTATTAGAAAGATATCTTACTATAAATAAGAAAGATTTCTTGAGGTTGGATGATCACTTTACAAGATTGAAAGTAAGCTAGCAAACTTGGAAGTATTCTTGATTTTATGAAACTAGAACTTATAGAATTTATGAAGAACACTTAGAACTTGAAGATAGAACTTGAGAGAGATAAATTAGATGAAGAAAATTGAAGAATGAAAGTTTTTGTAGGTGTTTTTGGTCGTTGGTATATGGATTAGATATAAAGGATGTGTAATTTTGTTTACATGTAAATAAGTCATGAATGATTACTAATATTTTTGTAATTTTATGAGATATTTCATGCTAGTTGCCAAATGATGGTTCCCACATGTGTTAGGTGACTCACATGGGCTTCTAAGAGCTGATCATTAGAGTGTATATATCAATAGTACATACATCTAAAAGCTGTGTATTATACGAGTACGAATACGAGTGCATACGAGTAGAATTATTGATGAAACTGAACGAGGATGTAATTGTAAGAATTTTTGTTAAGTATAAGTATTTTGATAAGTTTCTTGAAGTCTTTCAAAAGTGTATGAATACATATTAAAACACTACATGTATATACATTTTAACTGAGTCGTTAAGTCATCGTTAGTCGTTACATGTAAATGTTGATTTGAAACCTTTAAGTTAACGATCATGTTAAATGTTGTTAACCCAATGCTTATTATATCTAATGAGATGTTAAATTATTACATTATCATGATATTATGATATATTAATATATCTTAGTATGATATATATACAGTTAAATGTTGTTACAACGATAATCGTTACATATATGTCTCGTTTTGAAATCATTAAGTTAGTAGTCATGTTTTTACATATGTAGTTCATTGTTAATACACTTAATGACATGTTTACTTATCATTTATCATGATTAAACATAATGTATCAATATCTTAATATGATTCATATGTATTTAGTAAGACGTTGTTATAACGATAATCGTTATATATATCGTTTCGAGTTTCTTAATTCAATTAACTCAATTTTATGTATATAACTCATCTTTAAAATACCTAATGAGATATTTACTTATCATAATATCATGTTAACTATATATATAATCATATATATGTCATCATATAGTTTTTACAAGTTTTAACGTTCGTGAATCACCGGTCAACTTGGGTGGTCAATTGTCTATATGAAACCTATTTCAATTAATCATTTCTTAATAAGTTTGATTGCTTAACATGTTGGAAACACTTAATCATGTATATAATAATTTCATTTAATATATATATATATATATAAATATAAACATGAAAAATTTCGGGTCACTACAGTTCCTACCCGTTAAATAAATTTCGTCCCGAAATTTTAAGCAGTTGGAGGTGTTGACGTATCTTCTGGAAATAAGTGCGGGTATTTCTTCTTCATCTAATTTTCCCATTCCCAGGTGAACTCGGGTCCTCTACGAGCATTCCATCGAACCTTAAAAATTGGTATTTTATTTTGCTTAAGTCTTTTAACCTCACGATCCATTATTTCAACGGGTTCTTCGACGAATTGAAGTTTTTCATTGATTTGGATTTCGTCTAACGGAATAGTGAGATCTTCTTTAGCAAAACATTTCTTCATATTCGAGACGTGGAAAGTGTTATGTACAGCCGCAAGTTGTTGTGGTAATTCAAGTCGGTACGCTACTGGTCCGACACGATCAATAATCTTGAATGGTCCTATATACCTTGGATTTAATTTCCCTCGTTTACCAAATCAAACAACGCCTTTCCAAGGTGCAACCTTAAGCATGACCATCTCTTCAATTTCAAATTCTATATCTTTTCTTTTAATGTCGGCGTAGCTCTTTTGTCGACTTTGGGCAGTTTTCAACCGTTGTTGAATTTGGATGATCTTCTCGGTAGTTTCTTGTATTATCTTTGGACCTGTAATCTGTCTATCCACCACTTCACTCCAACAAATCGGAGACCTGCACTTTCTACCATAAAGTGCTTCAAACGGCGACATCTCAATGCTTGAATGGTAGCTGTTGTTGTAGAAAAATTCTGCTAATGGTAGATGTCGATCCCAACTGTTTTTGAAATCAATAACACATGCTCGTAGCATGTCTTCAAGCGTTTGTATTGTCCTTTCACTCTGCCCATCAGTTTGTGGATGATAGGCAGTACTCATGTTTAGAGGAGTTCCTAATGCTTGCTGTAATGTCTGCCAGAATCTTGAAATAAATCTGCCATCCCTATCAGAGATAATAGAGATTGGTATTCCATGTCTGGAGACGACTTCCTTCAAATACAGTCGTGCTAACTTCTCCATCTTGTCATCTTCTCTTATTGGCAGGAAGTGTGTTGATTTGGTGAGACGATCAACTATTACCCAAATAGTATCAAAACCACTTGCAGTCCTTGGCAATTTAGTGATAAAATCCATGGTAATGTTTTTCCATTTTCATTCCGAGATTTTGGGTTGTTGAAGTAGACCTGATGGTTTCGGATGCTCCGCTTTGACCTTAGAACACGTCAAACATTCCTCTACGTATTTAGCAACATCGGCTTTCATACCTGACTACAAAAAATGTTTCTTGAGATCCTTGTACATCTTCTCCGTTCTAGGATGTATTGAGTATCTGGTTTTATGAGCTTCTCTAAGTACCATTTCTCTCATATCTCCAAATTTTGGTACCCAAATTCTTTCAGCCCTATACCGGATTATGTCTTCTCGAATATTAAGATGCTTCTCCGATCCTTTGGGTATTTCATCCTTTAAGTTTCTCTCTTTTAAAACTCCTTGTTGCGCCTCCTTTATTTGAGTAGTAAGGTTAGTGTGAATCATTATATTCATAGATTTTACACGAATGGGTTCTCTGTCCTTTCTACTCAAGGCGTCGGCTACCACATTTGCCTTCCCTGGGTGGTAACTAATCTCAAAGTCGTAATCATTCAACAATTCAATCCATCTGCGCTGCCACATGTTCAGTTGTTTCTGATTAAATATGTGTTGAAGACTTTTGTGGTCGGTATATATAATACTTTTGACCCCATATAAGTAGTGCCTCCAAGTCTTTAATGCAAAAACAACCGCACCTAATTCCAAATCATGCGTCGTATAATTCTGCTCGTGAATATTCAATTGTCTAGACGCATAAGCAATTACTTTCGTTCGTTGCAATAATACACAATCGAGACCTTTCTTTGAGGCGTCACAATATATCACAAAATCATCATTCCCTTCAGGTAATGACAATATAGGTGCCGTAGTTAACTTTTTCTTCAACAATTGAAACGTTTTTTCTTGTTCATCCTTCCATTTAAATTTCCTCCCTTTATGCGCTAATGCAGTCAAGCGTTTTGCTATTTTAGAAAAATCTTGGATGAATCTCCTGTAATAACCAGCTAGCCCTAAAAATTGGCGTATGTGTTTCGGAGTTTTTGGGGTTTCTCACTTTTCAACGGTTTCAATCTTTGCTGGATCCACCTGAATACCTTCTTTGTTCACTATATGACCGAGGAATTGAACTTCTTCCAACCAAAATGCACACTTTGAAAACTTAGCGTACAGTTTTTCTTTTCTCAGCAACTCTAGCACTTTTCTCCAATGTTCTTCGTGCTCTTGATCATTCTTCGAGTAAATAAGTATGTCATCGATGAAAACAATGACAAACTTGTCAAGATATGGCCCACACACTCGGTTTATGAGGTCCATGAACACAGCTGGTGCGTTAGTCAATCCAAACGGCATAACCATAAACTCGTAATGACCGTAACGCGTCCTAAAAGCAATCTTTGGAATATCATCCTCCTTCACCCACATTTGATAATATCCAGAACGTAAATCGATCTTCGAATAAACAGACGAGCCATGTAGTTGATCAAATAAGTCGTCGATTCCCGGTAGTGGGTAGCGGTTCTTGATGGTAAGTTTGTTCAACTCTCGGTAGTCGATACACAACCTAAATGTACCATCCTTCTTCTTGACAAACAAAACAGGATCTCCCCATGGTGATGTGCTTGTTCGAATGAAACCACGCTCTAAAAGTTCCTGTAACTGACTTTGTAATTCTTTCATTTCGCTGGGTGCGAGTCTGTATGGAGCACAAGCTATTGGTGCAGCTCCTGGTACAAGGTCTATTTGAAATTCAACGGATCGATGTGGGGGTAATCCCGGTAATTCTTTCAAAAATACATCGGGAAATTCTTTTGCGACGGAAACATCACTGATGTTTTTTTCTTCAGGTTTAACTTCCTCAATGTGTGCTAGAATGACGTAACAACCTTTTCTTATTAGTTTTTGTGCCTTCAAACTACTAATAAGATTTAATTTCGCGTTGTTCTTTTCTCCGTACACCATTAAAGGTTTTCCTTTTTCACGCATAATGCGAATCGCATTTTTGTAACAAACGACCTCTGCTCTTACCTTCTGCAACCAGTCCATGCCAATTATTACATCAAAACTCCCTAACTCGACTGGTATTAAATCAATCTTAAACGTTTCATCACCCAGTTTAATTTCTCTATCCCGACATATATTATCTGCTGAAATTAATTTACCATTTGCTAATTCGAGTAAAAATTTATTATCCAAAGGCATCAATGGACAATTTAATTTAGCACAAAATTCTCTACTCATATAGCTTCTATCCTCACATGAATCAAATAAAACATAAGCAGATTTATCGTCAATAAGAAACGTACCCGTAACAAGCTTCGGGTCTTCCTGTGCTTCTGCTGCATTAATATTGAAAACTCTTCCACGGCCCTGCCCATTAGTATTCCCCTGATTTGGGAAATTTCTAATAATGTGGCCCGGTTTTCCACATTTATAACAAACAGCGTTGGTATTACTTGCTCCGACACTATTCGTTTCGGCATTACTTGTTACGACATTATTTGTTCCTTTAGTTCTGTTAAACTTTGGTCCGTAGACCTCACACTTTATCGCGCTATGACCATTTCTTTTACACCTGTTGCAAAATGTCGTGCAAAGCCCCTGATGATTTTCTTCACACCTATGACATGGCTGCTTTTGGTTTTTGTTGCCGTTGTTGTTATTGAGGTTGTTGTTGGGATTGTTATTGTTGTTGAAACGGTTGTTGTAGTTGTTGTTGTTGTTGTTGGGATGTTTGTTGTAGTTATTGTTAGGATTGCGGTTATTGTTGCGATTGTTGTTGCGGTTGTTGGGATAGTTGTTGCGATTGTTGTTGTAATTGTTGTTGTTGTTGTTGTACTGGTGACTCTTGTCACCGTTTTCCTCCCACTTCCTCTTGAGTTATTTCGTGTTGGCTTCTTCGACCGCCTGCTCTTTAATTCTTCCCTCAATCTGATTTATGAGTTTATAAGCCATTCGACTTGCCTTATGTATAGAAGCAGGCTCGTGTGAACTCACATCTTCTTGAATCCTTACTGGTAACCCTTTTACAAATGCGTCGATCTTCTCTTCTTCATCTTTGAATGCTCCCGGACACAATAGGCACAACTCTGTGAATCGTCATTCATATGTGGTAACATCGAACCCTTGTGTTCGTAACTCTCTAAGTTCTGCCTTGAGTTTATTGACTTCGTTTCTAGGACGGTACTGCTCGTTCATCAATTGCTTGAATGCCGACCACGGTAGTGCGTAAGCAGCATTTTATCCTACCTGTTCAAGATAGGTGTTCCACCACGTTAACACAGTACCTTTGAAGGTATGCGTAGCGTACTTAACTTTATCCTCTTCGGTACACTTACTTATGGCAAACACCGATTCGACTTTCTCGGTCCACCGTTTCAATCCAATTGGTCCTTCGGTTCCATCAAATTCCAAAGGTTTACAGGCAGTAAATTCTTTGTAGGAGCATCCTACACGATTTCTTGCGCCGTTAGCTGCATTGCTAGATTCAGAGTTATTGTTGCTATGTAGCGCAGCCTGTACTGCGGCTATGTTTGCAGCAAGAAAGGTACGAAATTCCTCTTCGCTCATATTCATGGTGTGTCAAGTAGTCGGTGCCATTTCCTTCAAAATAGCCAACTGAATCGAGTTAATCATACATAATATTAAGAGTAGTCAATAGTATTTCGTAGTATAATATGAACTCATTTATAAAAGTTTTTTTTCTTCATATTATCGTTTTATAAGTTTAAATTCGGGTACTACCTACCCGTTAAGTTCATACTTAGTAGCTAATATACAATTCAACTACTACAATTCTATATGAAAAACTGATTATAATAATATATCACATACAAATATTCTTCAAACTTACAACTTCGCTATATTACATATAACATGAAATATGGTACACTATGATACAGGACAGTTTTGAAGATAAATCTAGTTAATACGCAAGTTGTTCAGCAAAGGAAATAAAGACACGTAATTCATAAGTCCAGAAACAAGTCATGCATTCTGGTTTTACTAAGACGACTTCCCATCCTTGGCATTGTGTAAAATAACCGTTATGACCACTGGCTAGGCATCATGTTGTAATGTCGTCAAAAGGATGAGGGTTTCGTAATGTCCAACAGCCCCGTAATAATCTAAAAACCTTGTTTCTCACCCCAACTACTGAAATTGTCACTTGTGGGAAGGTTTTATTTAAAAGTTGCAATCCGATGTTCTTTTTCTCACTTTGGTAAGAAGCGAACATCACTAACCCGTAAGCATAACATGCTTCTTTGTGTTGCATGTTAGAAGCTCTTTCTAATTCACGAAATCCTATGTTGGGATATGTTGAGTCAAAATAGGTTCTTAACCCGTAGCGTAAAATTGCATTTAGGTTCCCCGCATTTAATGCTTTAAAGAAAACACGGCGTAACTTACGGTCTCCCCAATGTGATATACCCCACCTATCAAAGGAAAGCCTTTTATAAACTAAGGCATTTCTGGAAAGTCTTTCAAATGTTTGACAAGTTAATTTTGCCATAACTAAATGTGCTGATGAATTCTGACCGACTCTAGACAAGATTTCCTCAATCATATCCTCTGGTAGGTCTTCTAAAATATTCGGTTGTCTACCCTTAACGTCCATTTTGTTTTTATACTGTAAAATAGACAAGGATTAGATTCGTAAAAGATAATTAACAAACAATACAAGAAATTTTTAGATAGAACATAAAAGTACAGGCACACTACAATACATATAATACACAACATGATTACAACCCTCTATTCTGAATCACTAGTTTCTTCTTCTTTGGACTTGGTTCGTTTTCCTAATTTTCTAGGAATATATGGTGTTCCTCTAATATGAGCCGTTGTTTTCCATAATGGTTTAGAAAAACCTGGTGGTTTAGAGGTTCCCGGGTCATTGTTACATTTTAGGAAATACGGATGTTGTCGATACATATAAAGTTCATCGGGGTTGGAATCGGGTTTCTCTATTTTTATACCTTTTCCCTTATTATTTTCTTTTGCTTTATTAAATTGGGTCAAGGTAATTTCTATAACATCATCGGAATCCTCATCGGGATCCGATTCATCGGAAAATTGGTAATCTTTCCAATATTTTGCTTCCTCGGCGAAAACACCATTGACCATTATTAACTTTGGTTCGTTGGTTGAGGATTTTCTTTTATTTACTCGATTTATTATAGGTGTCAATATTTCTTCCTCCGAAACCTCTTCTTCTTCTGGTTCCTCCTCTTTCGATTCATCCTCTTCTGGTTCCTCTTCTTCCGGTTCCTACTCTTCTGGTTCCTCCTCTTCCGGTTCCTCTTCGGGAATTTGTGAATCTTCCCAAAATATATTCGACTCTTCATTATTATTAGGTGAGTCGATGGGATTTGTACTAGTGGTAGACATCTATCACACAATATCAAACACATTAAGAGGTTAATATATCACATAATATTTACATGTTAATAATATATAGTTTCCAACAAAAGTGTTAAGCAATCGTTTTTAAAGAAAACACGGTCGAAGTCCAGACTCACTAATGTATCCTAACAAACTCGATAAGACACACTAATACAATTTTCTGATTCTCTAAGACCAACGCTCGGATACCAACTGAAATACAGTTGGGGACAACCACCGTCCCACCCAGTGCCTTCCCAGCTAACCGCCTGGTGACCACTGAGTGTACCTCAGATACTGATTTTAGGGCCTGCCTCTCGGCTACTGCCAACCCTCGTAAGGGATCGCAAGGAGTAAGAGCCAATGCTTCGTCACAGGTAACACTGTGAGAACCTCATTTACGACTAACCCGCCACACATGGATGGCGTTATACCAGCTCTGATAAAAACTGAAATGTCCCGTTCATATTGATTATAAACGTTCCATATTAATTGATTTCGTCGCGAGGTTTTGACCTCTATATGAGACGTTTTTCAAAGACTGCATTCATTTTTAAAACAACCATAACCTTTATTTTATCTATAAAGGTTTAAAAAGTATTAAGTAGATTATCAAATAATGATAATCTAAAATATACCGTTTACACACGACCATTACATAATGGTTTACAATAATAATATATTACATCAAAAATAAGTTTCTTGAATGCAGTTTTTACATAATATCATACAAGCATGGACTCCAAATCTTGTCCTTATTTTAGTTTGCAACAGCGGAAGCTCTTAATAATCACCTAAGAATAAACATGCTTAAAACGTCAACAAAAATGTTGGTGAGTTATAGGTTTAACTTATATATTATCAAATCATAAAAATAGACCACAATATACATCCCATACATAGAGATAAAAATCATTCATATGGTGAACACCTGGTAACCGACATTAACAAGATTCATATAAGAATATCCCCTATCATTCCAGGAAATCCTTCGGACATGATACAAACGAATTCGAAGTACTAAAGCATCTGGTACTTTGGATGGGGTTCGTTAGGCCCAAAAGATCTATCTTTAGGATTCGCGTCAATTAGTAGATCGGTTTACTAATTCTTAGGTTACCAAGCAAAAGGGGCATATTCGGCTTCGATCATTCACCCATTTAATGTAGTTTCATTTACTTGTGTCTATTTCGAAACACATTTATAAAACTGCATGTATTATCATCCCAAAATATTAGATTTTAAAAGTGGGACTATAACTCACTTTCACAGATTTTTACTTCGTCGGGAAGTAAGACTTGGCCACTGGTCGATTCACAAACCTATAACAAATATGTACATATATATCAAAGTATGTTCAAAATATATTCACAACACTTTTAATACATTTTGATGTTTTAAGTTTATTAAGTCAGCTGTCCTCGTTAGTAACCTACAACTAGTTGTCCATAGTTAAATGTACAGAAATAAATTGATATATATTATCTTGAATCAATCCACGACCCAGTGTATACACGTCTCAGGCTAGATCACAACTCAAAATATATATATTTTTGGAATCAACCTCAACCCTTTACAGCTAACTCCAACATTACTGCATATAGAGTGTCTATGATTGTTCCAAATAATATATATATAGATGGGTCGATATGATATGTCAAAACATTTGCATACGTGTCTATGGTATCCCAAGATTATATAATATATTAGAATACATGTATAAAACAATATAAGTTAGTTAGGATATGATTTGTATAGAATTGTTATAATATTTCTCGTAGCTACAACAATCAAAAAATATCCAATCTTGTTTTACCCATAACTTCTTCGTTTTAAATCCGTTTTGAGTGAATCAAATTGCTATGGTTTCATATTGAACTCTATTTTATGAATCTAAATAGAAAAAGTATAGGTTTATAGACGGAAATATAAATTACAAGTCATTTTTCTAAGAGGTAGTCATTTCAGTCGAAAGAACGACGTCTTGATGACCATTTTGAAAAAAGATACTTCCAACTTGAGTTTAACCATGATTTTTGGATATAGTTTTATGTTCATAAGAAAAATCGTTTTCCCAGAAGAACAACTTTTAAATCAAAGTTTATCATAGTTTTTAATTATCAAACCCAAAACAGCCCGCGGTGTTACTACGACGGCGTATGTCCGGTTTTACGGTGTTTTTCGTGTTTCCGGGTTTTAAATCATTAAGTTAGCATATCATATAGATATAGAACACGTGTTTAGTTGATTTTAAAAGTCAAGTTAGAAGGATTAACTTTTGTTTGCGAACAAGTTTAGAATTAACTAAACTATGTTCTAGTGATTTCAAGTTTAAACCTTCGAATAAGGTAGTTATATATATATGAATCGAATTATGTTATGAACATCATTACTACCTCAGGTTTTGTGGATAAACCTACTGGAAATGAGAAAAATAGATCTAGCTTCAAAGGTCTAGTGACCCGAACTTTTCCATGTTTATATATAATAAATGAAATTGTTATTTACATGATTAAGTGTTTCCAAAATGTTAAGCAATTAAACTTGTTAAGACTTGATTAATTGAAATAGGTTTCATATAGACAATTGACCACCCAAGTTGACCGGTGATTCACTAACGTTAAAACTTGTAAAAACTATATGATGACATATATATATATATATATATATATATATATATATATATATATATATATATATATATATATATATATATATATAGTTAACATGATATTATGATAAGTAAACATATCATTAAGTATATTAACAATGAACTACATATGTAAAAGCAAGACTACTAACTTAATGATTTTGAAACGAGACATATATGTAACGATTATCGTTGTAACGACATTTAATGTATATATATATCATATTAAGAGATATTCATACATCATATTATCATGATAATATAATAATTTAAAATCTCATTTGATATTATAAACATTGGGTTAACAACATTTAACAAGATCGTTAACCTAAAGGTTTCAAAACAACACTTACATGTAACGACTAACGATGACTTAACGACTCAGTTAAAATGTATATACATGTAGTGTTTAATATGTATTCATACACTTTTGAAAGACTTCAAGACACTTATCAAAATACTTCTACTTAACAAAAATGCTTACAATTACATCCTCGTTCAGTTTCATCAACAATTCTACTCGTATGCACCCGTATTCGTTCTCGTACAATACACAGCTTTTAGATGTATGTACTATTGGTATATACACTCCAATGATCAGCTATTAGCAGCCCATGTGAGTCACCTAACACATGTAGGAACCATCATTTGGCAACTAGCATGAAATATCTCATAAAATTACAAAAATATGAGTAATCATTCATGACTTATTTACATGAAAATAAAATTACATATCCTTTATATCTAATCCATACACCAACGACCAAAAACACCTACAAACACTTTCATTCTTCAATTTTCTTCATCTAATTGATCTATCTTCAAGTTCTATCTTCAAGTTCTAAGTGTTCTTCATAAATTCTACATGTTCTAGTTTCATAAAATCAAGAATACTTCCAAGTTTGCTAGCTTACTTCCAATCTTGTAGAGTGATCATTCAACCTCAAGAAATCTTTCTTGTTTACAGTAAGATATCTTTCTAATACAAGTTAATACTCATATTCAAACTTTGATTCAATTTCTATAACTATAACAATCTTATTTCGAGTGGAAATCTTACTTGAACTTATTTTCGTGTCATGATTCTGCTTCAAGAACTTTCAAGCCATCCAATGATCCTTTGAAGCTAGATCCATTTTTCTGATTTCCAGTAGCTTTATCCAGAAAACTTGAGGTAGTAATGATGTTCATAACATCATTCAATTCATACATATAAAGCTATCTTATTCGAAGGTTTAAACTTGTAATCACTAGAACATAGTTTAGTTAATTCTAAACTTGTTCGCAAACAACAGTTAATCCTTCTAACTTGACTTTTAAAATCAACTAAACACATGTTCTATATCTATATGATATGCTAACTTAATGATTTAAAACCTGGAAACACGAAGAACACTGTAAAACCGGACATACGCCGTCGTAGTAACACCGCGGGCTGTTTTGGGTTAGTTAATAAAAAACTATGATAAACTTTGATTTAAAAGTTGTTCTTCTGGGAAAATGATTTTTCTTATGAACATGAAACTATATCCAAAAATCATGAGTAAACTCAAAATGGAAGTATGTTTTCTAAAATGGTCATCTAGACGTCGTTCTTTCGACTAAAATGACTACCTTTACAAAAATGACTTGTAACTTATATTTCTGACTATAAACCTATACTTTTTCTGTTTAGATTCATAAAATAGAGTTCAATATAAAACCATAACAATTTGATTCACTCAAAACGGATTTAAAATGAAGAAGTTATGGGTAAAACAAGATTGGATAATTTTTCTTGTTGTAGCAACGTGAAAATTGGTAACAAATCTATATTAATCATATTCTAGCTAACTTATATTGAATTATACATGTATTCTAATATATTATTAATCTTGGGATACCATAGACATGTATGCAAATGTTTTGACATATCATATCGACCCATGTGTATATATTATTTGGAACAACCATAGACACTCTATATGCAGTAATGTGGGAGTTAGCTATACAGGGTTGAGGTTGACTCCAAAAATATATATACTTTGAGTTGTTATCTAGCCTAAGACGTTTATACACTGGGTCGTGGATTGATTCAAGATAATATATATCAATTTTTTTCTGTACATCTAACGTTGGACAACTAGTTGTAGGTTACTAACGAGGATAGCTGACTTAATAAACTTAAAACATCAAAATGTATTAAAAGTGTTGTAAATATATTTTGAACATACTTTGATATATATGTACATATTTGTTATAGGTTCGTGAATCGACCAGTGGCCAATTCTTACTTCCCGACGAAGTAAAAATCTGTGAAAGTGAGTTATAGTCCCACTTTTAAAATCTAATATTTTTGGGACTGAGAATACATGCGCTTTTATAAATGTTTGACGAAATAGACACAAGTAATTGAAACTACATTCTATGGTTGAATTATCGAAATCGAATATGCCCCTTTTTATTAAGTCTGGTAATCTAAGAATTAGGGAACAGACACCCTAATTGACGCGAATCCTAAAGATAGATCTATTGGGCCTAACAAACCTCATCCAAAGTACCGGATGCTTTAGTACTTTGAAATTTATATCATATCCGAAGGGTGTCCCGGAATGATGGGGATATTCTTATATATGCATCTTGTTAATGTCGGTTACCAGGTGTTCACCATATGAATGATTTTTATCTCTATGTATGGGATGTATATTGAAATATGAAATCTTGTGGTCTATTGTTACGATTTGATATATATAGGTTAAACCTATAACTCACCAACATTTTTGTTGACGTTTTAAGCATGTTTATTCTCGGGTGATTATTAAGAGCTTCCACTGTCGCATACTTAAATAAGGACAAGATTTGGAGTCCATGCTTGTATGATATTGTGTAAAAACTGCATTCAAGAAACTTATTTCGTTGTAACATATTTGTATTGTAAACCATTATGTAATAGTCGTGTGTAAACAGGATATTTTAGATTATCATTATTTGATAATCTACGTAAAGCTTTTTAAATCTTTATTGATGAAATAAAGGTTATTATTTGTTTTAAAATGAATGCAGTCTTTGAAAAACGTCTCATATAGAGGTCAAAACCTCGCAACGAAATCAATTAATATGGAACGTTTTTAATCATTAAGAACGGGACATTTCAGTTGGTATCAGAGCGTTGGTCTTAGAGAACCAGAATTTTGCATTAGTGTGTCTTAACGAGTTTGTTAGGATGCATTAGTAAGTCTGGACTTCGACCGTGTTTACTTGAAAAATGATTGCTTAACAAATTTTGTTGGAAACTATATATTTTTAACATGTGAATATTATGTGATATATTAATCTCTTAACGTGTTTGGTATTATGTGATAGATGTCTACCTCTAGAACAAGTCCCATTGACTCACCTAATAATAATTAAGAGTCAAATGTAAATTGGAATGATTCGTGGACTGATTCACAAGTTCCCGAAGAGGAACCGGAAGAAGAGTCGGAACCGGAAGAAGAATCAGAACTGGAAGAAGAATCGAAACCGGAAGAAGAAATAGAACCAGTGGGGGAAATAATAAAACGGTTAAGTAGAAGAAAATCCTCAACCAACCGACCAAAGTTAATTATGGTCAATGGTGTTTCCGCCAAGGAAGCAAAGTATTGGGAGGATTACCAATTCTCCGATGAATCGGATCCCGACAAGGATTCCGATGATGTTATAGAAATTACTCTAACACAATTTAATAAGCCAAAAGAGAACAATAAGGGAAAGGGCATAAAATAGAGAAATTTGATTCCAAACCCGATGAACTTTATATGTATCGTCAACACCCGTATTTCTTAAGTTGTGACAATAACCCGGGAACCTCTAAACCACCAGGTTTTTCTAAACCAATGTGGAAAATGACGGCTCGTATTAGGGGAACATCATATATCCCTAGAAACTTGGCAAAACGAACCAAAACCGAAGAAGAAGAAACGAGCGAGTCGGAATAAGATAGTTGTATTCGTGTGGTGTAATATATGTAATATAGTGTGCTATTGCTTTATGATATATGTAAAAATTGCTTGTATTAATAAGTATTTTTTTTATGAATCTAACTCTTGTCTATTTTACAGTATAAAAACACAAAAATGGATAGACAACCCAATATTTTAAGAGACCTACCCGGAGACATGATTGATGAAATCTTGTCTAGAGTCGGTCAGAATTCCTCGGCACAACTATTTAAGGCGAGATCAGTTTGTAAGACATTCGAAGAACGTTCCAAGAATGCCTTGGTTTATAAAAGGGTTTCGTTCGAAAGATGGGGGATATCACATTGGAAAATCCATAAGTTACGATGTGTTTACTTTGACGCATATATTGCGGGGAACCCAAATGCTATTTTACGCAACGGGTTAAGAAATTATTTTGACTCAATATATCCGAATATAGGACTTCGTGATTTAGAAAACGCGGCTAACATGAAACATAAAGAAGTATGTTATGCTTACGGGTTAGTAATGTTCGCTTCTCACCAAAGTGAGAACAAGAACATCGGGCTATAACTATTAAACAAAACGTTTCCACAAGTGACGGAGTCGGTAATTGGGGTAAGAAATGAGGTTTTTAGGTTATTACGAGACTGTTGGTCATTACGTAACCTTCATCCTTTTGACAACATTACAACACATTGTCTTACTATCGGTCACAACGGTTATGTTCCCCAAAACCAAGGATGGGAAGTGGTATTAGTAAAACCAGAATGCATGACTTGTTTCTGGACGTATGAATTACGTGTCTTTATTGCCTTTGCTGAACGCCTTATTTATTAACTAGAATTATCTTCGCAACTACTTTGTATTAAAGTTTTATGTGCTATATTTCATGCTATATGTAAAATAGCGGTATTGTAAGTTTGCAAGTTATTGTATAAAGGCTTGAATATGATTTTTTTTTTTGTGATTAGTTTTTCATATAGAATTGTAGTAGTTGAAATGGTATGTTAGCTACTAAGTATGAACTTAACGGGTAGGTACTACCCGAATTAAAGAGTATAAAACGCTAATATGAAGAAAGAGTTTTTATAAATAAGTTCATATTACGCTACGAAATACTATTGACTACTCTTGATATTCTATATGATTAACTCGTTTCATTTGACGATTTTTAAGGAAATGGCACCGACTACTCGACACACCTTGAATATGAGCGAAGAGGAATTCCGTGCCTTTCTTGCTTCAAACATAGCTGCAGTACAGGCTGTGCTACATACCAATAATAACCTTGGATCTAGCAGTACAGGAAATCATGTAGGATGCACCTACAAAGAATTCACTGCCTGCAAACCTTTGGAATTTGATGGAACCGAAGGACCGATCGGATTGAAACGGTGGACTGAGAAGGTTGAATCGGTGTTTTCCATAAGTAAGTATACTGAAGAGGACAAAGTTGTGACGACCCGAAAATTTCCGACCAAATTTAAACTTAACCTTTATATGTTTCTGACACGATAAGCATAATTTGTAATGTTGAATCTCAAAAAGTTTGGAACTACATTCATGTAATCAATTACCCTTTGACCGTGTTCGACGATTCACGAACAATTATGTGTATATAGATATGTAAATATAATATATAATATTAACTGAAAACATTAACAAATTATTAGATATATGATACTTTACATAAACATATTTGTTTCGATATATTTATCGACGGAATTAAGAGATAATATCAAATGATTGAATTATCAGATACATTATGATATGATTACGCGCCTATGTTATGAGGTCCACTGTGATTTAAGAAATCTATTTTTTGACAACTCATTACTTAACCAGTATGATAAAGATAACGATATTTATATTTTATTTTATTAAATATATATATATATATATATATATATATATATATATATATATATATATATATATATATATATATATATATATATATATATATATATATATATATATATATATAACGATTTAAATTAATATTATATATATTTTTTATACGCGTATTATACGTACATAGTTTTATACTTTTACTATACTTTAACTTTACCTTTACTTTACTTTTACTTTACTTTAACTTTAATAATTCATACTTTAATAATTCACTTTAATAATTCATACTTTAATAATTCACTTTAATAATTCATACTTTAATAATTCACTTTAATAATTTATACTTTAATAATTCACTTTAATAATTTATACTTTAATAATTCACTTTAATAATTCATACTTTAATAATTCACTTTAATAATTCATACTTTAATAATTCACTTTAATAATTCAAAAATCTATTATAAATAGAATTCAATAGGTTTCATTATTTCATAGAAACTTGAAAATATATTTCTCTAAACTCTCTCAATCGAATTACATATATATATTTACTTAGTATTATTTCAAGATATTATTAGTATACATAAAATACTACGACGGAGTTATATTCAGACGATTTCAAAATAAGTTTTCAAACGGGATAGTGCTAAGGAAATTATGGGTTATAGCTAAGGAGGTTATGGGTATTGTTCGAGGGTATTGCTCGTGAGGTCAACCTAACGTTTATCATTTTCGTTGCGTCTACATACTTTCCTGCAATATTGAATCACAATATTGATACGTGAGCATTCATATCTTATTTTTTTTATATTCATAGTGTATCCCTGACTAGTGCTCGAGTATATATGATTATACATGTTTGTATGCTTAGTTTCGTCGTTAAATAGTTTATGATAAATCACGAATTTGATACATATGCTACTGAGATAAGGTATATGATATGCATGTCGTTAAATAGCTAAAGAAAAATTAATAACTTTTCATTTAGAAATCGTGTGGGTTCGATGAACGGATTAAAAGATATGGCCAACTGAATTATTATTAATTTTAATATTATTATTAAAACTATTATTATAATTGTTATCAGTTGATGTTATTACTAAAATTATCTTTATTACTAAAAATTAATATTTTTATTGAAACTATCATTTTATTATTTGTATCATTATTATTATTATCAATATTATTTAATCAAATAAATATGCGTACAAAGATATTTTTACCACACGTAATATAATTACATTAATAATACATACCACTATATTTTTATGATATCAAGTGAATTTTATAAATTTTATTACTTGAGATATATAAAAGTATATTTTTATCATATATGAATTTAAATATAAGTTAAATATATTTAAATATATAAAATGACTATATATAAGTTATATAATAAACATGTATAGATTTTGGAAGTCATTTTGGGTCAAGTTGACTTTTGTTGACTTTTGCATGTCGGTCTCGAGCATTAGGATTGTGAGACACTACGACTTGACCTAAATTGTTAGACAGATATTGACCAACATATAAATATATATACTTAATATAGGTTCGTGAATCCGAGACAAACCCTGCACTTGTTCAGTTCCGTCATATACATAATTGCTACGAAATACAGTATTGTGAGTTTCATTTGCTCCCTTTTACTCTTTACGTTTTTGGGCTGAGAATACATGCAAATGCTTTATTAACTGTTTTACAGTATTTATATGCGTGAGTTTCATTTGCTCCCTTATATATATATATATTTTTGGGACTGAGAATACATGCGCTGTTTTTTATAAATGTTTTACGGAATTGGCACAAGTACTAAAACTAATTCTACGTGGGTTTAAACCAGAAATATACCCTTAGCTTGGTAACATTAAACTACTTGTCTATGTACGGTAGGCGCGAATCCTAAAGATAGATCTATTGGGCCTGATAAACTCCATCCTGACTATGGGATGCTTTAGTACTTCGAGGTTATTTTAAACACACCTGATCTGGTGTACTTCAGAGGGTAAAACATGAACGTTAAAGCTTGTTACCGGGTGCCTACAACTTATAGAATACTTTTATACACTTGCGAGTGTACGGATATTTATAGAAACTGAAATCTTGTGGTCTATTACTATTACGGAAATGATGGATTATGATAAACTAATGAACTCACCAACCTTTTGGTTGACACTTTAAAGCATGTTTATTCTCAGGTATTAAAGAATTCTTCCGCTGTGCATTAGCTCATTTTAAGGATATTACTCGGAGTCATTCAAGACATACTTTGAAAGATGTTGCATTCGAGTCGTTGAGTTCATCAAGATTAATATTAAGTCAATTATAGTTGGATGTAATATGAAATGGTATGCATGCCGTCAATTTTTGATGTAAAGAAAGTTTGTCTTTTAAAAACGAATGCAATGTTTGTAAAACGTATCATATAGAGGTCAAATACCTCGCGATGTAATCAACTATTGTGAATCGTTTATAATGTATATGAACGGGTCCTCTCAGTTGGTATCAGAGCTGGTTTAATGCCGTTTATTAGCGGGTTAATCGTAGAGGGGGTTCTCACAGTGTTACCTGTGACGAAGCATTGGCTCTTACTCCTCGCGGTCCCTATTAGGGTTGGCTGTACGTTGCTGAGAGGTGGGCCGTAAAATCAGTGTCTGAGGTACGCTCAGTGGTCACCAGGCGGTTAGCTGAGAAGGCACTGAGTGGGATGCGTCCCCACTGCTTTCAGTTGGTATCAGAGCGGTGGTCTTAGCGAACCAGGTCTTGCATTAGTGTGTCTAACTGATAGTTGTTAAGATGCATTAGTGAGTCTGGACTTCGACCGTGTCTGCATGTTAAAAGTTTTGCTTATCATTTTTAGTCGGAAATCATCTACTTACCATCCTTAGGAAATTACCTGCTTATCATTCTTAAGTCTAGACGCGTTTTCCTACATTTATTGCATAATAGTGTATAGACGAATTCTTATCTTAGCATATCTGTTACTGTGAACTTTGACTGACATCTTTCAAAGATTCCTCCGTAATTTATGAGATTTTGGTATTATATATACATATGTAAATTATATATTGAAGAATACCAAATCTAAATTCTACAATCTATTTCATACCAAAAAAAAAATTCTTTCCCTGATCATACAAGATGGATCCCTCAACCAGTTCGAGTTCCTCGAATTCCGACAGCTATGCCGATATGGATTTCCACATGAGCTCTGAAAGCAGCGTGACCGGAATGGATCAACCAATTAGCCATCATCTATTCTGGATGAATTGGGGATGGGTTCGTAATCTACTTAACCATTGGAGACAAGAAGAAGGCGATCCCTTTCATCCACCACATTGCCCTCTTGGCAATGAACCTGAAGCACTTACCGGCGAACCTGTCCGAAACACCATTTTCTCTCTCATTTCCAGAGTATCTCGTCATGATTATATACTACACCAAATTCTAGATCTTATTTATCCACTCTTCCGAACTGACAATCACCCCGGTGTAATAGAAGAAGTCAACGAGCTTCGCGCTCGGGTAGTGGCTTTGGAGAATATGGTGCAAAGGTTACAAACACCAGCAGTCGCACCAGCAGCATAACTAGTACCACCATCAACAACATCAACAGTACCATTACCACCACCAACAACAACCGCATCGCAAACCTCAACTTCACAATCTGTCCCACGAGCATCGACATCATACGCCATGTAGATACCAAGGAATACCACAACGATGAAGTATTGATTCATAACTTCATTGGGGAAACATTCTACGGCGATTATGTAATTTCTAAAGTTTAGAAATTATCTATCCTAGCCTTAACCATAAATCAAATGAGTTTAATTTAATATTAACTCATTAAATCAATATTACATCTGAAGAAATATACACATATATATTTCCATAAAGACTGTAATAAAATTCTTTTGTACAAAATATTAATTGTGAAATTTTTTTTAACGGGTAGGTAATACCCGAGAGATATATAAATTCACAATTAATATGTTACATTCTTCGAATCTGATTCAGCAAATCATCCATTATACTCCCTACTTTCACAACAATATACATTCTTTTATAGAAATCAAAACAACCATACTCATTCAAAATCTAATTACATATTCTGATTTTGAAATCTCAGAATTCGATTCAAGATATAACCGAAATCATCACCCTTAGATTCCTACATCTTTCAAAACTATACTTTGACTTCAAAACTATCCTAGAACCTCATTTCTATTCATGGAACTCACAAAAATATTTGTATCATTCAAAATCTTAGAACATCATATCTATATTAACAATTACAATATGTGTTCAAACACTTCGAAATTCCTAAGGACATGCGAGATGATGATCCAACCACATATTACCCACTGTCATGCACCTGAAAAGCTCTCGAAACCAAAGTTATAGTTTAACACGTATCCGTGTCAGATCCTTTGATATTTATTACCAAATATAATTTTTCAATCTCTTTCCAAAATAGACAGTTTTTTCACAGCTCCAGCAAATCACCTTCATTTGTTTATATGAATAAACCTTATTATAACAATTACCCCTTCATCATTGTTACCGGGGAACCTTTCATATCTCGCCACATTAGCAGTAAACTTATCAACAACTTCATTAACCTTCGACTTAAGCCTCTCCGAAAAGCCACTATACTTATTCATTAAAACCCCATCATGTACTCACCTACATCCTGTAACAATAATTGTCACACCAACTACTGGGAATTAGCAATCAGTATTTTGAATTTCGCGACAATTTTACGTCAAAAGTTATACATATAACTTCTATCTCCTAGACTTACATACTTCGAATGTGAATTTTCTGAAAAACATCCCAAACTATGAACTAGTTCTCCGAAATTGGAAAAATGCTGATGAAGCAGCAAAAACTGTAAACGACTTTAACAGTCAAAAGTTTGATGATAAAGAATAGTATGGTGGTAAAGCTGAGAAAAAGAGAAGGTTTGAAACTGGAAAAAGGATTGAGCAGACCATGAAGGAGGCTGTGGACAAATCACAAAGACTAAACTTGCCTTAAAAGGATCCAAATGATTCAGTGTCTACTGAAATCGTTAGCAAACACCTTACTTCTTATTCTAAACCTTCACAGATAAATCTTCTTCATCATCCATATTATCTTATCTTTTATTATAATATCGTCAATATTCCTGAAGATATTTTCACAACTATTCTTATTCGATATCTTTTATCTCTTCGCAATATCTGCGTTACAACATAAAAAGAAACTGTGTTAGTTTCTAAATTTAAAAAAAAATTATGAATTTAAAATAGGAATGTTTTTGAAGTAGTGTTGGGAACTGAAGCATGAGTTAGTATAATATAATGACACTTGATCAACGTGATTATATTACAGTAAGTCATGCTGAGTTTCTAATGGAACGTGATGATTCACAGAACATACCGTCATCATGTACTGTTTACACGACTCTTACATTCTACCCAATTTTCAAACATATTAAGAACATATCATCTTGATAGCTCTATATTTTCGGATATTCTGGTAATTTGCCAAATCAAGATCGTGCCATTACGATTTTCTTCTTGGAACATTAACTACGTTCATCCAAAAATTTATATCTACGAATTCTGGACTATTATCCGCTTGACTTAAGATCGGGAAGAGAAAACGAAAGCATGAAGCTCCGAAATATAATGGAGAATATAAAGCCCGATAACAACCCCGAAATTACAAACCGTGTATATAAATGCGTATAGCAATATAAAGACACGGGAGAATGAAAAACACAATAACCCCAAGGTAATGGTAGAAGAAAATAACTTCCTCCTGTGGTAGATGAAAAAGAAGAATGACAGATATGAAAGTTAAAAGTATATCAAGAATCAATACTTGATGAAGCATATTAACGAATGCTTTAAAGTATGAATTGGGGAGAAAGACTAGAAGGTGTGAGCTGTGGAAATAAAGAAACGAAGGGGGTGGAATTATAGTAAAATATCAGACAGAGAAATCGAGACAGATTATCGCATTTAATCAAAGAAGATCCTGATTTCCTTAATTGCCGAAGAACCAAATCTTATTGCAAAGATTTTCTTTAAATCCCATGAATTCCGGAAATCAATCATAACTACGTCATCGGTTAAAACGAACATACGTTTACTCATTTCACTCTCTTGCGATAGCTTCACTTATACTCTTCGCGTAATCAAATTGTTTTATCTATATTACTCAATGATGATAAAACTCTATTTATCAACTCATATTCGTCATGAAAACATTTTTATAGTTAGCCATGACGACCTCGATCAAATTTCGGGACGAAATTTCTTTAACGGGTAGGTACTGTGACGACCCGAAAATTTCCGACCAAATTTAAACTTAACCTTTAAATGTTTCTGACACGATAAGCATAATTTGTAATGTTGAATCTCAAAAAGTTTGGAACTACATTCATGTAATCAATTACCCTTTGACCGTGTTCGACGATTCACGAACAATTATGTGTATATAGATATGTATATATAATATATAATATTAACTGAAAACATTAACAAAGTATTAGATATATGATACTTTACATAAACATATTTGTTTCGATATATTTATCGACAGAATTAAGAGATAATATCAAATGATTGAATTATCAGATACATTATGATATGATTACGGGCCTATGTTATGAGGTCCACTGTGATTTAAGAAATCTATTTTTTGACAACTCATTACTTAACCAGTATGATAAAGATAACGATATTTATATTTTATTTTATTAAATATATATATATATAACGATTTAAATTAATATTATATATATTTTTTATACGCATATTATACGTACATAGTTTTATACTTTTACTATACTTTAACTTTACCTTTACTTTACTTTTACTTTACTTTAACTTTAATAATTCATACTTTAATAATTCACTTTAATAATTCATACTTTAATAATTCATACTTTAATAATTCACTTTAATAATTAATACTTTAATAATTCACTTTAATAATTCATACTTTAATAATTCACTTTAATAATTCATACTTTAATAATTCACTTTAATAATTCATACTTTAATAATTCACTTTAATAATTCAAAAATCTATTATAAATAGAATTCAATAGGTTTCATTATTTCATAGAAACTTGAAAATATATTTCTCTAAACTTTCTCAATCGAATTACATATATATATTTACTTAGTATTATTTCAAGATATTATTAGTATACATAAAATACTACGACGGAGTTATATTCAGACGATTTCAAAATAAGTTTTCAAACGGGATAGTGCTAAGGAAATTATGGGTTATAGCTAAGGAGGTTATGGGTATTGTTCGAGGGTATTGCTCGTGAGGTCAACCTAACGTTTATCATTTTCGTTGCGTCTACGTACTTTCCTACAATATTGAATCACAATATTGATACGTGAGCATTCATATCTTATTTTTTTTTATTCATAGTGTATCCCTGACTAGTGCTCGAGTATATATGATTATGCATGTTTGTATGCTTAGTTTCGTCGTTAAATAGTTTATGATAAATCACGAATTTGTACATATGCTACTGAGATAAGGTATATGATATGCATGTCGTTAAAAAGCTAAAGAAAAATTAATAACTTTTCATTTAGAAATCGTGTGGGTTCGATGAACGGATTAAAAGATATGGCCAACTGAATTATTATTAATTTTAATATTATTATAATTGTTATCAGTTGATGTTATTACTAAAATTATCTTTATTACTAAAAATTAATATTTTTATTGAAACTATCATTTTATTATTTGTATCATTATTTTTATTATCAATATTATTTAATCAAATAAATATGCGTACAAAGATATTTTTACCACACGTAATATAATTACATTAATAATACATACCACTATATTTTTATGATATCAAGTGAATTTTATAAATTTTATTACTTGAGATATATAAAAGTATATTTTTATCATATATGAATTTAAATATAAATTTTTATTTATTAATAAATGACTTGTATTATTTAGTATAATAAGATCTGATAAATATATTTAAATATATAAAACGACTATATATAAGTTATATAATAAACATGTATAGATTTTGGAAGTCATTTTGGGTCAAGTTGACTTTTGTTGACTTTTGCATGTCGGTCTCGAGCATTAGGATTGTGATACACTACGACTTGACCTAATTGTTAGACAGATATTGACCAACATATAAATATATATACTTAATATAGGTTCGTGAATCCGAGACAAACCCTGCACTTGTTCAGTTCCGTCATATACATAATTGCTACGAAATACAGTATTGTAAGTTTCATTTGCTCCCTTTTACTCTTTATGTTTTTGGGCTGAGAATACATGCAAATGCTTTATTAACTGTTTTACAGTATTTATATGCGTGAGTTTCATTTGCTCCCTTTTATATATATATTTTTGGGACTGAGAATACATGCGCTGTTTTTTATAAATGTTTTACGGAATTGGCACAAGTACTAAAACTAATTCTACGTGGGTTTAAACCAGAAATATACCCTTAGCTTGGTAACATTAAACTACTTGTCTATGTACGGTAGGCGCGAATCCTAAAGATAGATCTATTGGGCCTGACAAACCCCATCCTGACTATAGGATGCTTTAGTACTTCGAGGTTATTTTAAACACACCTGATCTGGTGTACTTCAGAGGGTAAAACATGAACGTTAAAGCTTGTTACCGGGTGCCTACAACTTATAGAATACTTTTATACACTTGCGAGTGTACGGATATTTATAGAAACTGAAATCTTGTGGTCTATTACTATTACGGAAATGATGGATTATGATAAACTAATGAACTCACCAACCTTTTGGTTGACACTTTAAAGCATGTTTATTCTCAGGTATTAAAGAATTCTTCCGCTGTGCATTAGCTCATTTTAAGGATATTACTCGGAGTCATTCAAGACATACTTTGAAAGACGTTGCATTCGAGTCGTTGAGTTCATCAAGATTAATATTAAGTCAATTATAGTTGGATGTAATATGAAATGGTATGCATGCCGTCAATTTTTGATGTAAAGAAAGTTTGTCTTTTAAAAATGAATGCAATGTTTGTAAAACGTATCATATAGAGGTCAAATACCTCGCGATGTAATCAACTATTGTGAATCGTTTATAATGTATATGAACGGGTCCTTTCAAAAGTGAAGTACGCTACGCATACCTTCACAGGTTCTGCGTTAACATGGTGGAATACCTATCTAGAGCAAGTAGGACAAGATGATGCTTACGCACTACCGTGGTCAGCATTCAAGCACTTGATGAACGAGAAGTACCGTCCCAGAATTGAGGTCAATAAGCTCAAGACAGAACTTAGAGGGTTACGAACTTAAGGATTTGATATTACCACATACGAAAGACGATTCACAGAATTATGCCTATTGTTTCCGGGAGCGTTCGAAGATGAGGAAGAGAAGATCGACGCGTTTGTGAAAGGATTACCGGAAAGAATCCAAGAAGATATAAGTTCACACGAGCCCACCTCCATACAACAGGCATGTAGAATGGCTCACAAACTAGTGAACCAGATTGAAGAAAGAATTAAAGAACAGAATGCTGGAGAGGCCAATGTGAAGCAAGTCAAAAAAAATCGGAGGAAAACGGTGATAAGAATCACCAATACAACAACAACAGCAATTACAACAATAATCGCAACAACTATCCCAACAATCGCAACATCAATCGCAACTACAACAAACGGCCCAACAACAACAACAACAACAACAACAACAACAACAACAACAACAATAACAACAACAACAACAACAACAACATCAACTACAACAATCATCCCAACAAAAAGAATAACCGCAACAACAACAACAATCAGAAGCAGCTATGACAAAGGTGTGAAAAGTATCACTCGGGGTTCTGCACCAAATTTTGCAACAAGTGTAAAAGAAATCGTCATAGCGCGACGAAGTGTGAGGTCTACGGACCAGGGGTTAACAGAACGAAAGGAACAAATGGTGTCGGAACGAGTAATGACGGAGCAAGTAGTGTCGGAGCAAGTTATGCCAATGTAGTTTTTTATAAATGTGGAAAACCGGGCCACATTATTAGAAATTTCCCGAACCAGGAGAACACGAATGGACAAGGCCGCGGAAGAGTTTTCAATATTAATGCGGCAGAGGCACAGGAAGACCCGGAGCTTGTTACGGGTACGTTTCTTATTGACAATAAATCTGCTTACGTTTTATTTGATTCGGGTGCGGATAGAAGCTATATGAGTAGAGATTTTTGTACTAAATTAAGTTGTCCATTGACACCTTTGGATAGTAAATTTTTACTCAAATTAGCAAATGGTAAATTAATTTCAGCAGATAATATATGTCGGAATCGAGAAATTAAACTGGTAGGCGAAACATTTAAGATTGACTTGATACCAGTAGAGTTAGGGAGTTTTGATGTGATAATCGGTATGGACTGGTTGAAAGAAGTGAAAGTAAAGATCGTTTGTTACAAAAATGTAATTCGCATTATACGAGAAAAAGGAAAACCCTTAATGGTGTACGGAGAAAAGGGCAACACGAAGCTACATCTTATTAGTAATTTGAAGGCACAAAAACTAATAAGAAAAGGTTGCTATGCTGTTCTAGCACACGTCGAGAAAGTACAAACTGAAGAAAAGAGCATCAATGATGTTCCCGTCGCAAAAGAATTTCCCGATGTATTTCCGAAAGAATTACCGGGATTACCCCCACATCGATCCGTTGAATTTCAAATAGATCTTGTACCAGGAGCTGCACCAATAGCTCGTGCTCCTTACAGACTCGCACCCAGCGAGATGAAAGAACTGCAAAGCCAATTACAAGAACTTTTAGAGCGTGGATTCATTCGACCAAGCACATCACCGTGGAGAGCTCCTGTTTTGTTTGTCAAGAAGAAAGATGGTACATTCAGGTTGTGTATCGACTACCGAGAGTTGAACAAACTTACCATCAAGAACCGTTATCCACTACCGAGAATCGACGACTTATTTGATCAACTACAAGGCTCGTCTATTTATTCAAAGTGACTTACGTTCCGGGTATCATCAAATGCGGGTGAAAGAAGATGATATTCCAAAGACTGCTTTCAGAACACGTTACGGTATTTACGAGTTTATAGTCATGCCGTTTGGTTTAACTAATGCACCAGCTATGTTCATGGACCTTATGAACCGAGTGTGTGGACCATACCTTGACAAGTTTGTCATTGTTTTCATTGATGACATACTTATTTACTCAAAGAATGAACAAGAACACGGTGAACATTTGAGAAAGGTGTTAGAAGTATTGAGGAAGGAAGAATTGTACGCTAAGTTTTCAAAGTGTGCATTTTGGTTGGAAGAAGTTCAATTCCTCGGTCACATAGTGAACAAAGAAGGTATTAAGGTGGATCCGGCAAAGATAGAAACTGTTGAAAAGTGGGAAACCCCGAAAACTCCAAAACACATACGCCAGTTTTTAGGACTAGCTGGTTACTACAGAAGGTTCATCCAAGACTTTTCCAGAATAGCAAAACCCTTGACTGTATTAACGCATAAAGGGAAGAAATTTGAATGGAAGGATGAACAAGAGAAAGCATTTCAGTTATTGAAGAAAAAGCTAACTACGGTACCTATATTGTCATTGCCTGAAGGGAATGATGATTTTGTGATTTATTGTGACGCATCAAAGAAAGGTCTCGGTTGTGTATTAATGCAACGAACGAAGGTGATTGCTTATGCGTCTAGACAATTGAAGATTCATGAACAAAATTATACGACGCATGATTTGGAATTAGGCGTGGTTGTTTTTGCATTAAAGACTTGGAGGCACTACTTATATGGGGTCAAAATTATTATATATGCTGACCATAAAAGTCTTCAACACATATTTAATCAGAAACAACTGAATATGAGGCAGCGTAGGTGGATTGAATTGTTGAATGATTACGACTTTGAGATTCGTTACCACCCGGGGAAGGCAAATGTGGTAGCCGACGCCTTGAGCAGGAAGGACAGAGAACCCATTCGAGTAAAATCTATGAATATAATGATTCACAATAACCTTACTACTCAAATAAAGGAGGCGCAACAAGGAGTTTTAAAAGAGGGAAATTTAAAGGATGAAATACCCAAAGGATCGGAGAAGCATCTTAATATTCGGGAAAACGAAACCCGGTATAGGGCTGAAAGGATTTGGGTACCAAAATTTGGAGATATGAGAGAAATGGTACTTAGAGAAACTCATAAAACCAGATACTCAATACATCCTGGAACGGGGAAGATGTACAAGGATCTCAAGAAACATTTTTGGTGGCCGGGTATGAAAGCTGATGTTGCTAAATACATAGGAGAATGTTTGACGTATTCTAAGGTCAAAGCTGAGCATCAGAAACCATCAGGTCCACTTCAACAACCCGAAATCCCGGAATGGAAATGGGAAAACATTACCATGGAAGATACTATTTGGGTAATAGTTGATCGTCTCACCAAATCAGCACACTTCCTACCAATAAGAGAAGATGACAAGACGGAGAAGTTAGCACGACTGTATTTGAAGGAAGTCATCTCCAGACATGGAATACCAATCTCTATTATCTCTGATAGGGATGGCAGATTTATTTCAAGATTCTGGCAGACATTACAGCAAGCATTAGGAACTCGTCTAGACATGAGTACTGCCTATCATCCACAAACTGATGGTCAGAGCGAAAGAATGATACAAATGCTTGAAGACATGCTACGAGCATGTGTTATTGATTTCGGAAACAGTTGGGATCGACATCTACCGTTAGCAGAATTTTTCTACAACAACAGCTAGCATTCAAGCATTGAGATGGCGCCGTTTGAAGCACTTTATGGTAGAAAGTGCAGGTCTCCGATTTGTTGGAGTGAAGTGGGGGATAGACAGGTTACGGGTCCGGAGATAATACAAGAAACTACCGAGAAGATCATCCAAATTCAACAACGGTTGAAAAATGCCCAAAGTCAACAAAAGAGCTACGCTGACATTAAAAGAAAAGATATAGAATTTGAAATTGGAGAGATGGTCATGCTTAAAGTTGCACCTTGGAAAGGCATTGTTCGATTTGGTAAACGAGGGAAATTAAATCCAAGGTATATTGGACCATTCAAGATTATTGATCGTGTCGGACCAGTAGCTTACCGACTTGAGTTACCTCAACAACTCGCGGCTATACATAACACTTTTCACGTCTCGAATTTGAAGAAATATTTTGCTAAAGAAGATCTCACTATTCCGTTAGATGAAATCCAAATCAACGAAAAACTTCAATTCATCGAAGAACCCGTCGAAATAATGGATTGTGAGGTTAAAAGACTTAAGCAAAACAAGATACCAATTGTTAAGGTTCGATGGAATGCTCGTAGAGGACTCGAGTTCACCTGGGAATGAGAAGATCAGATGAAAAAGAAATACCCGCATTTATTTCCAGAAGATACGTCAACACCTCCAACTGCTTAAAATTTCAGGACGAAATTTATTTAACGGGTAGGTACTGTAGTAACCCGAACTTTTCCATGTTTATATATATAATAAATGAAATTGTTATTTACATGATTAAGTGTTTCCAACATGTTAAGCAATCAAACTTGTTAAGACTTGATTAATTGAAATAGGTTTCATATAGACAATTGACCACCCAAGTTGACCGGTGATTCACGAACGTTAAAACTTGTAAAAACTATATGATGACATATATATGGATATATATATAGTTAACATGATATTATGATAAGTAAACATATCATTAATTATATTAACAATGAACTACATATGTAAAAGCAAGACTACTAACTTAATGATTTTGAAACGAGACATATATGTAACGATTATCATTGTAACGACATTTAATGTATATATATCATATTAAGAGATATTCATACATCATATTATCATGATAATATAATAATTTAAAATCTCATTTGATATTATAAACATTGAGTTAACAACATTTAACAAGATCGTTAACCTAAAGGTTTCAAAACAACACTTACATGTAACGACTAACGATGACTTAACGACTCAGTTAAAATGTATATACATGTAGTGTTTAATATGTATTCATACACTTTTGAAAGACTTCAAGACACTTATCAAAATACTTCTACTTAACAAAAATGCTTACAATTACATCCTCGTTCAGTTTCATCAACAATTCTACTCGTATGCACCTGTATTCGTACTCGTACAATACACAGCTTTTAGATGTATGTACTATTGGTATATACACTCCAATGATCAGCTCTTAGAAGCCCATGTGAGTCACCTAACACATGTGGAAACCATCATTTGGCAACTAGCATGAAATATCTCATAAAATTACAAAAATATGAGTAATCATTCATGACTTATTTACATGAAAACAAAATTACATATCCTTTATATCTAATCCATACACCAACGACCAAAAACACCTACAAACACTTTAATTCTTCAATTTTCTTCATCTAATTGATCTCTCTCAAGTTCTATCTTCAAGTTCTAAGTGTTCTTCATAAATTCTACAAGTTCTAGTTTCATAAAATCAAGAATACTTCCAAGTTTGCTAGCTCACTTCCAATCTTGTAGAGTGATCATTCAATCTCAAGAAATCTTTCTTATTTATAGTAAGATATCTTTCTAATACAAGTTAATACTCATATTCAAACTTTGATTCAATTTCTATAACTATAACAATCTTATTTCGAGTGGAAATCTTACTTGAACTTGTTTTCGTGTCATGATTCTGCTTCAAGAACTTTCAAGCCATCCAATGATCCTTTTAAGCTAGATCCATTTTTCTCATTTCCAGTAGCTTTATCCAGAAAACTTGAGGTAGTAATGATGTTCATAACATCATTCAATTCATACATATAAAGCTATCTTATTCGAAGGTTTAAACTTGTAATCACTAGAACATAGTTTAGTTAATTCTAAACTTGTTCGCAAACAAAAGTTAATCCTTCTAACTTAACTTTTAAAATCAACTAAACACATGTTCTATATCTATATGATATGCTAACTTAATGATTTAAAACCTGGAAACACGAAGAACACTGTAAAACCGGACATACGCCGTCGTAGTAACACCGCGGGCTGTTTTGGGTTAGTTAATTAAAAACTATGATAAACTTTGATTTAAAAGTTGTTCTTCTGGGAAAATGATTTTTCTTATGAACATGAAACTATATCCAAAAATCATGAGTAAACTCAAAGTGGAAGTATGTTTTCTAAAATGGTCATCTAGACGTCGTTCTTTCGACTAAATGACTACCTTTACAAAAATGACTTGTAACTTATATTTCTGACAGTAAACCTATACTTTTTATGTTTAGATTCATAAAATAGAGTTCAATATGAAACCATAGCAATTTGATTCACTCAAAACGGATTTAAAATGAAGAAGTTATGGGTAAAACAAGATTGGATAATTTTTCTTGTTGTAGCAACGTGAAAATTGGTAACAAATCTATATTAATCATATCCTAGCTAACTTATATTGTATTATACATGTATTCTAATATATTATGTAATCTTGGGATACCATAGACACGTATGCAAATGTTTTGACATATCATATCGACCTATGTGTATATATTATTTGGATCAACCATAGACACTTTATATGCAGTAATGTGGGAGTTAGCTATACAGGGTTGAGGTTGATTCCAAAAATATATATACTTTGAGTTGTGATCTAGCCTGAGACGTGTATACACTGGGTCGTGGATTGATTCAAGATAATATATATCAATTTTTTTCTGTACATCTAACGTTGGACAACTAATTGTAGGTTACTAACGAGGACAGCGGACTTAATAAACTTAAAACATTAAAATGTATTAAAAGTGTTGTAAATATATTTTGAACATACTTTGATATATATGTACATATTTGTTATAGTTTCGTGAATCGACCAGTGGCCAAGTCTTACTTCCCGACGAAGTAAAAATCTGTGAAAGTGAGTTATAGTCCCACTTTTAAAATCTAATATTTTTGGGATGAGAATACATGCAGGTTTTATAAATGATTTACAAAATAGACACAAGTACGTGAAACTACATTCTATGGTTGAATTATCGAAATCGAATATGCCCCTTTTTATTAAGTCTGGTAATCTAAGAATTAGGGAACAGACACCCTAATTGATGCGAATCCTAAAGATAGATCTATTGGGCCTAACAAACCCCATCCAAAGTACCGGATACTTTAGTACTTCAAAATTTATATCATATCCGAAGGGTGTCCCAGAATGATGGGGATATTCTTATATATGCATCTTGTTAATGTCGGTTACCAGGTGTTCACCATATGAATGATTTTTATCTCTATGTATGGGATGTATATTGAAATATGAAATCTTGTGGTCTATTGTTACGATTTGATATATATAGGTTAAACCTATAACTTACCAACATTTTTGTTGACGTTTTAAGCATGTTTATTCTCAAGTGATTATTAAGAGCTTCCGCTGTCGCATACTTAAATAAGGACAAGATTTGGAGTCCATGCTTGTATGATATTGTGTAAAAACTGCATTCAAGAAACTTATTTCGTTGTAACATATTTGTATTGTAAACTATTATGTAATAGTCGTGTGTAAACATGATATTTTAGATTATCATTATTTGATAATCTACGTAAAGCTTTTTAAACCTTTATTGATGAAATAAAGGTTATGATTTGTTTTAAAATGAATGCAGTCTTTGAAAAACGTCTCATATAGAGGTCAAAACCTCGCAACGAAATTAATTAATATGGAACATTTTTAATCAATAAGAACGGGACATTTCAAAAGGATCCTTGGATGGCTTGAAAGTTCTTGAAGCAGAATCATGACACGAAAACAAGTACAAGTAAGATTTCCACTCGAAATAAGATTTTTATAGTTATAGAAATTGAATCAAATTTTGAATATGAGTATTACCTTGTATTAGAAAGATATCTTACTACAAATAAGAAAGATTTCTTGAGGTTGGATGATCACTTTACAAGATTGGAAGTAAGCTAGCAAACTTGGAAGTATTCTTGATTTTATGAAACTAGAACTTATAGAATTTATGAACACTTAGAACTTGAAGATAGAACTTGAGAGAGATCAATTAGATGAAGAAAATTGAAGAATTAAAGTGTTTGTAGGTGTTTTTGGTCGTTGGTATATGGATTAGATATAAAGGATGTGTAATTTTGTTTACATGTAAATAAGTCATGAATGATTACTAATATTTTTGTAATTTTATGTGATATTTCCTGCTAGTTGCCAAATGATGGTTCCCACATGTGTTAGGTGACTCACATGGGCTGCTAAGAGCTGATCATTGGAGTGTATATACCAATAGTACATATATCTAAAAGCTATGTATTGTACGAGTACGAATACGGGTGCATACGAGTAGAATTGTTGATGAAACTGAACGAGGATGTAATTGTAAGCATTTTTGTTAAGTAGAAGTATTTTGATAAGTGTCTTGAAGTCTTTCAAAAGTGTATGAATACATATTAAAACACTACATGTATATACATTTTAACTGAGTCGTTAAGTCATCGTTAGTCGTTACATGTAAATGTTGATTTGAAACCTTTAAGTTAACGATCATGTTAAATGTTGTTAACCCAATGTTTATTATATCTAATGAGATGTTAAATTATTATAGTATCATGATATTATGATATATTAATATATCTTATTATGATATATATACAGTTAAATGTTGTTACAACGATAATCGTTACATATATGTCTCGTTTCGAAATCATTAAGTTAGTAGTCTTGTTTTTACATATGTAGTTCATTGTTAATACACTTAATGACATGTTTACTTATCATTTATTATGATTAAACATAGTGTATCAATATCTTAATATGATTCATATGTATTTAGTAAGACGTTGTTATAACGATAATCGTTATATATATCGTTTCGAGTTTCTTAATTCAATAAACTTAATTTTATGTATATAACTCATTTTTAAAATACCTAATGAGATACTTACTTATCATAATATCATGTTAACTATATATATAATCATATATATGTCATCATATAGTTTTTACAAGTTTTAACGTTCGTGAATCACCGGTCAACTTGGGTGGTCAATTGTCTATATGAAACCTATTTCAATTAATCAAGTCTTAACAAGTTTGATTGCTTAACATGTTGGAAACACTTAATCATGTAATTAACAATTTCATTTAATATATATAAACATGGAAAAGTTCGGGTCACTACAAAATATGCCAAGAATGACTCCAAGTAATATCTTTAAAATGAGCAAATGCACAGCGGAAGATTTCTTTCAAACCTAAGAATAAACATGCTTAAAAGTGTCAACCAAAAGGTTGGTGAGTTCATTAGTTTATCATAATCAATCATTTCTATTAATTTAATAGACCACAAGATTTTCATTTCCATTTCTCATAAACATCATGCATGCATGTAGCAATTTGCATAAAAAGCATTCATATGGTGAACACTTGGTAACTGAACTGACAGGATGCATATAGAATATCCTCGCATACCGGCTCATTCGCAATCAGTATGCTATATACCGGCCGTCGCAATCAGCATATATTGATCGAAGTACTAAAACATTGGTAACCCGAATGGGACTTGTCAAGGTTCATAGATCTATTTTTAGGATTCGCGTCAATTAGAAGGCAATTATAACGTCCAACTAATTCTTAGGCTACCAAGCTAAAAGGGGCGATATTCAGTTTCGATAATCCAACCATAGAATGTAGTTTCGATTACTTGTGTCTATTTCGTAAAACATTTATAAAAGCAGCGCATGTATTCTCAGTCCCAAAAATATATATTGCAAAAGCATTTAAAAAGGGAGCAAATGAAACTCACGATACTGTATTTTATAGTAAAAATACATATGATGGCATTGAACAAGTGTAGGGTTGGCCTCGGATTCACGAACCTATATTAGTATATGTTGGTCAAATAAATATCTAACAAGCTAGGTCAGGTCATAGTGTATCACAATCCTAATGCTCGAGATTATCATGCAAAAGTCAACATAAGTCATCTAATCCTAAAACGACTTTCAAAATCTTTACATGTTTATTATATAATTATATTACCAGAGTATAAGTCTTGATAGTTGAATGAATCGATAATTTACAAAACTCAAATTATCACATAACTGACTAAATTGTCATGTTCGGAAATTTTTAGATAAATCAATGTAACTAGTTTATATATATTTATTTGTAATCTACATGTTATTTCAATGAATTATATGTTATTTTAATAATTAAATAACTTATATTTAAAGTAATTAATTTTTATATAGAAAATATTTCTTAAATTATTTCATCATTTATTAAAATGTATTAATGATAAAAATTTATTTTAATATATGAAAAAATATATTTTTATATATTAAGTATTATAACTTGTATAACGTTTACATAATATCATTTTAATGATAAAAATGTAGTGATATGTATCATAAATATATATTTGTATCAATTATTTATTTGATTGAATAATATAATATTGATAATAATTATAATGAATCAAAAGTTGTATTATTTTGTAATAATAATAATATTAATTATTTTAATAATCATAATAATAATAATAATAATAATAATAATAATAATAATAATATTTATATTTACTAATGATAATAATAATTTTGATAATAAATAATAATCTTTTGTAGTAATACTAATGTCATAATAATAATAATATTACTAATAATCAAAACGATATTTTTATCTAAATCATAATCTTAACAATATTTTAATTGAATCATGATACTTATACTCATTATTTCCTAATCGACTTGTTTAATAGCTTTTAGTCCTCTTTTATATCGCATTCATAATAATGATAATAATAGTAATCATAATAATTAGATGATACTAATATTAGTTTTAATGATAATGATACTAATAATAATAAATATTATAATAATATTAATGATAATACTAATAATAATAATAATATTAATAATAATAATAATAATAATAATAATAATAATAATAATAATAATAATAATAATAATAATAACCTTAATGATAATAACGATAGTAATAATAATAACAATAACAATTTTTTAATAATAATACTTATATTAATAATTATAATGATAATAATAATAATAATTATAATAATAATTAGATAGTAATAATAACGACGATAATAACGACGATAGTAATAATAATAATCATTTTAATAATATTACTAAAATTAATGATAATTCGGTTGACTATATCTTTTAATCCGTTCATCGAAACCATACGCTTCCTAAATGAAAAGTTATTAATTTTTCGTCAGCTTTCCAACGACATGCATATCATATACCTTATCTCAGTAGCATATGTATTAAATTCATGATTTATCATAAACTATTTAATGACTTAATTAAGCATACAAGCATGCATAATCATATATATTCGAGCACTAGTCAGAGATACACTATTAATATATAAAAGATAAGATATGAATGCTCACGTATCAATATTGTGATTCAATACACGTAGATGCAACGGATAAACACTAGGTTGACCTCACGAACAATACCCACGAACATTACTCATAACCTCCATAGCTATAACCCATAATTTACTTAGCTCTATCCCGCTCGAAAAACCCGTCTTGAATAACTCGCTCATAACCTCGTCGTAGTATTTTATGTATAATAATACTAATAATAATACTAAAAATAATAATAATAATACGATTAATAATAATCTTAATATTAATCTTAATAATAATCTTAATAATAATAATAATAATAATAATAATAATAATAATAATAATAATAATAATAATAATAATAATAATAATAATAATAATAATAATAATAATAATAATAAATATAAATATTGAGAGAGTGCGAGAGATAGACTGAGAGATATGAAATGAATTCAGCCGAAACAAGAGCTTTTATAGAACCTGACCTGCCCCCTCCTGCCATGTGATCGCATGGTGTCAAGGACATTTGGCCATGCGAACGCATGGCCCTCTGATCCAGCTAACATCCACTAATTCAAAGGCTGCTGACACTCATTTTAATTAATATAATATATAATATATATTTAATCTATATAATTATTTATATATTATATAATATTCACGTGCATAGTTGACTTGTAACTTTAGTTCTGATGACTTGTACGTTCACGCTCGACTTACATCCCGGTTCCAGTTTCTCTAACGCATTTTCATACATTTAGAAAAACCGGTACATTACATTTAGCGACAAGTACTGAAATGTCTCGTTCATATCGATTATAAACGTTCCATATTAATTGATTTCGTTGCGAGGTTTTGACCTCTATATGAGACGTTTTTCAAAGACTGCATTCGATTTTAAAACAAACCATAATCTTTATTTTATCGATAAAGGTTTAAAAATATTATGACGATTATCAAATAATGATAATCTAAAATATAGCGTTTTCACACGATTATTACATAATGGTTTACAATAACATTACACATCAATTTAAATCTTCGAATGCAGTTTTTAAACAATATTATACAAGCATGCTGACTCCAACTCTTGTCCATAAATTAGCATGCAACAGCGAAAGCTCTTAATAATCACCTGAGAATAAACATGCTTTAAACGTCAATAAAAATGTTGGTGAGTTATAGGTTTAACCTATATATTTATCAAATCGTAATAATAGACCACAAGATTTCATATTTCCATTTTTCATAAACATCAGCCCATACATAGAGATAAAAATCATTCATATGGTGAACACCTGGTAACCGACATTAACAAGATGCATATAGAATATCCTCATCATTTCGGGACTGCCTTCGGACATGATTAAATCGAAGTACTAAAGCAGTTCAACTTCTCTGACTGGGGCTTGTTAGTGCCCATAGATCTATCTTTAGGATTCGCGTCAATTAGGGTGTCTGTTCCCTAATTCTTAGATTACCAGACTTAATAAAAAGGGGCATATTCGATTTAATAAATTCAACCATAGAATGTAGTTTCACGTACTTGTGTCTATTTTGTAAAACATTTATAAAACTGCATGTATTCTCATCCCAAAAGATATTAGATTTTAAAAGTGGGACTATAACTCACTTTCACATATTTTTACTTCGTCGGGAAGTAAGACTTGGCCACGGGTTGATTCACGAACCTATAACAAATGTATACATATATATCAAAGTATGTTCGAAATATATTCACAACATTTTTTATTACGTTTTAATGATTTAAGTTTGTTAAGTTAGCAGTCCAACGTTAGTAATCTACAACTAGTTGTCCACAGTTAGATGTATAGAAAAAAATCAATATATATTATCTCGAATCAATCCATGACCCAGTGTATACAAGTCTCAAGCTAGATCATAACTCAAAGTATACATATTATTTTGTAATCAACCTCAACCCTGTATAGCTAACTCGAGCATTACTGCATATAGAGTGTCTATGGTTGTTCTCAAATAATATATATAGATGGGTCGATATGATATGTCAAAACATTGTATACGTGTCTATGGTATCCCAAGATTACATAATATATGTTAGAATATAGTATAATACAATATAAGTTAGTTAAGTTATGATTTGTATAGATTTGTTACAAATTTCACGTAGCTACAACAAGCAAAATTATCCAATCTTGTTTTACCCATAACTTCTTCGTTTTAAATCCGTTTTGAGTGATTCAAGTTGTTATGGTTTCATAATGAACTAAAATTTATGAAACTAAACAGAAAAATTATAAGTTTATAGTGGGAAATAAGGTTGCAAGTCAGTTTTTAAAGAGGTAGTCATTTTCGTCGAAAGAACGACATCTTGATGACCATTTTGAAAAACATACTTCAACTTTGTGTTTAACCATGATTTTTGGATATAGTATCATGTTCATATGAAATATTATTTTTCCAGAAAATAAACTTCCAATTCAAAGATTAAGATAGTTTTTTTATTTTTCTAACCCAAAACAGCCCCCGGTTTCACTACGACGGCGTATGTCCGGTTTTACGGTGTTTTTTGTGTTTCCAGGTTTTAAATCATTAAGTTAGCATATCATATAGATATAGAACATGTGTTTAGTTGATTTTAAAAGTTAATTTAGAAGGATTAACTTTGTTTGCGAACAAGTTTAGAATTAACTAAACTATGTTCTAGTGATTACATGTTCAAATCTTCGAATAAGATAGTTTTATATATAAGAATCGAATGATGTTATGAACATAATTACTACCTCAAGTTTAGTAGTTAAACCTACTGGAAGTGACAAAAATTGATCTAGCTTCAAAGGATCTTGGATGGCTTGAAAGTTCTTGAAGTAGAATCATGACATGAAAACAAGTTCAAGTAAGATTATCACTCGAATTAAGATTGTTATAGTTATAGAAACTGAATCAAAGTTTGAATATGAGTATTACCTTGATTTAGAAAGATAACCTACTATAAATAACAAAGATTTCTTGAGATTGGATGATCACTTGAAATGGATTTGCAAGATTGGAAGTAAGCTAGTAAGCTTGAAAGTATTTGTGAAGTGATCTTAATGTGTTCTTGAATGATGATGTTTGTTGATTGTAATTGAAGCTAGATTGACCTAAATGATCAATATTACTGATGTATAGACGTTCTTAAGCTTAGAGAGAGTTAAGATGGAGAGAATTTGGATTAGAAAATCAAAGAAATGTGATGTGTGTGTTGTTTGAAAAAAAATGCCTAATGCTTAGTCAATATAAGGTTACTAGTTTTTGTTTTCATGCTCATAAGTCATGCTAGTTGTCAAATGATGGTTCCCACATGTCTTGGTGACTCACAAGGGCTGCTAAGAGCTTATCATTGGAGTGTATATACCAATAGTAAATACATTTAGAAGCTGTGTATTGTACGAGTACGAATACGGGTGTTTACGAGTAGAATTGTTGATGAAAATGAATGAGAATGCAATTGTAAGCATTTTTGATAAGTAGAAGTACTTTGATATGTGTCTTGAAGTCTTTCAAAAGTGTATGATGTAGTGACCCAAACTTTTCCATGTTTATATATATTAAATGAAATTATTATTTACATGATTAAGTATTTCCAACATGTTAAGCAATCAAACTTATTAAGACTTGATTAATTGAAATAGGTTTCGTATAGACATTTGACCACCCAAGTTGACCGGCGATTCACGAACGTTAAAACTTGTAAAAACTATATGATGACATATATATGGATATATATATATATATATATATATATATATATATATATATATATATATATATATATATATATATATATATATATATATATATATATATATATAGTATGATAAGTAAGTATCTCACTAGGTATATTAACAATGAGTGATATACATAAAAACTGAGTTTATTGAATTAAGAAACTCGAAACGATATATATAACGATTATCGTTATAACAATGTCTTACTAATTACATATGAATCATTTTAAGATATTGATACACTATATATAAACATGATAAATGATAAGTAAACATATCATTAAGTATATTAACAATGAACTACATATGTAAAAACAAGACTACTAACTTAAGGATTTCGAAACGAGACATATATGTAACGATTATCGTTGTAACGACATTTAAATATATATATATCATATTAAGATATATTAATATATCATAATATCATGATAATATAATAATTTAACATCTCATTAGATATAATAAACATTGGGTTAACAACATTTAACAAGATCGTTAACTTAAAGGTTTCAAATCAACATTTACATGTAACGATTAACGATGACTTAACGACTCAGTTAAAATGTATATACATGTAGTGTTTTAATATGTATTCATACACTTTTGAAATACTTCAAGACACTTATTAAAGTACTTCTACTTAACAAAATTGCTTACAATTACATCCTCGTTCATTTTCATCAACAATTCTACTCGTATGCACCCGTATTCGTACTCGTACAATACCCAGCTTCTAAATGTATTTACTATTGGTATATACAATCCAATGATCAGCTCTTAGCAGCCCATGTGAGTCACATAACTATGTGGGAACCATCATTTGGCAACTAGAATGAATGATTACACAAAATTACAAACTAATGGAGCCTATATGGTGACTCCATTTTCACGTGAATGAACACACACATATACACTTTCATTTTGTAACTTACATGCATTAAACTACTCTCTCTCAAGTGTTCTTCCATTGTTCTAAGTGTTCTTCATCATCTTCATCAAAATCTAGCTCAATCTAGTTCATAAATCGATACATAAACCAAGTTATAAAACAACTACTCAAGAACACACCAACAACACTTCCAAGTTTGCTAGCTTACTTCCAATCTTGCAAATCCACTTTGAGTGATCATCCAACCATAGGAAATCTTTCTTATTTACAGTAATATATCTTTCTAATATAAGGTAATACTCATATTCAAACTTTGATTCAATTTCTATAACTTTAACAATCTTATTTCGAGTAGAAATCTTACTTGAACTTGTTTTCGTGTCATGATTCTACTTCAAGAACTTTCAAGCCATCCAAGGATCCTTTGAAGCTAGATCTATTTTTCTCATTTCCAATAGGTTTATCCAAAAAACCTGAGATAGTAATGATATTCATAACATCATTCAATTCATATATATAAAACTACCTTATTCGAAGGTTTAAATTTGTAATCACTAGAACATAGTTTAGTTAATTCTAAACTTGTTCGCAAACAAAAGTTAATCCCTCTAACTTGACTTTTAAAATCAACTAAATACATGTTCTATATCTATATGATATGCTAACTTAAATATTTAAAACCTGAAAACACGAAAAACACCATAAAACCGGATATACGCCGTCGTAGTAACACCGCGGGTTGTTTTGGGTTAGTTAATTAAAAACTATGATAAAATTTAATTTAAAAGTTGTTCTTCTGGGAAAATGATTTTTCTTATGAACATGAAACTATATCCAAAAATCATGGTTAAACTCAAAGTAGAAGTATGTTTTCCAAAATGGTCATCTAGACGTCGTTCTTTCGACTGAAATGACTACCTGTACAAAAACAACTTGTAACCTGTATTTCCGACTATAAACTTATACTTTTTCTGTTTATATTCATAAACTTAAGTTCAATATGAAACCATAGCAACTTGAATCACTCAAAACGGATTTAAAACGAAGAAGTTATGGGTAAAACAAGATTGGATAATTTTTCTTGTTGTAGCTACGTGAAAATTGGTAACAAATCTATATTAATCATATCCTAGCTAACTCATATTGTATTATACATGTATTCTAATATATTATGTAATCTTGGGATACCATAGACACGTATGCAAATGTTTTGACATATCATATCGACCCATGTATATATATTATTTGGAACAACCATAGACACTCTATATGCAGTAATGTTTGAGTTAGCTATACAGGGTTGAGGTTGATTCCAAAAAGATATATACTTTGAGTTGTGATCTAGCCTGAGATGTGTGTACACTGGGTCGTGGATTGATTCAAGATAATATATATCGATTTATTTCTGTACATCTAACTGTGGATAACTAGTTGTAGGTTACTAACGAGGACAGCTGACTTAATAAACTTAAAACATTAAAACGTATTAAAAATGTTGCAAATATATTTTTAACATACTTTGATATATATGTACATATTTGTTATAGGTTCATGAATTGACCAGTGGCCAAGTCTGACTTCCCGACGAAGTAAAAATCTGTGAAAGTGAGTTATAGTCCAATTTTAAAATCTAATATTTTTGGGATGAGAATACATGCAGTTTTATAAATGTTTTACAAAGTAGACACAAGTACGTGAAACTACATTTTATGGTTGAATGATCGAAATCGAATATGCCCCTTTTAGCTTGGTAGCCTAAGAATTAGGGAACTGGCCCCTAATTGACGCGAATCCTAAAGGTAGATCTACGGGAACTAACAACCCCCATTCTGGAATTTGGAATGCTTTAGTACTTCGAGTTTATCATGTCCGATGGGTGTCCCGGAATGATGGGGATATTCTATATGCATCTTGTTAATGTCGGTTACCAGGTGTTCACCATATAAATGAATTTTTTTTATACAGATTATAAATTATTGAAAGATGAAATCTTGTGGTCTATTATTATTACGATTTGATATATATAGGTTAAACCTATAACTCACCAACATTTTTGTTGATGTTTAAAGCATGTTTATTCTCAGGTGATTATTAAGAGCTTTCACTGTTGCATGCTAAAATATGGACAAGATTTGGTGTCAGTATGTTTGTATAATATTGTTTAAAACTGCATTCGAGATTTACTTTGTTGTAACATATTAATATTGTAAACCAATATGTATTGGCAGTGTGTAAGTGTGATATTTTTAGATTATCATTTCTGGATAATCTAGGTGGTGTCCTTTTAACCTTGTCGATAAAATAAATATTATGTTTTGTTTTAAAAACGAATGCAGTCTTTGAAAAACGTCTCATATAGAGGTCAAAACCTCGCAATGAAATCAATTAATATGGAACATTTATAATCAATATGAACGAGACATTTCAGTTGGTATCAGAGCGTTGGTCTTAGAGAACCAGAATTTTTGCATTAGTGTGTCTTACCGAGTTTGTTAGGATGCATTAGTGAGTCTGGACTTCGACCGTGTTTTTCTTCAAAAATGATTGCTTAACATTTTTTTGTTGGAAACTATATATTATTAAAATGTTATGTGATATATTAATCTCTTAATGTGTTTGTGTGATAGATGTCTACCTCTAGTACAAATTCCATCGACTCACTTAATAATAATGAAGAGTTGAATATATTTTGGGAAGATTCACAAATTCCCGAAGAGGAACCGAAAGAGGAGGAACCGGAAGAGGAGGAACCAGAAGAGGAGGAACCGGAAGAAGAGGAACCAGAAGAGGAGGAACCGGAAGAGGAGGAACCGGAAGAAGACTTTCCTAGATATTAAATCTCCCATAAAAATACCTACAGTAAATCGATTAAATAAAAGAAAATCCTCAACCAACGGACCAAAGTCAATAATGGTCAATGGTGTTTTCGCCGAGGAAGCAAAATATTGGGAAGATTACCAATTTTCTGATGAATCGGATCCCGATGAGGATTCCGATGATGTTATAGAAATTACCTCGACCCAATTTAATAAAGCAAAAGAAAATAATAAGGGAAAAGATATAAAAATAGAGAAACCTGATTCCAACCCCGATGAACTTTATATGTATCGGCAACATCCGTATTTCCTAAATTGTAACAATAACTTGGGAACCTCGAAACCACCAGGTTTTTCTAAACCATTGTGGAAAACGATGGCTCGTATTAGAGGAACACCATATATCCATAGAAAATTAGGAAAACGAACCAAGTCCGAAGAAGAAGAAACCAGTGATTTAGATTAGAGGGTTGTAATCATGTTGTGTATTATATGTATTGTAGTGTACTTGTACTTTTATGTTCTATGTAAAAATTGCTTGTATTTTTTGTTAATTATCTTTTACGAATCTAATCCTTGTCTATTTTACAGTATAAAAACAAAATGGACTTTAAGGGTAGACAACCGAATATTTTAGAAGACCTACCAGAGGATATGATTGAGGAAATCTTGTCTAGAGTCGGTCAGAATTCATCAGCACATTTAGTTATGGCGAAATTAACTTGTCAAACATTTGAAAGACTTTCCAGAAATGCCTTAGTTTATAAAAGGCTTTCCTTTGATAGGTGGGGTATATCACATTTGAAAGGACCCGTTCATATACATTATAAACGATTCACAATAGTTGATTACATTGCGAGGTATTTGACCTCTATATGATACATTTTACAAATATTGCATTCGTTTTTAAAAGACAATCTTTCTTTACATCGAAAATTGACAGGCATGCATACCATTTCATAATATCCACTATCTAACTATAAATTGATTTAATAATAATCTTTGATGAACTCAATGACTCGAATGCAAAGTTCTTCAAAATATGCTATGAAAGACTCCAAGTAATATCTTTAAAATGAGCAAATGCACAGCGGAAGATTTCTTTAACACCTGAGAATAAACATGCTTTAAAGTGTCAACCAAAAGGTTGGTGAGTTCATTAGTTTATCATAATCATTTATTTCCATCATTTTAATAGACCACAAGAATTTCATTTCAGTTCTCATAAATATACGTCCCATGCATAGAGACAAAAATAATCATTCATATGGTGAACACCTGGTAACCGACATTAACTAGATACATATAAGAATGTCCCCTATCATTCCGGGATCCTCCTTCGGACATGATATAAATTTCGAAGTACTAAAGCATCCGGTACTTTGGATGGGGTTTGTTAGGCCCAATAGATCTATCTTTAGGATTCGCGTCAATTAGGGTGTCTGTTCCCTAATTCTTAGATTACCAGACTTTAATAAAAAGGGGCATATTCGATTTCGATAATTCAAACATAGAATGTAGTTTCAATTACTTGTGTCTATTTCGTCAAACATTTATAAAAGCGCATGTATTCTCAGTCCCAAAAATATAAAGGGTAAAAAGGCAAATGAAACTCACCATACTGTATTTCGTAGTAAAAATACATATAACGTCATTGAACAAGTGCAAGGTTGGCCTCGGATTCACGAACCTAAATTAATTATATATATTTATGTGTTGGTCAATATTTGTCTAACAAATTAGGTCAAGTCATAGTGTACCACAATCCTAATGCTCGAGACTAATATGCAAAAGTCAACAAAAGTAAATTTGACTCAAAATAATTTCCAAAAATCGATACATGATTAATATATAGTTTAAATATCGTCGTTTTATATTTTTAAATATTTTTAAAAGATTTATTAGAGTAAATAATATAATTTATTTATTAATAAATAAAATTTTATACTAAATTTATATAATAAAATATAATTTTATATATATTAAGTAATAAAATTTATAGGGTTCATTTAATATTATAAAGATAATATGATAGGTATTATTAAAGTAAGTTATTACACGTAGTAAAATATATTCGTATCACATATTTATTTGATAAAATAATATCTATAATGATAGTAAGTAAAATTTGTATTATTTTGTAATAATAATTATTATTATAAAAATATCAATATTTATAATTACTAAGATGACATTATGATAAAACGATAATTCTAATTATGATAACTTTAATATTTACGATAATTTTTAATATTATCTTTAAAATAATAATTCTATTTAAAATAATAATAATAATGATATTTTATAGTAACAATGACATTTCTATTAAAATGATAATTTTTGTTAAAATGATAGTTTTAATACTAACGATACTTTTAATAATAATAGTAATGATAAAAATAATAAGAACGATAATTTTATCTAAATCAATATCTTATAATATTTTAATTTCATCATGATACTCTTACCCATTATTTCCTAAGCATTTCGTTTAATAGCTTTTAATCGTCTTTTATATCGTGTTCATAATAATGATAATAATAGTAATCAAAATAATTAGGTGTTACAAATATTTGTTTTAATTACACTAATATTAATAATGATAGTTACTATAACATTATTAACGATAATACTAATAATTATCTTAATGATAATATAGTAATAATAATAATAACAATAACAATAACCATTTTTTAATAATGATATATATATATTAATAATGATAATAATAATAATACTAATAATAATAATAATAATAATAATAATAATAATAATAATACCAATAATAATAATAATAATAATAATAATAATAATAATAATAATAATAATAATAATAATAATAATTGGATAATAATAATAATACTAATTATAACTTTAACGATAATAACGATAGTAATAATAAAAAAAATAACAATTTTTAATGATAAATCCCTTTTATTGATAAAGATAATAATAATGATAATAATAAGATAAAACTAGAATGACGATAAAAACGACGATAATAATAATCATTTTTAATAAAAATATCGACAATTCAATTAATTATAACTTCTAATCCGTTCATCGAAACCATTCGATATCTAAAGGAAAAGTTCTTAATTTTTCGCTAGCTTTCCAAGGACATGCATATATTATACCTTATCTCAACCGCAAGTGTAACTAATTCAAGATTCAACCTAACCTGTCTAAGGGCAATATCAAAAGTACAAGCATGCATAATCCTAAATACTCGAGCACTAGTCAGGGATACACTATTAGTATGTAAAAGTTAAATTATGAGTACTCACGTATCAATATTGAGATTCAATATTACAGGAAAGGTAGTAGACGCAACGAAAATGATAAACACTATATTGACCTCACGAGCATACCCATGAACCATACTCAATCACCTCCATAGCTATAACCCATAATTTCCTTAATACTATCCCACTCGAAAAACAATTTCGAAATCACTCGGACAGCACTCCGTCATAATATTTTATGTATACTAATAATATCTTGAAATAATACGGAGTAAATATATATATGTAAATCGATTGAGAGAGTTTAGAGAAAAATATTTTCAAGTTTCTATGAAATAATGAAACCTATTGAATTCTATTTATAATAGATTTTTGAATTATTAAAGTGAATTATTAAAGTATGAATTATTAAAGTGAATTATTAAAGTATGAATTATTAAAGTGAATTATTAAAGTATGAATTATTAAAGTGAATTATTAAAGTATGAATTATTAAAGTGAATTATTAAAGTATGAATTATTAAAGTGAATTATTAAAGTTAAAGTAAAGTAAAAATAAAGTAAAGGTAAAGTTTAAGTATAGTAAAAGTATAAAACTATGTACGTATAATACGCGTATAAATATATATAATATTAATTTAAATTGTTATATATATTTAATAAAATAAAATATAAATATCGTTATCTTTATCATACTAGTTAAGTAATGAGTTGTCAAAAGTGGTTCTAGATATTTATAAAAGTTATATACATTTTAATAATAAAGTTCTTTTTAAACTGAAAACGTTTTTGTAAGTTTGAAACTAAATAGATCAATCGAGTCTTTATGAAATTCAATCTTCCACTATTCTTTGTCTAGTTCTCAATGATTGACAATTTGTTCTTATTTATAAATCACTTTACCATTTTCCGAATATTGTTAAAATGGAAAGATTTCTCAAATCAACGTGGGCCTTTCAACAGAGACTTGTAATCATAATTCAATATATCTGATAATTCAATCATTTGATCTTATCTTCTAATTCCATTGATAAACATTTTGAAACAGATACAATGATATAAAGTATTTAATCTAATATTTTGTTTACGTTTCAAGTTATAATATATATACACATATACATATATAATCATATTCGTTTAATGGTTCGTGAATCGTTGGAACTTGGTCGAGGTTGAATGAATGTATGAACGTAATTTAAAATTCTTGAAATTTAACTTAACAAATATTGCTTATCGTGTCGGAAACATATAAAGATTAAAGTTTAAATTTGGTTAGAAATTTCCGGGTTGTCACAGTTCCTACCCGTTAAAGAAATTTCGTCCCGAAATTTGAGTAGAAAGGTCGTGAATGATAATAAGTATGTTTTCATGATGCATACGGGCTGAAAATTAGAGTTTTATCATCAGCGAATAATTTGGATAAACAATCCATTTATATGAAGAGTACGAATGAAGTTAACATAGAAGAGTGAAATGAGTAAGTGTAGATTCATCTTATCATTTGACGTAGATATGATTGATTCCCAGATTTTGAGGGATTTGAAGAAAATCTTCTTAATAAGATTTGACTCTCCGGTATTAAAGGGAATTAGGATCCGCTTTAAATGCGATTGTCCATTTTAATTGTTCTGTCTGAGATTTTCTTATAAATTCACCTCCTTCATTTCCTTACAACTCACACCTTCTGTTGATGCATTTTATGCAAGTCCCTAGACATCTACCCAAGTCCATTGCAGGTACAACAGTTTACAGGCCACCATGATTGCTTGTTATTATCCTATCCGTATTTGTATGTGGTTACAGGAACTGCAGGAACGAGATTTAGATGTTTGACTATGTTAGACTTAGTCAGACGTACGAGTGAAGCCTCACTAGTACGGCTGACAGGCTCATACGCACGGTTGATGCTGAGCTAAGTCACAATTACAACCTAAATGAGAAGACACGAGTGAGTGATCACCCGTACGGCTGATGAAGCCAACTCATACGTGTGATGAATGAATCGTATGGGTGAGTCAATAGCAGGGGTATATAAAGTCTTATGTTCTTCATTTTAAGTTAAGCCTCTCATTTGTTACACACACTCAGATCTAGTGAGCTCTTCCGATTCTCTCTCAGTCCAAATCACCCAGGTGGTGAATAATAGCTCTAGGTGTTGATCTAATCACACTTGATTTAGTTGTGGTTTGACTAAATTAATCAAAAAAAAAAAAACTTAACCTATTCACTAGAGGGTTTGATTCACTTATTCCGCCATTGTGTGAGTTAAATCTGTTGATTTCTAAGTTCCTAGTCATGTTTCATCACCTTCTATTCTTTCCCCCTCAACTCATATTTTAAAGTATTCATCAATATGCTCCATCCAGTTCTGATTCTCGATATACTTCTTACTTTCATATCGGTCATTCTTCTTTTTCATCTACCGCCGGAAGAATCTATTTACTTCTACTATACTCTTGGGTTTATAGTGTTTCTAGTTCTCCCGTGTCTTTATATTGTTATATGCATCGATATATATGGTTTATAATTTCTGGTTTATCATTGGGCTTTATATGTTCCCTTATATTTCAAAGTCTCTGCTTCTGTCTTCTATAATCATTATCATTCACAGTTAATGCTCTCTTTTATTTGCTGCAATTTATACCCCAATTTCTATTTCGGAGTTTTGTCCTTTCGTTTCTTCTTCTTGCGATTAAGCACCGCTTGTAATGGTCCAGAATTCACAGATATGAATTTCGGAATGAACATTGTTAATGTTCTAGGAAGGAAATTGTGATGGCACGATCTTGACTTGTCAAATTACTAGAATACCTTGGAAAAGGCCGAATCATCAAGAAATATTTTCTTGATATTTTAGAGGTTAAATAGAATACAAGAGTCGTATAACATGGCACATGATGATGTTATGATCTGTGAATCATCACGTTCTATTTAGAAACTCAGCATGACTTTCTGTAATATAATCACGTTGATCAAGTGTCATTATATTATACTAATTCATGCTTCAATTCCCAACACTACTTCAAAATATTACTATTTTAAACTTGAATGTTTCAGAATTTAGAAACTAAAATAGTTTCTTTTATGATGTAATACAGGTAGCGCGAAGAGGTAAATGATTTCAGATAAGAAAAATTAAGAAAATATCTTCAGAAATATGGAGGATATTTATAATGAAAGATATGATGATATTTTAGAATTTCTAATATCAGAGGATGATGAAGAATATTGTCCGCAGGGGTTTAGAGTCAGGAGCAAGGTATTCGTTAATGACTTCAGCAGGTACTGAATCATTTGGATCCTTTGAAGTCAGGTTCAATCTTTGTAATTTGTCCACAGCCTCCTTCCTACTTTGCTCAATCCGTTTTCCAGTTCCAAAACTTCTCTTTTTCTGTGCTCTGCCAGCACACTTCATCATTATCATCCAGCTTTTACCGTTTAAAGTCGTTTATAGTTTTTGCTGCTTCATCAGTATTTTTTCCATTTTCGGAGAACCAATTCATAGTTCGGAGTGTTTTTCAGAAACTTCACCTTCAAATTAAGTCCAGAAGATAGACATTATATATACACATATAACTGTTGGCGTAGACATGCTGTGAGATTTCAAAATACTGATTGCTAATTCCCAATGATTCGTATGGCAATTCCCATTACAATATGCGAATGAGTAAATGATGGGGTTTCAATAAATAATTATAATGACTTTTTGGAGAGGCTAAAGTCAAAGGGTAATGAAGTTGTTGGTACATCTGCTAATAATGTGGTAGAATGTAAAAGGTTCCCTGGTAACGATGGTGTATATCTCAAGGTTATAATAAGGTTAGTCTGACTGAAAAGTCGAAGTTGACTTGCTGGAGCTGTGACAAAACTGGCTACTTTGAATAGGAGTCGCAAAGTTACTTTTGCTAATAAATGCCAAAGAATCTGACGCGTATACGTTGTTTAAACTTTTACTTTGGTTTCAAGAGTTTTTTGGGTACATAACTGTGGGTAACATGTGGTTGGATCATCATCTCGATTGCTCATCATTCGAAGTGTCTTCAGAAATTTTCGAAGGGTTAGAACATAGATTGTAATCGTTAACATACATTTGATGTTCTAACACAGTTTTGAAGTCAAAATATAGCTTGTGAAAGATGTAAGGATCTAAGAGTGATGATTTTGGTCATATCTCGAGTTGAATTTTGAGATTTCAAAATCAGAATATGTAATTAAATTTTGAATGAGTATGGTTGTTTTGATTTCTATAAAAGAATGTATATTGTTGTGAAAGTAGGGAGTATAATGGATGATTTGCTTAATCGAATTCGAAGAATGTAACATATTATTTGTGAATTTATATATCTCTCGGGTATTACCTACCCGTTAAAAAAATTTCACAATTAATATTTTGTACAAAAGAATTTTATTACAGTCTTTATGAAAATATATATATGTATATTTTCTTCAGATGTAACATAGATTTAATGAGTTAATGTTAAATTAAACTCATTTTGATTTACGGTTGAAACTAGAATTGAATAATCCCTAAAGGCTTTAAAAAGTACATAACTTTTACGCAGTATTTCTTTAATGACATTGAAATTATGAATCAATACTTCGTTATTTATTGATGTATGATGTTCGGTTCGTGGAATTCTTGTGAATTTCGCAAAGTACGAATGATGTTATCTGAAAATTTTCGGGTACATCGATGATGAAAGTGTAAAATCAAATATATACTTGATTTATTATGAATTGGAATTTGTTGAATTACGACAGAGATTGTAGTTAACACTGGTTAAGTTGCGGCCGAAGGACGTACATTATTGCATATTTATAATATGAATTAACCGAGTAGTTAAGATTCACACACAATAGCTTAGCACGGAAAGATTTATTTCAAAATATATATATATATATATATATATATATATATATATATATATATATATATATATATATATATATATATATATATATATAATATACATATAATTTCTTCAGAGGGAATGAGTTAATTCTTCATAACTCGTTAATACAATATACACGTTATTGATTCGTAATAATGTCCACAGTGATTCTTGAACTGACAGAGTTTGTGATGTTATCGGTGTTGTTGATTCGGATGTTGACTGTACTGACGATGCTGGTAACGCTGATGGTACTGTTGATGCTTTTGGTAAAGCAAGTTTAGCTTGTTAATCACACACCATTTTTGTTAGGGTTTCTACTCTTCCTTCTATCATTTTGGTTCGCTTAACTGATTTATGGTTAGGGCTAGATTAGATAATCTCTAAGACTTTAGAGATTACATAATCGACGCGGAATGTTTCTCCAATGAAGTTATGAATTAATACTTCGTCAGTTATTGTTGTTGGTACTCCTTGGTATCTATGGTGCGTATGACGTTGATGCTCGTGGGACAGATTGTGAAGTTGAGGTTTACGACGCGGTTGTGGTTGGAGGTGGTAATGGTACTGTTGGCGTTGATGATGGTGGTACTGGTTATGCTGCTGATGCTGCTGCTGGTGTTTGTAATCTCTGCACCATATTCTCCAAAGCCACTACCCGAGCGCGAAGTTCGTTGACTTCTTCTATTACACCGGGGTGATTGTCGGTTCGGACGAGCGGATAAATAAAATCTAAAATATGATGTAATATATAATCGTGACGAGATACTGTGGAAATGAGCGAGAACATGGTATTTCGGACAGGTTTGCCAGTAAGTGCTTTAGGTTCTTCGTCAAGAGGGCAATGTGGTGGATGGAAGGGATCACCTTCTTCTTGTCTCCAATGATTGAGGAGGCTACGAATCCATCCCCAATTCATCCAGAATAGGTGATGACTGATTAGTTGATCTATTCCGGTCACACTGCTGTCAGAGCTTGAATGGGATTCCATTTCGGAATCTGAGTGACTTGAACTGATGACGAATTCCATTTCGTACGATTGGATAAAGGATTTTTTTTTTTGATATGAAATGATTTTAGCTAACGGATGGTATTCTAATTACATAGAATATATATATATATATATATATATATATATATATATATATATATATATATATATATATATATATATATATATATATATATAGATCAAAAGATTTCGTAGATTACAGAGGACTTTGCGGGATATGTCAGGCAAAGTTTAAAGTAACAGATACGATAAGATATGATTTAGCAGATATGCTAAGATATGAATTTTTGTCTATACACTATTCATGCAATCAATGTAGCAAGACGTGTCTTAGACTAAAAATGATAAGCAGGTAATTTCCTGAGGATGATAAGTAGTTAATTTTTGACACAAAATGATAAGCAAAACTTTTGACATGCAGACACGGTCGAAGTCCAGACTCACTAATGCATCCTATCGACTTATCAGTCAGACACATTAATGCAGACCTGGTTCGCTAAGACCACCGCTCTGATAACAACTGAAAGGACCCGTTCATATACATTATAAACGATTCACAATAGTTGATTACATTGCGAGGTATTTGACCTCTATATGATACATTTTACAAACATTGCATTCGTTTTTAAAAGAAAATCTTTCTTTACATCGAAAATTGACAGGCATGCATACCATTTCATAATATCCACTATCCAACTATAAATTGATTTAATAATAATCTTTGATGAACTCAATGACTCGAATGCAACGTTCTTCGAAATATGCTATGGTGACAAAAATAATCATTCATATGGTAAACACCTGGTAACCGACATTAACTAGATACATATAAGAATATCACCTATCATTCCGGGATCCTCCTTCGGACATGATATAAATTTTGAAGTACTAAAGCATCCGGTACTTTGGATGGGGTTTGTTAGGCCCAATAGATCTATCTTTAGGATTCGCGTCAATTAGGGTGTATGTTCCCTAATTCTTAGATTATCAGACTTTAATAAAAAGGGGCATATTCGATTTTGATAATTCAACCATAGAATGTAGTTTCAATTACTTGTGTCTATTTCATCAAACATTTATAAAAGCGCATGTATTCTCAGTCCCAAAAATATAAAGGGTAAAAAGGCAAATGAAACTCACCATACTGTATTTCGTAGTAAAAATACATATAACGTCATTGAACAAGTGCAAGGTTGGCCTCGGATTCACGAACCTAAATTAATTATATATATTTATGTGTTGGTCAATATTTGTCTAACAAATTAGGTCAAGTCATAGTGTACCACAATCCTAATGCTCGAGACTAATATGCAAAAGTCAACAAAAGTAAATTTGACTCAAAATAATTTCCAAAAATCTATACATGATTAATATATAGTTTAAATATCGTCATTTTATATTTTTAAATATTTTTAAAAGATTTATTAGAGTAAATAATATAATTTATTTATTAATAAATAAAATTTTATACTAAATTTATATAATAAAATATACTTTTATATATATTAAGTAATAAAATTTATAGGGTTCATTTAATATTATAAAGATAATATGATAGGTATTATTAAAGTAAGTTATTACACGTAGTAAAATATATTTGTATCACATATTTATATGATAAAATAATATCTATAATGATAGTAAGTAAAAGTTGTATTATTTTGTAATAATAATTATTATTATAAAAATATCAATATTTATAATTATTAAGATGACATTATGATAAAACGATAATTCTAATTATGATAACTTTAATATTTATGATAATTTTTAATATTATCTTTAAAATAATAATTCTATTTAAAATAATAATAATAATGATATTTTATAGTAACAATGACATTTCTATTAAAATGATAATTTTTGTTAAAATGATAGTTTTAATACTAACGATACTTTTAATAATAATAGTAATGATAAAAATAATAAGAACGATAATTTTATCTAAATCAATATCTTATAATATTTTAATTTCATCATGATACTCTTACCCATTATTTCTTAATCATTTCGTTTAATAGCTTTTAATCGTCTTTTATATCGTGTTCATAATAATAATAATAATAGTAATCAAAATAATTAGGTGTTACAAATATTTGTTTTAATTACACTAATATTAATAATGATAGTTACTATAACATTATTAACGATAATACTAATAATTATCTTAATGATAATATAGTAATAATAATAATAACAATAACAATAACTATTTTTAAATAATGATATATATATATTAATAATGATAATAATAATAATAATAATACCAATAATAATAATAATAATAATAATAATAATAATTGGATAATAATAATAATACTAATTATAACTTTAACGATAATAACGATAGTAATAATAAAAAAATATCAATTTTTAATGATAAATCCCTTTTATTGATAAAGATAATAATAATGATAATAATAAGATAAAACTAGAAGGACGATAAAAACGACGATAATAATAATCATTTTTAATAAAAATATCGAAAATTCAATTGATTATAACTTCTAATCCGTTCATCGAAACCATTCGATATCTAAAGGAAAAGTTCTTAATTTTTCGCTAGCTTTCCAAGGACATGCATATCTTATACCTTATCTCAACCGCAAGTGTAACTAATTCAAGATTCAACCTAACCTGTCTAAGGGAAATATCAAAAGTACAAGCATGCATAATCCTAAATACTCGAGCACTAGTCAGGGATACACTATTAGTATGTAAAAGTTAAATTATGAGTACTCACGTATCAATATTGAGATTCAATATTGCAGGAAAGGTACGTAGACGCAACGGAAATGATAAACACTATATTGACCTCACGAGCATACCCATGAACCATACTCAATCACCTCCATAGCTATAACCCATAATTTCCTTAATCCTATCCCACTCGAAAAACAATTTCGAAATCACTCGGACAGCACTCCGTCATAATATTTTATGTATACTAATAATATCTTGAAATAATACGGAGTAAATATATATATATGTAAATCGATTGAGAGAGTTTAGAGAAAAATATTTTCAAGTTTCTATGAAATAATGAAACCTATTGAATTCTATTTATAATAGATTTTTGAATTATTAAAGTAAATTATTAAAGTATGAATTATTAAAGTATGAATTATTAAAGTGAATTATTAAAGTATGAATTATTAAAGTGAATTATTAAAGTGAATTATTAAAGTTAAAGTAAAGTAAAAATAAAGTAAAGGTAAAGTTTAAGTATAGTAAAAGTATAAAACTATGTACGTATAATACGCGTATAAATATATATAATATTAATTTAAATCGTTATATATATTTAATAAAATAAAATATAAATATCGTTATCTTTATCATACTAGTTAAGTAATGAGTTGTCAAAAGTGGTTCTAGATATTTATAAAAGTTATATACGTTTTAATAATAAAGTTCTTTTTAAACTGAAAACGTTTTTGTACGTTTGAAACTAAATAGATCAATCAAGTCTTTATGAGATTCAATCTTCCACTATCCTTTGTCTAGTTCTCAATGATTGACAATTTGTTCTTATTTATAAATCACTTTACCATTTTCCAAATATTGTTAAAATGGAAAGATTTCTCAAATCAACGTGGGCCTTTCAACAGATACTTGTAATCATAATTCAATATATCTGATAATTCAATCATTTGATCTTATCTTCTAATTCCATTGATAAACATTTTGAAACAGACACAATGATATAAAGTATTTAATCTAATATTTTGTTTACGTTTCAAGTTATAATATATATACACATATACATATATAATCATATTCGTTTAATGGTTCGTGAATCGTTGGAACTTGGTCGAGGTTGAATGAATGTATGAACGTAATTTAAAATTCTTGAAATTTAACTTAACAAATATTGCTTATCGTGTCGAAAACATATAAAGATTAAAGTTTAAATTTGGTTGGAAATTTCCGGGTTGTCACAACATTGGGGAGACCGTAAATTACGCTGTGTTTTCTTTAAAGCGTTAAATGCGGGAAACCCAAATGCAATTTTACGCTACGGGTTAAGAACCTATTTTGACTCAACATATCTCAACATAGGATTTCGTGAGTTAGAAAGAGCTTCTAACATGCAACATAAAGAAGCATGTTATACTTATGGGTTAGTGATGTTCACTTCTTACCAAAGTGAGAAAAAGAACATCGGATTACAACTTTTAAATAAAACTTTCCCACAAGTGACGAATTCAGTAGTTGGGGTGAGAAACAAGGTTTTTAGATTATTACGGGGCTGTTGGACATTACGAAACCCTCGTCCTTTTGACAACATTACAACATGCTGCCTAGCCAATGGTCATAACGGTTACTTTCCACAAGACCAAGGATGGGAAGTCGTCTTAGTAAAACCAGAATGCATGACTTGTTTCTGGACTTATGAATTACGTGTGTTTATTTCTTTTGCTGAACGACTTGCGTATTAACTAGAATTGCCTTTATAGCTGCCGAGTAGCAAAGTTATTATGTGCTATATTTTATCCTATATTTATAATAGCGGTATTGTAAGTTTGTAATATATTGTATAAAATTTGAACGCGAAATATTATTATAATCAGTTTTTTCATATAGAATTATAGTAGTTGAATTGTATATTAGCTACTGAGTATGAACTTAACGGGTAGGTACTAGCCGAATTAAAACTATAAAACGCTAATATGAAGAAAAAGCTTTTATAAATGAGTTCATACTATGCTACGAAATACTATTGACTACTCTTAAAATTCTATATGATTAACTTAATTCTTTTGGGCTATTTTTGAAGGAAATGGCACCGACGACTCGTCAAAATTTGAACATGAGCGAGGAAGACTTCCGTGTTTTCCTTGCAGCAAACATAGTCACAGTACAGGCTGCGATGCAAAATAACAATAACTCTGGATCTAGCAGTGGAACTAATTTCACAAGAAATCGTGTAGGATGCTCCTACAAAGAATTCACTGCCTGCAAACCTTTGGAATTTGATGGAACCGAAGGACCAATTGGATTGAAACGGTGGACCGAGAAGTCGAATCGGTGTTTGCCATAAGTAAGTGTACTGAAGAGGACAAAGTTAAGTACGCACGCATACCTTCACAGGTACTGCGTTAACGTGGTGGAACACCTATCTTGAACAGGTAGGACAAAATGCTGCTTACGCACTACCGTGGTTGGCATTCAAGCAATTGATGAACGAGCAGTACAGTCCTAGAAACGAAGTCAATAAGCTCAAGGTAGAACTTAGAGAGTTACGAACACAAGGGTTCGACATTACCACATATGAATGACGATTCACAGAGTTTTGCCTATTGTGTCCGGGAGCGTTCAAAGATGAAGAAGAGAAGATCGACGCATTTGTAAAAGGGTTACCAGTAAGGATTCAAGAAGATGTGAGTTCACACGAGCCCGCTTCGATACAAAAGACAAGTCGAATGGCTCATAAACTCATAAATCAGATTGAGGGAAGAATTAAAGAGCAGGTGGCCGAAGAAGCCAACACGAAACAACTCAAGAGAAAGTGAGAAGAAACCAGTGACAAGGGTTACCAATACAACAACAACAACAATCACAACCATAATCACAATAACAATCATATCAACCGCAATAACAATCGCAACAATAACCGTAATCCTAAAAATAACTACAACAAACGTCCCAACAACAACAACAACTACAACAATCGTTTCAACAATAATAAAAATGCCAACAACAATCTCAACAACAACAATGGCAACAAAAACCAAAAATGCCAAAGTTGTGAAGAGTACCACCAGAATGAGTTCTGCACGACATTTTGCACCAAGTGTAAAAGAACTGGCCATGGTGCGAGAAAGTGTGAGGTCTACGTCCCAATGAATAACAGAAAAAAAAAAGAACAGATAATGTCGGAACAAGTAATGGCGCCTTTGTTTGTTATGGATGTGGAATACCGGTCCACATTAGAAGTAATTGCCCGAATAAGGGGAATACTAATGGGCAGGGCCGAAGAAGAGTTTTCAATATTAATACAGCAGAAGCGCAGGAAGACCCGGAGCTTGTTACGGGTACGTTTCTTATTGACAATAAATCTGCTTATGTTTTATTTGATTCGGGTGCGGATAGAAGCTATATGAGTAGAGATTTTTGTGCTAAATTAAGTTGTCCATTGACGTCTTTTGATAGTAAATTTTTACTCGAATTAGTAAACGGTAAATTAATTTCAGCAGATAATATATGTCGTGATAGAGAAATTAAACTGGGGGATGAAACGTTTAAAATTGATTTAATACCAGTCGAGTTAGGGAGTTTTGATGTAATAATTGGCATGGACTGGTTGAAAAAGGTGAGAGCAGAAGTCGTTTGTTACAAAAATGCGATTCGCATTGTCCGTGAAAAAGGAAAACCTTTAATGGTGTACGAAGAAAAGAATAACGTGAAATTAAATCTTATTAGTAGCATGAAGGTGCAAAAACTAATAAGAAAAGGTTGCAACGTCATTCTAGCACACATCGAGGAAGTTAAACCTGAAGAAAAGAACATCAGTGATGTTCCCGTCGCAAAAGAATTTCCCGATGTATTTCTGGAAGAATTACCGGGATTACCCCCACATCGATCCGTTGAATTTCAAATAGACCTTATACCAGGAGCTGCACCAATAGCTCGTACTCCATACAGACTCGTACCCAGCGAAATGAAAGAATTATAAAGTCAGTTACCGAAACTTTTAGAGCGTAGTTTCATTCGACCAAGCACATCACCGTGGGGAGCTCCTGTTTTGGTTGTCAAGAAGAAGGATGGTATATTTAGGTTGTGTATCAACTACCGAGAGTTGAACAAACTTACCATCAAGAACCGCTACCCACTACCGAGAATCGATGACTTATTTGATCAACTACAAGGCTCGTCGGTTTATTCGAAGATTGATTTACGTTCTGGGTATCATCAAATGCGGGTGAAGGAGGATGATATTCCAAAGACTGCTTTTAGGATGCGTTACGGTCATTACAAGTTTATGGTTTTGCCGTTTGGGTTGACTAATACACCAGCTGTGTTCATGGACCTCATGAACCGAGTGTGTGGTGAAATGTCCCGTTCTTATTGATTAAAAATGTTCCATATTAATTGATTTCGTTGCGATGTTTTGACCTCTATATGAGACGTTTTTCAAAGACTGCATTCATTTTAAAACAAACCATAACCTTTATTTCATCAATAAAGGTTTAAAAAGCTTTACGTAGATTATCAAATAATGATAATCTAAAATATCCTGTTTACACACGACCATTACATAATGGTTTACAATACAAATATGTTACAACAAAATAAGTTTCTTGAATGCAGTTTTTACACAATATCATACAAGCATGGACTCCAAATCTTGTCCTTATTTAAGTATGCGACAGCGGAAGCTCTTAATAATCACCTGAGAATAAACATGCTTAAAACGTCAACAAAAATGTTGGTGAGTTATAGGTTTAACCTATATATATCAAATCGTAACAATAGACCACAAGATTTCATATTTCAATACACATCCCATACATAGAGATAAAAATCATTCATATGGTGAACACCTGGTAACCGACATTAACAAGATGCATATATAAGAATATCCCCATCATTCCGGGACACCCTTCGGATATGATATAAATTTCGAAGTACTAAAGCATCCGGTACTTTGGATGGGGTTTGTTAGGCCCAATAGATCTATCTTTAGGATTCGCGTCAATTAGGGTGTCTGTTCCCTAATTCTTAGATTACCAGACTTAATAAAAAGGGGCATATTCGATTTCGATAATTCAACCATAGAATGTAGTTTCAAGTACTTGTGTCTATTTTGTAAATCATTTATAAAACCTGCATGTATTCTCATCCCAAAAATATTAGATTTTAAAAGTGGGACTATAACTCACTTTCACAGATTTTTACTTCGTCGGGAAGTAAGACTTGGCCACTGGTTGATTCACGAACCTATAACAATATATACATATATATCAAAGTATGTTCAAAATATATTTACAACACTTTTAATATATTTTGATGTTTTAAGTTTATTAAGTCAGCTGTCCTCGTTAGTAACCTACAACTAGTTGTCCACAGTTAGATGTACAGAAATAAATCGATAAATATTATCTTGAATCAATCCACGACCCAGTGTATACGTATCTCAGTATTGATCACAACTCAAACTATATATATTTTGGAATCAACCTCAACCCTGTATAGCTAACTCCAACATTCACATATAGAGTGTCTATGGTTGTTCCGAAATATATGTAGATGTGTCGACATGATAGGTCGAAACATTGTATACGTGTCTATGGTATCTCAAGATTACATAATATACAATACAAGTTGATTAAGTTATGGTTGGAATAGATTTGTTACCAATTTTCACGTAGCTAAAATGAGAAAAATTATCCAATCTTGTTTTACCCATAACTTCTTCATTTTAAATCCGTTTTGAGTGAAACAAATTGCTATGGTTTTATATTGAACTCTATTTTATGAATCTAAACAGAAAAGTATAGGTTTATAGTCGGAAAAATAAGTTACAAGTCATTTTTGTAAAGGTAGTCATTTCAGTCGAAAGAACGACGTCTAGATGACCATTTTAGAAAACATACTTCCACTTTGAGTTTAACCATAATTTTTGGATATAGTTTCATGTTCATAAAGAAAATCATTTTCTCAGAATAACAACTTTTAAATCAAAGTTTATCATAGTTTTTAATTAACTAACCCAAAACAGCCCGCGGTGTTACTACGACGGCGTAAATCCGGTTTTACGGTGTTTTTCGTGTTTCCAGGTTTTAAATCATTAAGTTAGCATATCATATAGATATAGAACATGTGTTTAGTTGATTTTAAAAGTCAAGTTAGAAGGATTAACTTTTGTTTGCGAACAAGTTTAGAATTAACTAAACTATGTTCTAGTGATTACAAGTTTAAACCTTCGAATAAGATAGCTTTATATGTATGAATCGAATGATGTTATGAACATCATTACTACCTTAAGTTCCTTGGATAAACCTACTGGAAAATAGAAAAATGGATCTAGCTTCAACGGATCCTTGGATGGCTCGAAGTTCTTGAAGCAGAATCATGACACGAAAACAAGTTCAAGTAAGATCATCACTTGAAATAAGATTGTTATAGTTATAGAAATTGAACCAAAGTTTGAATATGATTATTACCTTGTATTAGAATGATAACCTACTATAAGAAACAAAGATTTCTTGAGGTTGGATGATCACCTTACAAGATTGGAAGTGAGCTAGCAAACTTGAAAGTATTCTTGATTTTATGTAACTAGAACTTGTAGAATATATGAAGAATACTTAGAACTTGAAGATAGAACTTGAGAGAGATCAATTAGATGAAGAAAATTGAAGAATGAAAGTGTTTGTAGGTGTTTTTGGTCGTTGGTGTATGGATTAGATATAAAGGATATGTAATTTTGTTTTCATGTAAATAAGTCATGAATGATTACTCATATTTTTGTAATTTTATGAGATATTTCATGCTAGTTGCCAAATGATGGTTCCCAAATGTGTTAGGTGACTCACATGGGCTACTAAGAGCTGATCATTGGAGTGTATATACCAATAGTACATACATCTAAAAGCTGTGTATTGTACGAGTACGAATACGGGTGCATACGAGTAGAATTGTTGATGAAACTGAACGAGGATGTAATTGTAAGCATTTTTGTTAAGTAGAAGTATTTTGATAAGTGTATTGAAGTCTTTCAAAAGTGTATAAATACATATTAAAACACTACATGTATATACATTTTAACTGAGTCGTTAAGTCATTGTTAGTCGTTACATGTAAGTGTTGTTTTGAAACTTTTAGGTTAACGATCTTGTTAAATGTTGTTAACCCAATGTTTATAATATCAAATGAGATTTTAAATTATTATATTATCATGATATTATCATGTATGAATATCTCTTAATATGATATATATACATTAAATGTCTTTACAACGATAATCGTTACATATATGTCTCGTTTAAAAATCATTAAGTTAGTAGTCTTGGTTTTACATATGTAGTTCATTGTTAATATACTTAATGATATGTTTACTTATCATAGTATCATGTTAAGTATATATATATATCCATATATATGTCATCATATAGTTTTTACAAGTTTTAACGTTCGTGAATCACCGGTCAACTTGGGTGGTCAATTGTCTATATGAAACATATTTCAATTAATCAAGTCTTAACAAATTTGATTTCTTAACATGTTGGAAACATTTAATCATGTAAATATCAATCTCAATAAATATATATGAACATGGAAAAGTTCGGGTCACTACAGTACCTACCCGTTAAATAAATTTCGTCCCGAAATTTTAAGCTGTTGAAGGTGTTGACGAATCTTCTGGAAATAGATGCGGGTATTTCTTCTTCATCTGATCTTCACGCTCCCAGGTGAACTCGGGTCCTCTACGATCATTCCATCGAACCTTAACAATTGGTATCTTGTTTTGCTTAAGTCTTTTAACCTCACGATCCATTATTTCGACGGGTTCTTCGATGAATTGAAGTTTTTCGTTGATTTGGATTTCATCTAACGGAATAGTGAGATCTTCTTTAGCAAAACATTTCTTCAAATTCGAGACGTAGAAAGTGTTATGTGCAACTTTAAGCATGACCATCTCTCCAATTTCAAATTCTATATCTTTTCTTTTAATGTCAGCGTAGCTCTTTTGTCGACTTTGGGCGGTTTTCAACCGTTGTTGAATTTGGATGATCTTCTCGGTAGTTTCTTGTATAATCTCCGGACCCGTAATCTGTCTATCCCCCACTTCACTCCAACAAATCGGAGACCTGCACTTTCTACCATAAAGTGCTTCAAACGGCGCCATCTCAATGCTTGAATGGTAGCTGTTGTTGTAGGAAAATTCTGCTAACGGTAGATGTCGATCCCAACTGTTTCCGAAATCTATAACACATGCTCGTAGCATGTCTTCAAGCGTTTGTATCGTCCTTTCGCTCTGCCCATCAGTTTGTGGATGATAGGCAGTACTCATGTCTAGACGAATTCCTAATGCTTGCTGTAATGTCTGCCAGAATCTTGAAATAAATCTGCCATCCCTATCAGAGATAATAGAGATTGGTATTCCATGTCTGGAGACGACTTCCTTCAAATACAGTCGTGCTAACTTCTCCATCTTGTCATCTTCTCTTATTGGTAGGAAGTGTGCTGATTTGGTGAGACGATCAACTATTACCCAAATAGTATCAAAACCACTTGCAGTCCTTGGCAATTTAGTGATGAAATCCATGGTAATGTTTTCCCATTTCCATTCTGGGATTTCGGGTTGTTGAAGTAGACCTGATGGTTTCTGATGCTCAGCTTTGACCTTAGAACACGTCAAACATTCTCCTACGTATTTAGCAACATCGGCTTTCATACCCGGCCACCAAAAATGTTTCTTGAGATCCTTGTACATTTTCCCCGTTCCAGGATGTATTGAGTATCTGGTTTTATGAGCTTCTCTAAGTACCATTTCTCTCATATCTCCAAACTTTGGTACCCAAATTCTTTCAGCCCTATACCGGGTTCCGTCTTCCCGAATATTAAGATGCTTCTCCGATCCTTTGGGTATTTCATCCTTTAAATTTCCCTCTTTTAAAACTCCTTGTTGCGCCTCCTTTATTTGAGTAGTAAGGTTAGTGTGAATCATTATATTCATAGATTTTACTCGAATGGGTTCTCTGTCCTTTCTGCTCAAGGCGTCGGCTACCACATTTGACATCCCCGGGTGGTAACGAATCTCAAAGTCGTAATCATTCAACAATTCAATCCACCTACGCTGCCTCATATTCAGTTGTTTCTGATTAAATATGTGTTGAAGACTTTGTGGTCGGTATATATAATACTTTTGACCCCATATAAGTAGTGCCTCCAAGTCTTTAATGCAAAAACAACCGCGCCTAATTCCAAATCATGCGTCGTATAATTTTGTTCGTGAATCTTCAATTGTCTAGACGCATAAGCAATCACCTTCGTTCGTTGCATTAATACACAACCGAGACCTTGCTTTGATGCATCACAATAAATCACAAAATCATCATTCCCTTCAGGCAATGACAATATAGGTGCCGTAGTTAGCTTTTTCTTCAATAACTGAAACGCTTTCTCTTGTTCATCATTCCATTCAAATTTCTTCCCTTTATGCGTTAATGCAGTCAAGGGTTTTGCTATTCTGGAAAAGTCTTGGATGAACCTTCTGTAGTAACCAGCTAGTCCTAAAAACTGGCGTATGTGTTTCGGAGTTTTCGGAGTTTCCCACTTTTCAACAGTTTCTATCTTTGCCGGATCCACCTTAATACCTTCATTGTTCACTATGTGACCGAGGAATTGAACTTCTTCCAACCAAAATGCACACTTTGAAAACTTAGTGTACAATTCTTCCTTCCTCAATACTTCTAACACCTTTCTCAAATGTTCACCGTGTTCTTGGTCATTCTTTGAGTAAATAAGTATGTCATCAATGAAAACAATGACAAACTTGTCAAGGTATGGTCCACACACTCGGTTCATAAGGTCCATGAACACAGCTGGTGCATTAGTTAAACCAAACGGCATGACCATAAACTCGTAATGACCGTAACGTGTTCTGAAAGCAGTCTTTGGAATATCATCTTCTTTCACCCGCATTTGATGATACCCGGAACGTAAGTCAATCTTTGAATAAACAGACGAGCCTTGTAGTTGATCAAATAAGTCGTCGATTCTCGGTAGTGGGTAGCGGTTCTTGATGGTAAGTTTGTTCAACTCTCGGTAGTCGATACACAACCTGAATGTACCATCTTTCTTCTTGACAAACAAAACAGGAGCTCCCCACGGTGATGTGCTTGGTCGAATGAAACCACGCTCTAAAAGTTCTTGTAATTGGCTTTGCAGTTCTTTCATCTCGCTGGGTGCGAGTTTGTAAGGAGCACGAGCTATTGGTGCAGCTCCTGGTACAAGATCTATTTGAAATTCAACGGATCGATGTGGGGGTAATCCCGATAATTCTTTCGGAAATACATCGGGAAATTCTTTTGCAATGGAAACATCATTGATGCTCTTTTCTTCAGTTTGTACTTTCTCGACGTGTGCTAGAACAGCATAGCAACCTTTTCTTATTAGTTTTTGTGCCTTCAAATTACTAATAAGATGTAGCTTCGTGTTGCCCTTTTCTCCGTACACCATTAAGGGTTTTCCTTTTTCTCGTATAATGCGAATTGCATTTTTGTAACAAACGATCTCTGCTTTCACTTCTTTCAACCAGTCCATACCGATTATCACATCAAAACTACCTAACTCTACTGGTATCAAATCAATCTTAAATGTTTCGCTAACCAGTTTTATTTCTCGATTCCGACATATATTATCTTCTGAAATTAATTTACCATTTGCTAATTCGAGTAAAAATTTACTATCCAAAGGCGTCAATGGACAACTTAATTTAGCACAAAAATCTCTACTCATATAGCTTTTATCCGCACCCGAATCAAATAAAACGTAAGCAGATTTATTGTCAATAAGAAACGTACCCGTAACAAGCTCCGGGTCTTCCTGTGCCTCTGCCGCATTAATATTGAAAACTCTTCCGCAGCCTTGTCCATTCGTGTTCTCCTGGTTCGGGTAATTTCTAATAATGTGGCCCGGTTTTCCACATTTATAACAAACTACATTTGCATAACTTGCTCTGACACTACTTGCTCCGCCATTACTCGTTCCGACACCATTTGTTCCTTTCGTTCTATTAACCCCTGGTCCGTAGACCTCACACTTCGCCGCGCTATGACCATTTCTTTTACACTTGTTGCAAAATTTAGTGCAGAACCCCCAGTGATACTTTTCACACCTTTGGCATAGCTGCTTCTGATTGTTGTTGTTGTTGTTGCGGTTATTATTGTTGTTGGGATGGTTGTTGTAGTTGTTGTTGTTGTTGTTGTTGGGCCGTTTGTTGTAGTTGCGATTGATGTTGCGATTGTTGGGATAATTGTTGCGATTATTGTTGTAATTGCTGTTGTTGTTGTATTGGTGATTCTTATCACCGTTTTCCTCCTACTTTCTTTTGACTTGCTTCACATTGGCCTCTTCAGCAGTCTGTTCTTTAATTCTTTCTTCAATCTGGTTCACTAGTTTGTGAGCCATTCTACATGCCTGTTGTATGGAGGCGGGCTCGTGTGAACTTATATCTTCTTGGATTCTTTCCGGTAATCCTTTCACAAACGCGTCAATCTTCTCTTCCTCATCTTCGAATGCTCCCAGACACAATAGGCACAATTCTGTGAATCGTCTTTCGTATGTGGTAATATCAAATCCTTGGGTTTGTAACCCTCTAAGTTCTGTCTTGAGCTTATTGACCTCGGTTCTGGGACGGTACTTCTCGTTCATCAAGTGCATGAATGCTGACCACGGTAGTGCGTACGCATCGTCTTGTCCCACTTGCTCTAGATAGGTATTCCACCATGTTAACGCAGAACCTGTGAAGGTATGCGTAGCGTACTTCACTTTGTCCTCTTCAGTACACTTACTTATGGCAAACACCGATTCGACCTTCTCGGTCCACCGTTTCAATCCGATCGGTCCTTCGGTTCCATCAAATTCCAAAGGTTTACAGGCAGTGAATTCTTTGTAGGTGCATCCTACACGATTTCCTGTACTGCTAGATCCAAGGTTATTGTTGGTATGTAGCGCAGCCTGTACTGTGGCTATGTTTGAAGCTAGAAAAGTACGAAATTCCTCTTCATTCATATTCACGGTGTGTCGAGTAGTCGGTGCCATTTCCTTCAAAATAGTCAAATGGAACAAGTTAATCATACAGAATATTAAGAGTAGTTAATAGTATTTCGTAGCATAATATGAACTCATTTATAAAAGCTTTTTCTTCATATTAGCGTTTTATAAGTTTAAATTCGGGTAGTACCTACCCGTTAAGTTCATACTTAGTAGCTAATATACAATTCAACTACTACAATTCTATATGAAAAACTAATTATAATAATATTTCGTGTTCAAACTTTTACACAATATTTTACAAACTTACAATACCGCTTATTTTACATATAGCATGAAATATAGCACACAATAAATTTGATACAAGATGGTTGTGAAGATAATTCTAGCTAGTACACAAGTCGTTCAGCAAAGGCAATAAAGACACGGAATTCATACGTCCAGAAACAAGTCATGCATTCTGGTTTTACTAGGATTACTTCCCATCCTTGGTCTTGTGGAACATAACCGTTATGGCCGTTGATAAGACAGCGTGTTGTAACGTAGTCAAAGGGACGAGGGTTACGTAATGTCCAACAGTCCCGTAACAATCTAAAAACCTCATTTCTTACCCCAATTACCGACTCCGTCACTTGTGGAAACATTTTGTTTAATAGTTGTAGCCCGATGTTCTTGTTCTCACTTTGGTGAGAAGCGAACATTACTAATCCGTAAGCATAACATGCTTCTTTATGTTGCATGTTAGCCGCTTTTTCTAAATCACGAAGTTCAATATTCGGATATATTGAGTCAAAATAATTTCTTAACCCGTTGCGTAAAATAGCATTTGGATTCCCCGCAATATATGTGTCAAAGTAAACACATCGTAACTTATGGGTTTCCCAATGTGCTATCCCCCATCTTTCAAACGAAAGTCTCTTATAAACCAAGACATTCTTGGAACGTTCTTCGAATGTCTTACAAACTGATCTCGCCTTAAATAGTTGTGCCGAGGAATTCTGGCCGACTCTAGACAAGATTTCATCAATCATGTCTCTGGGTAGGTCTCTTAAAATATTGGGTTGTCTATCCATTTTGTGTTTTTAAACTGTAAAATAGACAAGAGTTAGATTCATAAAAAAATACTTATTAATACAAGCAATTTTTACATATATCATAAAGCATAAGAACACTATATTACATATATTACACCACACGAATACAACTATCTTATTCCGACTCGCTCGTTTCTTCTTCTTCAGTTTTGGTTCGTTTTGCCAAGTTTCTAGGGATATATGATGTTCCCCTAATACGAGCCGTCGTTGTCCACATTGGTTTAGAAAAACCTGGTGGTTTAGAGGTTCCCGGGTCATTGTTACAACTTAAGGACTTCGGGGGTTGACGATACATATAAAGTTCATCGGGGTTGGAATTAGATTTCTCTATTTTTATGCCCTTTCCCTTATTATTTTCTTTTGCCTTTTTAAATTCAGTTGGGGTAATTTCTATAACATCATTGGAATTCTCGTCGGAATCCAATTCATCGGAGAATTGGTAATCCTCCCAATATTTTGCTTCCTTGGCGGAAACACCATTGACCATAATTAACCTTGGTCGGTTGGTTGAGGATTCTCTTTTACTTAACCGTTTTATTATTTCCCCCACCGGTTCCGATTCTTCTTCCGGTTCCGATTCTTCTTCCGGTTCCGACTCTTCTTCCGGTTCCTCTTCGGGAACTTGTGAATCAGTCCACGAATCATTCCAATTTACATTTGACTCTTCATTATTATTAGGTGAGTCAATGGGACTTGTTCTAGAGGTAGACATCTATCACATAATATCAAACACGTTAAGAGATTAATATATCACATAATATTCATATGTTAAAAATATATAGTTTCCAACAAAAATGTTAAGCAATCATTTTTAAAGAAAACACGGTCGAAGTCCAGAATCACTAATGCATCCTAACAAACTCGATAAGACACACTAATGCAAATTTTCTAGTTCTCTAAGACCAACGCTCGGATACCAACTGAAATGTCCCGTTCTTATTGATTAAAAACGTTCCATATTAATTGATTTCGTTGCGAGGTTTTGACCTCTATATGAGACGTTTTTCAAAGACTGCATTCATTTTAAAACAAACCATAACCTTTATTTCATCAATAAAGGTTTAAAAAGCTTTACGTAGATTATCAAATAATGATAATCTAAAATATCCTGTTTACACACGACCATTACATAATGGTTTACAATACAAATATGTTACAACAAAATAAGTTTCTTGAATGCAGTTTTTACACAATATCATACAAGCATGGACTCCAAATCTTGTCCTTATTTAAGTATGCGACAGCGGAAGCTCTTAATAATCACCTGAGAATAAACATGCTTAAAACGTCAACAAAAATGTTGGTGAGTTATAGGTTGATATTGCTATAAATATACATATACTTCGTCGCAATATCAATCCAAAATGTTATGATTTTTATGTGTATTCGAGTAGTTTTCGGTTTGTAATTGGTAAAAATGTCCAAAGCGTCGAATGAAATGTTATTATGGATTTTCAATGATATAAAGATCAAAATGAAGATAAAATGAAGATTTCTAATGAGCAACAAAAGACTACAACATCGCGCCTCAAGACTACAAGTCAAAATGATCGAAATCACGAAATCAGCGCGCCTGCACGAGAAAAATCATAACTAAATCATACGGACTCGAAAAAAGGCGAATCAGGTGTCCAGACGTCCGTAACTCAAAAATCTACAACCTCAAAGAATTGTACTTACACGAAACGTGTACAACTACACGAATCGTGTAATGTTTGGCCGAGATTTAGTTTCAACTTGCAAAATGGGGCGGCTGCTTTATCTTTTAAAATCAATTCTTTTGTAAATGGAGCTGCAAATGGACAACACTTTTGACTCACCTACTACTTCTAAATCATGTTAAATAGAGAGTACGTTCAGAGACAGAAAGAGGATACAAGATTACAACACATATTACGACAGAGAGATTACAACATAAAATTACTATATCAAATTACTATTGTTATTTTTACTTGTACCTATTGTAATTAGTTTCAAGTATCAATTATTAAGGGGGTATTGTTCGTGATAAAGGGTGTTATTGTACGCGTGAAAGGGGTGTTATTATTGTAATTTTTCTACCGTTTAAAGTTAATGCAAGTGAAGATATTTTAGTAAGTTTACTCTGTTAAAATTAGCGTTGTTATTATGTTTGCATATCTATATTTTTATGTCTACCTTAGTGTAATGAATAGCTAAATTTCCCTAGTGTTTGCTTAAATGTAGAGCCCCTAGTGAAATGGATTGTTACCATTAGTAAAAGTTAAAATGTAACTTTAGTATTTTTAATATTGAGCCTAGTTAAAAAAACCATTTTTATGTAATTAGGTATTTAACCCTTGCCACTTAATTTATTAAATTTAAATAACGAAAGTTGTTTTTATTTACATAAATTGAGCTTCAACATTAAAAATGATCTAGACGAATTTATGGATAAGTTATTGACACCAATTTAGAAATAAACTTCGGTGGTTTGGGTGATATCAATAAGTTATATGAAGGTGAAATTATAAAAAGGGAAACCGTTATAATTTAGGTATTGGCGAAGGTCAAAACTAGGCTAGGTCTCAATTTAAATACTTAGGGAATAGTAGCTTTCTAAAAAGAATCCAATGAAAATTAGATTTTATTTAGTTAAGTTGTAACTTTATATTTATTCGAGAGAAAAATGTAAAGTTTGATACTAGAACATTTTAAATAGGGCGTAAAACTTAAAACAATCCATGGACCTAGGGGTGACACAATTAAGTAAACACTCCCATTTATCTTATTCATATTTGTTATAAAAGTATTATTATTATTATTTACGATTTACCATTTTAAAATATTAGAAAAATACATAAAAACAATTATTTTTCGTAACAGTTAAGTGTCACATATTTTTACACGTACACGAATCGTGTATCATCACACGAATCGTGTAAGGCTAAAACGCGGCTACAGTACAGCTAGGGTTAAATTTAGGGTTTTAATTATTTAATTATATATATTTAGGTTATTAGTTATTTTAATTAAGTTAATTAGTTTTACTTATTATAAAATACCTTAATAAATGTTTTAATCTTAAAATTAGTATTAATTATTATAAGTTTATAAATTATAACTAGTTTATAATTAGTTAATTAATTAATTTCCTTTTAATTTGTATTAGTTTTATTAAAAATGTCATTTAGTTAATTTAAATAAGTTTATATAATAATTACTTAAAACAAAATTCTAAACATATAGTTTTATTAAAAATTACTATTTTACTAATTACCATCTAGTAATATAATTGTCGCATCATAATTAGTATAATTTCAATTAGATTCCCTTTTTAAGTTAATTTTTGTAATCTTGTAATTTCATTTAGTAATTTAGTTTAAGTTATTTTCTTTTACTGTTACTATAAATGCCTAATCCAAAACCTCCTTTAATTAAGTTTGACATCAAAGACTATTAAAAACCATTAAACACTCCATCTCCCTGTGGAACGAATCGGATTTACCAACAAACTAAACTACACGGATAGGACTAGTTGCCTATATATATGTGTGAAATCAACCTGAAATCAAAAAATACCACATATAAAATAAATCAATTCGTGTAACAAAACAACTCAAATCCGTTCATAAATAAAGGTCTCGATCGCACGCATCAACTTTTTGGCGCCGCTGCCGGGGAGTTGGCAGTAAATAAATAGATAATTTTTCTGGTTCGTAGTAATAGTTGGATTTGTACGTGGAACGGGTTGTTGGATCACCAATTTTATTGGTCTTTGAAGGATCCTGCCCCTCTGCTGCATCTTTTGGCTATTTGAAACGTGGTCAAAAATCAGAAGGATAATCTGTTTGTTTAAAGGTTTTTATCATTGTTTTTATGTTATTCGATCCTCTCGAGGAAATTCATTTCCAAGAAAGTTCAAAGTTTTTGAATAAATCCTTTAATTCTTTGTACAATTTCCCAAATTGTATGATCCGTTCAATCCTAAACTCGTTAAACTTAATCCGGAACCTCAAAGAATTAATAAAGGACAAAAACAACAAAAAGAAATAGGAAATACTAGTAATTTTAAAACACCGAAAAAAAAAAAAAAAAAAAAAAAAAACAAGTAGGTAACCCTAGATAAACCTTTAGTGAAGTGATCTCATAATAGAAATTAATGTATGAACTTACGTTCCTCCAACGCTGAATTAACTCCCTCACATCCGGAACGCGAAAGAAAATTCCACGAACGCTTAAGAACTCAAGAAGTAGAATCTCTTGCTAAAAATTTAGAGTCACTTTTCTTAGAATCCGACTCTGAACCAATAATTCAACCAATCATAGAGCCGATTATTAAAGAAGAAGAAGAAATGGCTGATACAAATCAAACGATGGAAGCATTAATGAAGGCCACAAGAAAAGGTCAAGGCCACGCAATCATCCAACCCACGATGAGTGATGGCTTTGAAATAAAAGGTCAATTTTTACACATGGTAACTAATACATGTCAATTCGGTGGAGCCCCAAATGAGGATGCTAACGAGCATCTTCGTAAGTTTGTAAGCATTTGCAAGCTTTTCAAAATCAAAGATGTCACCGATGAAGTTGCATGTTTAAAAATCTTTCCATGGTCATTAAAAGATGATGCAAGAGATTGGCTAGACTCATTACCAGAAGGTTATATTGAAAACTGGAATGATATGATGGATAAATTTTTGTCAGAATTCTTTCCTGCTTCAAAAGCAGCAAAATTACAAAGTGACATAAATCACTTTAAACAAAAGCCTAATGAAACTCTTTATGAAGCTTGGACCCGATTCAATAAAATGCTTCGAATATGTCCTCAACACGGGTTGAATACATTCCAAAAGGTCCAAATATTCTATAAAGGAGTCAATGTGGCAACTAGAAAAGATATAGATGTTGCAGCCGGAGGTTCGATCATGAAGAAAACACCTGAAGACGCTCACACAATCATTGCTGATTTAGCTTCCCATTCTCATAATTGGCATCAAGAAATAGAATTTTCTAGATCATCAAATGTTGCTAGTATTGAAAGCAATGATGAAATTGCTTCTTTAAAAGTTCAAATAGCAAATCAAGCAAGGCAAATCGAGAAAGTAACCAAGGAAATGCATTCTATCAGAGTAGGATGTGAACTGTGCCAAGGTCCCCATCTTACTAGAGATTGTGATCAAAGTACAATGGAAGAACAAGCAAATTTCTTAAGATACTTACGAAAAGGTGAAATGAACTTCAGTGATTTTCCAGCTATAGAAGAAAACAACCGAAAATATCCTCCTATAAACAGCTATCAAGTAGGAGGACCTTCAGGATCAAATAATAATAACTATCAGAATAATAACTATCAAGGAGGAAATCCAGGTTACCAAAATAACCGGAATTTCCCAAATCAAAATCAAAGAAATCCGCCACCAGGTTATAATAACCGAAATCAACCTCAAAGAAATTATCAAAATAATTTCCAACCCAATCAACCACAACCGCTAGCACTCATGCAACCACAACCATTAGCAATTATGCAACCTCAACCCGAGAGGAAATCTGGTTTAGAAGATCTCTTAAGAGATTTTATGGTTAAGCATGAGAAAAATGTAGAGCTCCAAACTCAGCAAATTCGAAATCAACAAGCCACGATTCAGATTTTAGAAAGAGATGTTGGAAGGATCTCACAGTTACTAGCAGAGAGACCACCAATTGCAAGTAACCCTCCGTTTATACTAAAGAAGAATGATCCTCAAGCCCCAGCATATTCACAAGTGAATGCTATTTATAGTTTCTGTGAGGATGAAGCAAGTTTCAAAACACCGGAGCATAGTCCTATTTTTACTCTTGGGTGTGAAGATGATGATGAAGAGTGTGATGAGTTTATATTTTCTGATTTATCCAATATGGCAGATTACACTCCTTATCAAGAGATTGATGGTACCCGAGTTGAAAGTATGAAAAGTATAACATGTGAAAATGAAGAGATCCGAGTTGGTGACATAACTCCCGAGTATGCTGATTATTTGATGAGGCTGATGTCGGGAAATCATGCAGAAGTGCAGAAAATAGAAACCACCAAGCCTTCCGAATTTAGGGTTGATGATGATTTGAAGGTGATCAAGGAAGAAGTGAAAGATACGGTGAAGCAAGCACCTAAAGTGGAAGACTATAAAGAACCCATTCCATACCCGCATGCACTTTTATCCGAAAAACTAAAGGAGAATCATTGTAAGCCTTTAAATACGGATAATATTTGTGTAAATGTACCTTTGGTTGATGTTATTGCAGGTATGCCAAACTATGGGAAATTCTTGAATGATTTGATGGCAAAAGAAGGAGTGTGTGAGCAGGCATCATCCGCGTTCCTTGAAGCAGAATGTGCTGCTATTGTGAAAAAGAATGAATTTCCACCTAAGTTAGGTGATCCCGGACCATTCATAGTACCTTGTAAGCTTAATGATTCTAGAACTCTTAGATCATTAGCTGACTCGGGTGCAAGTATAAATCTCATGCCTTATTCCATTTACTCGCATTTGAACTTAGGCGAACTTAAACCGACCAATTCAGGCATTAGATTCATTGATCGGTCGGTTAATAAACCTATAGGGATTGCTGAAAACTTAGTAGTAAAAACAGGTGAACTTGAGTTTCTAGCTGACTTTGTAGTTGTAGATATGAAAGAAGATAAGTTTGTACCTATTATTTTAGGTAGACCATTCTTAGCAACTGCAAGTGCTTTAACAGATTGGAAAACAGGAAAACTAGTTTTGAAGGATAGAGGCAAGAGTGTAACCTATCAAACTGAGTTTAGTATGAACCCACCACCCACACCGATAGTTTCAGTGAATATTGTCGATCATGCTAAACCCATTAGGCAACAAGCTAAGTGTGGGGAGGACGGTAAAGAAAAGCTTGATAGTAAACCACTCAATGATTGTGTTGTTGAGAAAACCATGAAGAAGTTATATGGTAGGATTAGAAATGCTATATCGGAAAAAGATGAACATTTAAGAAAGAGATTGGTGTCAAACTTATCGAAAATTGAGAAAGATAAGTTAAAAAAATTGGTTAAAGAGTCAAGATTTTCGGACTCTTGGTTATTGTCAAAAATTAATGGTGAGAATGGTTGCGGTAATAGTTCTATTGGAGTAAAGAAGGGTGATGTTTATCACCCCGACGTTAGTTAAAATTGGGGTGGAGTCGCGTGAACGACTCGCTAATAAACTTCACACATTGTAAATAGTCTCATTCGTGTGTCTCGTTTTTTTTTTTCTACTATGCTTGTTTTAAAATTTAAAAATGTTAATCCTTTTAACATATATAAAAAAAAAAATAGTGTGTTTTTCTTTATTTTATTTTAAATTTGTTTTCGAAAAACATTAAAAAACTTTAACTTTTAATGAATTGAATTTTATAAATTGATTTTAAAAATTTATAAACGGATTAAGATCAGGTATAACAACCGAATTTCCGTTACAAATATAAATCTATAAAAGATATTTTAAATTTAATTGATTATAAGTTATAAAAAAAAAATATAAAAAGAAAAAAAAAATTAGTTTGTAATAACATAATTTTTTGGTGTGTATTGAAACTTATTATATTTTTATTTTTTATATATTAGCAAGAAAATATAGTGTGGGGTAAAAAAATGTGTTGTACGATTGAATTAAAACCCCATATTTTGTGTGTTTTTAACATGGTTTTGACAGGTACAGAAGAAAATGCAATTAGAGGAAACGAAATATCGAAATACATTGTGATACAAAAATTAGATACAATCATAGGTAAAACAATTTAAGAAAATCCAAATCGGTTAACAAAAGGAAGTTCCAAATACTTTACACTTTTTGTCCTCTCAAATTTATACATTATTATCTGATTTTATGTAATGAGGGCATTACATAATCTTAAGTGTGGGGTGGAGATATATAAATTCTCGAGAACTTTTAAGTTATTGGTTTTTATGAAAAATTTGAAAAATTCTAAACAAATATATCTAATCAATTTTTAAGGTAACTACGAGCAATTAAAAGATCAGGTGTAAAAACCGAAATTGTTGTCTCCATACATTAAAAATACATAAGTTTATTATTTTAAAACTTATAAAAGAAAACCATTTATAACAAGAATTTTGAAAACCTTATGTTGAGAACCATTTATCACATGTTTCTTTCAAGTTATTGCAGATATCATTGCTTTGGAACGTATAAACCTGAATATTCCATTATGACGAGTAATAGAGGATGAATCAAGTCCATCCCGTAAGGAAGTAAAGTCTTCCAAATTGACACACTTGCTAACTTTTGTTAGAAGATGTAGTCCAGAACAGCTGTAGGTTGACGAAAAATCTTGAAAAGTCATCCCTAAAATCGACTGGAAATCCACCTAACCTCAGCATCAAACAGGGTTTTTGGTGGTCAGACTTATCCTAACCATGAGAAGGATATGTCCCGTACAATGGGGGGGGCACAATGCAAATTAGCTTTTAAGACTAATGAATCTAATCCCCAGATGGATGATCTCCGTAAAGATTAACCGCATCTATGTTTGACCGCGGTCAACATACATATGCCATAACAAATTGAGGTGTGCAAACTCATGGTTCACCGATGATATTTGGACACGATATAATTTTGTTCTAAAACTTATGCTATTTTATGAATTATATTTGTGTAAAACTATTTTTGGACATTTGGCTTCAAGTTCCATGATACTACAATCATGGGGGCGAATAGCTTGCTAATCGCCGACTGAGACTACGGTTTTCCGTTACCCTCAACCGGAATTTGAGGTTAAAACCGGAAAACGTGTCAAGTGTAAAAACTAGCATGACATTTTATAAAAATCATAAAACGTTTTCACAAGGTCCAATTTTCCCTAAGGATCCAAATTTTTAAACCCTAATCACGAGTTTCATGTTTGTTTCTGTTGTCAGAATTTCATTTCGTGTGGTGTGCGTGTGATCCAATAAATACTGTGTTGTGTAATATATTTCATATAGCGTGTGTTTCATTTCGTGTAGTGTGTGTTGTGTGATCTAAATGTTCGATAAGAAAGATATATAATGTTCTAACTCTGTTAAAAGATGTAATGCTTGAGGACAAGCAACGTTCAAGTGTGGGGTAATTTGATATTGCTATAAATATACATATACTTCGTCGCAATATCAATCCAAAATGTTATGATTTTTATGTGTATTCGAGTAGTTTTCGGTTTGTAATTGGTAAAAATGTCCAAAGCATCGAATGAAATGTTATTATGGATTTTCAATGATATAAAGATCAAAATGAAGATAAAATGAAGATTTCTAATGAGCAACAAAAGACTACAACATCGCGCCTCAAGACTACAAGTCAAAATGATCGAAATCACGAAATCAGCGCGCCTGCACGAGAAAAATCATAACTAAATCATACGGACTCGAAAAAAGGCGAATCAGGTGTCCAGACGTCCGTAACTCAAAAATCTACAACCTCAAAGAATTGTACTTACACGAAACGTGTACAACTACACGAATCGTGTAATGTTTGGCCGAGATTTAGTTTCAACTTGCAAAATGGGGCGGCTGCTTTATCTTTTAAAATCAATTCTTTTGTAAATGGAGCTGCAAATGGACAACACTTTTGACTCACCTACTACTTCTAAATCATGTTAAATAGAGAGTACGTTCAGAGACAGAAAGAGGATACAAGATTACAACACATATTACGACAGAGAGATTACAACATAAAATTACTATATCAAATTACTATTGTTATTTTTACTTGTACCTATTGTAATTAGTTTCAAGTATCAATTATTAAGGGGGTATTGTTCGTGATAAAGGGTGTTATTGTACGCGTGAAAGGGGTGTTATTATTGTAATTTTTCTACCGTTTGAAGTTAATGCAAGTGAAGATATTTTAGTAAGTTTACTCTGTTAAAATTAGCGTTGTTATTATGTTTGCATATCTATATTTTTATGTCTACCTTAGTGTAATGAATAGCTAAATTTCCCTAGTGTTTGCTTAAATGTAGAGCCCCTAGTGAAATGGATTGTTACCATTAGTAAAAGTTAAAATGTAACTTTAGTATTTTTAATATTGAGCCTAGTTAAAAAAACCATTTTTATGTAATTAGGTATTTAACCCTTGCCACTTAATTTATTAAATTTAAATAACGAAAGTTGTTTTTATTTATATAAATTGAGCTTCAACATTAAAAATGATCTAGACGAATTTATGGATAAGTTATTGACACCAATTTAGAAATAAACTTCGGTGGTTTGGGTGATATCAATAAGTTATATGAAGGTGAAATTATAAAAAGGGAAACCGTTATAATTTAGGTATTGGCGAAGGTCAAAACTAGGCTAGGTCTCAATTTAAATACTTAGGGAATAGTAGCTTTCTAAAAAGAATCCAATGAAAATTAGATTTTATTTAGTTAAGTTGTAACTTTATATTTATTCGAGAGAAAAATGTAAAGTTTGATACTAGAACATTTTAAATAGGGCGTAAAACTTAAAACAATCCATGGACCTAGGGGTGACACAATTAAGTAAACACTCCCATTTATCTTATTTATATTTGTTATAAAAGTATTATTATTATTATTTACGATTTACCATTTTAAAATATTAAAAAAATACATAAAAACAATTATTTTTCGTAACAGTTAAGTGTCACATATTTTTACACGTACACGAATCGTGTATCATCACACGAATCGTGTAAGGCTAAAACGCGGCTACAGTACAGCTAGGGTTAAATTTAGGGTTTTAATTATTTAATTATATATATTTAGGTTATTAGTTATTTTAATTAAGTTAATTAGTTTTACTTATTATAACATACCTTAATAAATGTTTTAATCTTAAAATTAGTATTAGTTATTATAAGTTTATAAATTATAACTAGTTTATAATTAGTTAATTAATTAATTTCCTTTTAATTTGTATTAGTTTTATTAAAAATGTCATTTAGTTAATTTAAATAAGTTTATATAATAATTACTTAAAACAAAATTCTAAACATATAGTTTTATTAAAAATTACTATTTTACTAATTACCATCTAGTAATATAATTGTCGCATCATAATTAGTATAATTTCAATTAGATTCCCTTTTTAAGTTAATTTTGGTAATCTTGTAATTTCATTTAGTAATTTAGTTTAAGTTATTTTCTTTTACTGTTACTATAAATGCCTAATCCAAAACCTCCTTTAATTAAGTTTGACATCAAAGACTATTAAAAACCATTAAACACTCCATCTCCCTGTGGAACGAATCGGATTTACCAACAAACTAAACTACACGGATAGGACTAGTTGCCTATATATATGTGTGAAATCAACCTGAAATCAAAAAAATACCACATATAAAATAAATCAATTCGTGTAACAAAACAACTCAAATCCGTTCATAAATAAAGGTCTCGATCGCACGCATCATAGGTTTAACCTATATATATCAAATCGTAACAATAGACCACAAGATTTCATATTTCAATACACATCCCATACATAGAGATAAAAATCATTCATATGGTGAACACCTGGTAACCGACATTAACAAGATGCATATATAAGAATATCCCCATCATTTCGGGACACCCTTCGGATATGATATAAATTTCGAAGTACTAAAGCATCCGGTACTTTGGATGGGGTTTGTTAGGCCCAATAGATCTATCTTTAGGATTCGCGTCAATTAGGGTGTCTGTTCCCTAATTCTTAGATTACCAGACTTAATAAAAAGGGGCATATTCGATTTCGATAATTCAACCATAGAATGTAGTTTCAAGTACTTGTGTCTATTTTGTAAATCATTTATAAAACCTGCATGTATTCTCATCCCAAAAATATTAGATTTTAAAAGTGGGACTATAACTCACTTTCACAGATTTTTACTTCGTCGGGAAGTAAGACTTGGCCACTGGTTGATTCACGAACCTATAACAATATATACATATATATCAAAGTATGTTCAAAATATATTTACAACACTTTTAATATATTTTGATGTTTTAAGTTTATTAAGTCAGCTGTCCTCGTTAGTAACCTACAACTAGTTGTCCACAGTTAGATGTACAAAAATAAATCGATAAATATTATCTTGAATCAATCTATGACCCAGTGTATACGTATCTCAGTATTGATCACAACTCAAACTATATATATTTTGGAATCAACCTCAACCCTGTATAGCTAACTCCAACATTCACATATAGAGTGTCTATGGTTGTTCCGAAATATATGTAGATGTGTCGACATGATAGGTCGAAACATTGTATACGTGTCTATGGTATCTCAAGATTACATAATATACAATACAAGTTGATTAAGTTATGGTTGGAATAGATTTGTTACCAATTTTCACGTAGCTAAAATGAGAAAAATTATCCAATCTTGTTTTACCCATAACTTCTTCATTTTAAATCCGTTTTGAGTGAATCAAATTGCTATGGTTTCATATTGAACTCTATTTTATGAATCTGAACAGAAAAGTATAGGTTTATAGTCGGAAAAATAAGTTACAAGTCATTTTTGTAAAGGTAGTCATTTCAGTCGAAAGAACGACGTCTAGATGACCATTTTAGAAAACATACTTCCACTTTGAGTTTAACCATAATTTTTGGATATAGTTTCATGTTCATAAAGAAAATCATTTTCTCAGAATAACAACTTTTAAATCAAAGTTTATCATAGTTTTTAATTAACTAACCCAAAACAGCCCGCGGTGTTACTACGACGGCGTAAATCCGGTTTTACGGTGTTTTTCGTGTTTCCAGGTTTTAAATCATTAAGTTAGCATATCATATAGATATAGAACATGTGTTTAGTTGATTTTAAAAGTCAATTTAGAAGGATTAACTTTTGTTTGCGAACAAGTTTAGAATTAACTAAACTATGTTCTAGTGATTACAAGTTTAAACCTTCGAATAAGATAGCTTTATATGTATGAATCGAATGATGTTATGAACATCATTACTACCTTAAGTTCCTTGGATAAACCTACTGGAAAATAAAAAAATGGATCTAGCTTCAACGGATCCTTGGATGGCTCGAAGTTCTTGAAGCAGAATCATGACACGAAAACAAGTTCAAGTAAGATCATCACTTGAAATAAGATTGTTATAGTTATAGAAATTGAACCAAAGTTTGAATATGATTATTACCTTGTATTAGAATGATAACCTACTATAAGAAACAAGGATTTCTTGAGGTTGGATGATCACCTTACAAGATTGGAAGTGAGCTAGCAAACTTGAAAGTATTCTTGATTTTATGTAACTAGAACTTGTAGAATATATGAAGAACACTTAGAACTTGAAGATAGAACTTGAGAGAGATCAATTAGATGAAGAAAATTGAAGAATGAAAGTGTTTTTAGGTGTTTTTGGTCGTTGGTGTATGGATTAGATATAAAGGATATGTAATTTTGTTTTCATGTTAATAAGTCATGAATGATTACTCATATTTTTGTAATTTTATGAGATATTTCATGCTAGTTGCCAAATGATGGTTCCCACATGTGTTAGGTGACTCACATGGGCTGCTAAGAGCTGATCATTGGAGTGTATATACCAATAGTACATACATCTAAAAGCTGTGTATTGTACGAGTACGAATACGGGTGCATACGAGTAGAATTGTTGATGAAACTGAACGAGGATGTAATTGTAAGCATTTTTGTTAAGTAGAAGTATTTTGATAAGTGTATTGAAGTCTTTCAAAAGTGTATAAATACATATTAAAACACTACATGTATATACATTTTAACTGAGTCGTTAAGTCATTGTTAGTCGTTACATGTAAGTGTTGTTTTGAAACTTTTAGGTTAACGATCTTGTTAAATGTTGTTAACCCAATGTTTATAATATCAAATGAGATTTTAAATTATTATATTATCATGATATTATCATGTATGAATATCTCTTAATATGATATATATACATTAAATGTCTTTACAACGATAATCGTTACATATATGTCTCGTTTAAAAATCATTAAGTTAGTAGTCTTGTTTTTACATATGTAGTTCATTGTTAATATACTTAATGATATGTTTACTTATCATAGTATCATGTTAACTATATATATATATCCATATATATGTCATCATATAGTTTTTACAAGTTTTAACGTTCGTGAATCACCGGTCAACTTGGGTGGTCAATTGTCTATATGAAACATATTTCAATTAATCAAGTCTTAACAACTTTGATTGCTTAACATGTTGGAAACATTTAATCATGTAAATATCAATCTCAATAAATATATATGAACATGGAAAAGTTCGGGTCACTACATGTGGACCATACCTTGACAAGTTTGTCATTGTTTTCATCGATGACATACTTATTTACTCAAAGAATGACCAAGAGCACGAAGAACATTTGAGAAAAGTGCTAGATTTGTTAAGGAAAGAATAACTGTACGCTAAGTTTTCAAAGTGTGCATTTTGGTTGGAAGAAGTTCAATTCCTCGGTCATATAGTGAACAAAGAAGGTATTCAGGTGGATCCAGCAAAGATTGAAACCGTTGAAAAGTGGGAAACCCCGAAAACTCCGAAACACATACGCCAATTTTTAGGACTAGCTAGTTATTAAAGGAGATTCATCCAAGATTATTCTAAAATAGCAAAACCCTTGACTGCATTAACGCATAAAGGGAAGAAATTTGAATGGAAGGATGAACAAGAGAAAGCGTTTCAATTGTTAAATAAAAAGTTAACTACAACACCTATATTGTCATTACCTGAAGGGAATGATGATTTTGTGATATATTGTGACGCCTCGAAGCAAGGTCTCGATTGTGTATTAATGCAACGAACGAAAGTAATTGCTTATGCGTCTAGACAATTGAAGATTCACGAGCAGAATTATACGGCGCATGATTTGGAATTAGGCGCGGTTGTTTTTGCATTAAAGACTTGGAGGCACTACTTATATGGGGTCAAAAGTATTATATATACCGACCACAAAAGTCTTCAACACATATTTAATCAGAAATAACTGAACATGAGGCAGCGCAGATGGATTGAATTGTTGAATGATTACGACTTTGAGATTCGTTACCACCCAGGGAAGGCAAATGTGGTAGCCGATGCCTTGAGCAGAAAGGACAGAGAACCCATTCGAGTAAAAGCTATGAATATAATGATTCACACTAACCTTACTACTCAAATAAAGGAGGCGCAACAAGGAGTTTTAAAAGAGGGAAATTTAAAGGATGAAATACCCAAAGGATCGGAGAAGCATCTTAATATTCGGAAAGACGGAACCCGGTATAGGGCTGAAAGAATTTGGGTACCAAAATTTGGAGATATGAGAGAAATGGTACTTAGAGAAGCTCATAAAACCAGATACTCAATACATCCTGGAATGAGGAAGATGTACAAGGATCTCAAGAAACATTTTTTGTGGCCGGGTATGAAAGCCGATGTTGCTAAATACGTAGAAGAATGTTTGACGTGTTCTAATGTCAAAGCTGAGCATCAGAAACCATCATGTCTACTTCAATAACCCGAAATCCCGGAATGGAAATGGGAAAACATTACCATGGATTTCATCACTAAATTGCCAAGGACTGCAAGTGGTTTTGATACTATTTGGGTACTAGTTGATCGTCTCACCAAATCAGCACACTTCCTGCCAATAAGAGAAGATGACAAGATGGAGAAGTTAGCACGACTGTATTTGAAGGAAGTCATCTCCAGACATGGAATACCAATCTCTATTATCTCTGATAGGGATGGAAGATTTATTTCAAGATTCTGGCAGACATTACAGCAAGCATTAGGAACTCGTCTAGACATGAATACTGCCTATCATCCATAAACTGATGGGCAGAGCAAAAATACAATACAAACGCTTGAAGACATGCTACGAGCATGTGTTATTGATTTTGGAAACAGTTAGGATCGACACCTTCCGTTTGCAGAATTTTCCTACAACAACAGCTATTATTCAAGCATTGAGATGGCGCCGTTTGAAGCACTTTATGGTAGAAAGTGCATATCTCCGATTTGTTGGAGTGAAGTGGGGGATAGACAGATTACGGGCCCAGAGATAATACAAGAAACTACCGAGAAGATCATCCAAATTCAACAACGGTTGAAAAACTGCCCAAAGTCGACAAAAGAGCTACGCTGACATTAAAAGAAAAGATATAGAATTTGAAATTGGAGAGATGGTCATCCTTAAAGTTGCACCTTGGAAAGGTGTTGTTCGATTTGGTAAACGAGGGAAATTAAATTCAAGGTATATTGGACCATTCAAGATTATTGATCGTGTCAGACCAGTTGCTTACCGACTTGAGTTACCTCAATAACTCGTGGCTGTACATAACACTTTCCACGTCTCAAATTTTAGAAATGTTTTTCTAAAGAAGATCTCACTATTTCGTTAGACGAAATCTAAATCAACGAAAAACTTCAATTCATCGAAGAACCCGTCGAAATAATGGATCGTGAGGTTAAAAGACTTAAGCAAAACAAGATACCAATTGTTAAGGTTCGATGGAAGGCTCGTAGAGGACCTGAGTTCACCTAGGAATGAGAATATCAGATGAAGAAGAAATACCCGCACCTATTTCCAGAAGATACGTCAACACCTCCAACTGCTTAAAATTTCGAGACGAAATTTATTTAACGGGTAGGTACTGTAGTGACCCAAACTTTTTCATGTTTATATATATTAAATGAAATTCTTATTTACATGATTAAGTATTTCCAACATGTTAAGCAATCAAACTTGTTAAGACTTGATTAATTGAAATAGGTTTCATATAGACATTTGACCACCCAAGTTGACCGGCGATTCACGAACGTTAAAACTTGTAAAAACTATATGATGACATATATATATATATATATATATATATATATATATATATATATATATATATATATAGTTAACATATGGATATATTCAAACTTTGATTCAATTTCTATAACTTTAACAATCTTATTTCAAGTGGAAATCTAACTTGAACTTGTTTTCGTGTCATGATTCTACTTCAAGAACTTTCAAGCCATCCAAGGATCCTTTAAAGCTAGATCTATTTTTCTCATTTCCAGTAGGTTTATCCAGAAAACTTGAGGTAGTAATGATGTTCATAACATCATTCGATTCATATATAAAAAACTACCTTATTCGAAGGTTTAAATTTGTAATCACTAGAACATAGTTTAGTTAATTCTAAACTTGTTCACAAATAAAAGTTAATCCCTCTAACTTGACTTTTAAAATCAACTAAACACATGTTCTATATCTATATGATATGCTAACTTAATGATTTAAAACCTGAAAACACGAAAAATACCGTAAAACCGGATATACGCCGTCGTAGTAACACCACGGGCTGTTTTGGGTTAGTTAATTAAAAACTATGATAAACTTTGAATTAAAAGTTGTTCTTCTGGAAAAATGATTTTTCTTATGAACATGAAACTATATCTAAAAATCATGGTTAAACTCAAAGTAGAAGTATGTTTTCCAAAATAGTCATCTAGACGTCGTTCTTTCGACTGAAATGACTATCTTTACAAAAACAACTTGTAACCTGTATTTCTGACTAAAAACTTATACTTTTTCTGTTTAGATTCATAAACTTAAGTTCAATATGAAACCATAGTGACTTGAATCACTCAAAACGGATTTAAAACGAAGAAGTTATGGGTAAAACAAGATTGGATAATTTTTCTTGTTGTAGCTACGTGAAAATTGGTAACAAATCTATACTAATCATATCCTAGCTAACTCATATTGTATTATACATGTATTCTAATATATATTATGTAATTTTGGGATACCATAGACACGTATGCAAATGTTTTGACATATCATATCGACCCATGTATATATATTATTTGGAACAACCATAGACCCTCTATATGCAGTAATGTTTGAGTTAGCTATACAGGGTTGAGGTTGATTCCAAAAAGATATATACTTTGCGTTGTGATCTAGCCTGAGACGTGTATACACTGGGTCGTGGATTGATTCAAGATAATATATATATATATATATATCGATTTATTTCTGTACATTTAACTGTGGACAACTAGTTGTAGGTTACTAACGAGGACAGCTGACTTAATAAACTTAAAACATTAAAACGTATTAAAAATGTTGTAAATATATTTTTAACATACTTTAATATATATGTACATATTTGTTATAGGTTCGTGAATTGACCAGTGGCCAAGTCTGACTTCCCGACGAAGTAAAAATCTGTGAAAGTGAGTTATAGTGCCACTTTTAAAATCTAATATTTTTGGGATGAGAATACATGCAGTTTTATAACTGTTTTGCAAAGTAGACACAAGTACGTGAAACTACATTTTATGGTTGAATGATCGAAATCGAATATGCCCCTTTTAGCTTGGTAGCCTAAGAATTAGGGAACTGGCCCCTAATTGACGCGAATCCTAAAGGTAGATCTACGGGAACTAACAACCCCCATTCTGGAATTTTGAATGCATTAGTACTTCGAGTTTATCTTATCCGATGGGTGTCCCGGAATGATGGAGATATTCTATATGCATCTTGGTAATGTCGGTTACCAGGTGTTCACCATATAAATGATTTTTTTTATACAGATTGTATATTATTGAAAGATGAAATCTTGTGGTCTATTATTATTACGATCTGATATATATAGGTTAAACCTATAACTCACCAACATTTTTGTTTACGTTTAAAGCATGTTTATTCTCAGGTGATTATTAAGAGCTTCCGCTGTTGCATGCTAAAATATGTACAAGATTTGGTGTCAGTATGTTTGTATAATATTGTTTAAAACTGCATTCGAGATTTACTTTGTTGTAACATATTAATATTGTAAACCAATATGTATTGGTAGTGTGTAAGTGTGATATTTTTAGATTATCATTTCTGGATAATCTAGGTGGTGTCCTTTTAACCTTGTCAATAAAATAAATATTATGTTTTGTTTTAAAAACGAATGCAGTCTTTGAAAAACGTCTCATATAGAGGTCAAAACCTCGCAACGAAATCAATTAATATGGAACATTTATAATCAATATGAACGGGACATTTCATATGAATACATCTTAAAATACAAAATGTATATACATTTTAACTGAGTCGTTAAGTCATCGCTAGTCGTTACATGTAAGTGTTGTTTTGAAATCTTTAAGTTAACGATCACATTTAATGTAGTTAACCCATTGTTTATTATATCTAATGAGATGTTAAATTATTACATTATCATGATATTATGATGTATGAATATATCTTAATATGATATATATACATTAAAATGTCGTTACAACTATAATCATTACATATATGCCTCGTTTCGAAATTCTTAAGTTAGTAGTCTTGTTTTACATATGTAGTTCATTGTTAACATACATAATGATATACATAATTATCATTTTATCATGTTAAATATAGTGTAATAATACCTTAATATGATACATATGTATTTAGTAAGGCGTTGTTATAACGATAATCGTTATATATATCGTTTCGAGTTTCTTAACTTAGTAATCTCATTTTTATGTATATAACTCATTGTTAATATACCTAGTGAGATACTTACTTATGATAATATCATGTTAACTATATATATACTATATATATATAGTATATATATAGTATATATAGTACAGTTTTATATATATACTATATATATATAGTATATATACTATATATATATATATATATATATATATATATATATATATATATATATATATATATATATATATAGTTTTATATATATAGTATATAGTTTTATATATATATATATATATATATATATATATATATATATATATATATATATATATATATATATATATATATATATATATATATATATATATCCATATATATATCATCATATAGTTATATCCATATATATATCATCATATAGTTTTTTTACAAGTTTTAACGTTCGTGAATCGCCGGTCAACTCGGGTGGTCAATTGTCTACATGAAACTCATTTTAATTAATCAAGTCTTAACAAGTTTGATTGCTTAACATGTTGGAAACATTTAATCATGTAAATATCAATTTCATTTAATATATATAAATATGGAAAAGTTCGGGTCACTACAGTACCTACCCGTTAAATAAATTTCGTCCCGAAATTTTAAGCTGTTGGAGGTGTTGACGCATCTTCTGGAAATAGGTGCGGGTATTTCTTCTTTATCTAATCTTCACGTTCCCAGGTGAACTCGAATTCTCTACGAGCATTTCATAGAACCTTAACAATTGGTATTTTATTTTGCTTAAGTCTTTTAACCTCACGATTCATTATTTCGACGGGTTCTTCGATGAATTGAAGTTTTTCATTGATTTGGATTTCGTCTAACGGAATAGTGAGATCTTCTTTAGCAAAATATTTCTTCAGATTCGAGACATGAAAAGTATTATGTACCCCGGCGAGTTGTTAAGGTAAGTCAAGTCGGTAAGCTACTGGTCCGACACGATCTATTATCTTGAATGGTCCAATGTACCTTGGATTTATTTTTCCCCGTTTACCAAATCGAACAACACCTTTCCAAGGTAAAACCTTAAGCATGACCATCTCTCCAATTTCAAATTCTATATCTTTTCTTTTAATGTCCGCTTAGCTCTTTTGTCGACTTTGGGCGGTTTTCAACCATTGTTGAATTTGGATGATTTTCTCTGTGATTTCTTGGATGATTTCTGGACCCGTAATCTGTCTATCCCCCACTTCACTCCAACAAATCGGAGACCTGCACTTTCTACCATAAAGTGCCTCAAACGGTGCCATCTCAATACTCGAGTGGTAACTGTTGTTGTAAGAAAACTCTGCTAATGGTAGATGTCGATCCCAACTATTTTCAAAATCAATAACATATGCTCGTAGCATGTCTTCAAGCGTCTGTATCGTCCTTTCACTCTGACCATCATTTTGTAGATGATAGGCAGTACTCATGTCTAGACGAGTTCCCAATGCTTGTTGTAATGTCTGCCAAAACCTTGAAACAAATCTGCCATCCCTATCAGAGATAATAGAGACTGGTATTCCATGTATGGAGACAACTTCCTTCAAGTATAATCGCGCCAACTTCTCCATTTTATCATCTTCTCTCATTGGCAGAAAGTGTGTTGACTTGGTGAGACGATCAACTACTACCCAAATAGTATCATAACCACTTGCAGTCCTTGGCAATTTAGTAATGAAATCCATGATAATGTTTTCCCATTTCCATTCTGGGATTTCGGGTTGTTGAAGTAGACCTGATGGTTTCTGATGTTCAGCTTTGACCTTAGAACACGTCAAACATTCTCCTACATATCTAGCAATATCGGCTTTCATACCCGGCCACCAAAAGTGTTTCTTGAGATCTTTGTACATCTTTCCCGCTCCGGGATGTATTGAGTATCTAGTTTTACGTGCTTCCTTAAGTACCATTTCTCTCACATCTCCAAACTTTGGTACCCAAATTCTTTCAGCCCTATACCGGGTTCCGTCTTCCCTAATATTAAGATGTTTCTCCTAACCTTTGGGCATTTCATTCTTCAAATTTCTCTCTTTTAAAACTCCTTGTTGCGCCTCCTTTATTTGAGTAGTAAGGTTAGTACGAATAAATATATTCATAGCTTTTACCCGCATAGGTTCTCTGTCATTTCTACTCAAAGCGTCAGCTACCACATTTGCCTTCCCCGGGTGGTAACGAATCTCAAAATCGTAATCATTTAACAATTCAATCCACCTACGCTGCCTCATGTTCAGTTGTTTCTGATTAAATATATGTTGGAGACTTTTGTGGTCGGTATATATAATACTTTTGACCCCATATAAGTAGTACCTCCAAGTCTTTAATGCAAAAACAACAGCACTTAATTCCAAATCGTGAGTCGTATAATTTTGCTCATGAATCTTCAATTGTCTGGACGCAAAGGCAATTACCTTCGTTCGTTGCATTAATACACAACCGAGGCCTTGCTTTGAGGCATCACAATATACCACAAAATCATCATTCCCTTTAGGCAATGACAATATAGGTGTCGTAGTTAACTTTTTCTTCAACAATTGAAATGCTTTCTCCTGCTCCTCCTTCCATTCTAATTTCTTCCCTTTATGCGTTAATGCAGTCAAGGGTTTTGCTATTTTGGAAAAATCTTGGATGAATCTTCTGTAGTAACCAGCCAGTCCTAAAAATTGGCGTATATGCTTTGGAGTTTTCGGGGTTTCCCACTTTTCAACGGTTTCAATCTTTGCCAGATCTACTTGAATACCTTCTTTGTTCACTATGTGACCGAGGAATTGAACTTCTTCTAACCAAAATGCACACTTTGAAAATTTTGCGCACAGTTGTTCCTTCCTCAATAATTCTAGCACTTTTCTCAAATGTTCTTCGTGCTCTTGATCATTGTTTGAGTAAATGAGTATGTCATCGATGAAAACAATGACAAACTTGTCAAGATACGGCCCACACACTCGGTTCATGAGGTCCATGAACACAGCTGGTGCGTTATTCAATCCAAACGGCATAACCATAAACTCGTAATGATCGTAACACGTTCTGAAAGCAGTCTTTGGAATATCATCCTCCTTCACCCGCATTTGATGATACCCGGAACGTAAATCAATCTTCGAATAAATCGACGAGCCTTGTAGTTGATCAAATAAGTCATCGATTCTCGGTAGTGGATAACGGTTCTTGACGGTAAGTTTGTTCAACTCTTGGTAGTCGATACACAAGCTGAATGTATCATCCTTCTTTTTGACAAACAAAATAGGAGCTCCCCACAGTGATGTGCTTGGTCGAATGAAACCACGCTCTAAAACTTCTTGTAATTGGCTTTGGAGTTCCTTCATTTCACTGGGTGCGAGTCTGTATGGAGCACGAGCTATTGGTACAGCTCCTTGTACAAGATCTATTTGAAATTCAACAGATCGGTGTGGAGGTAGTCCCGGTAATTCTTTTGGAAATACATTGGGAAATTCTTTTGCGACGGAAACATTATTGATGTTCTTTTCTTCGGGTTTGACTTCTTCGATATGTGCTAGAACGGCATATCAACCTTTTCTTATTAGTTTTTGTGCCTTCAAATTACTAATAAGATTTATCTTCGCGTTGCTCTTTTCTCCGTACACCATTAAGGGTTTTCCTTTTTCCCGTACAATGCGAATTGCATTTTTGTAACATATGATCTCTGCTCTCTCCTTTTTTAACCAGTCCATGCCAATTATCACATCAGAACTTCCTAACTCTACTGGTATCAAATCAATCTTAAATGTTTCGCTAACCAGTTTAATTTCTCGATTTCGACATATATTGTAAATCTCACACTTTGCCGCGCTATGACCATTTCTCTTACACTTGGTGCAAAATGTTGTGCAGAACACATTCGGATGGTACTCTGCACACCTTTGGCATGGTTGTTTCTGCTATTTGTTGTTATTGAAATGGTTGTTGTTGCGATTGTTATTATTGTTGGGACGATTGTTGTAGTTATTGTTAGGACGTTTGTTGTTGTTGTGGTTGATGTTGTGGTTGTTGGGATAGTTGTTGCGATTGTGGTTGTAATTATTGTTGTTGTTGTATTGGTGACCCTTGTCACTGGTTTCTTCCCACTTTCTCTTGACTTGTTTCGTGTTGGCTTCTTCGGCCACCTGTTCTTTAATTCTTTCCTCAATTTGATTTATGAGTTTGTGAGCCATTCGACTTTCCTTTTGTATGAAGGCGGGCTCGTGTGAACTCACATCTTCTTGAATCCTTTCTGGTAACCCTTTTACAAATGCGTCGATCTTCTCTTCTTCGTCCTCGAATGCTCTTGGACACAATAGGCACAACTCTGTGAATCTCCATTCGTAGGTGGTAATGTCGAATCCTTGTGTTCGTAATCCTTTAAGCTCTACTTTGAGCTTATTGACCTCATTTCTGGGATGGTACTGCTCAGTCATCAGGTGTTTGAATGCTGACCACGGTAATGTATAAGCAGCATCTTGTCCCACTTGCTCGAGATAGGTATTCCACCATGTTAATGCAGTACCTGTGAAGGTATGCGTAGCGTACTTTACTGTGTCTTCTTCAGTACATTTACTTATGGCAAACATCAATTCAACCTTTTCATTCCACCGTTTCAATCTGATTGGACCCTCGGTTCCATCGAATTCCAAAGGTTTACAGGCAGTGAATTCTTTATAGGAGCATCCTACACGATTTCTTGTGGAATTAGTTCCCCTGCTAGAACCAGAGTTATTGTTGTTATATTGCATTGCGGCCTGTACTGCGGCTATGTTCGCAGCAAGGAAAACACGGAAGTCTTCCTCACTCATGTTCAAGTTCTGACGAGTCGTCGGCACCATTTCCTTCAAAATAGCCAAAAGTATTGAGTTAATCATATAGAATTTAAGAGTAGTCAGTAGTATTTCGTAGCATAATATGAACTTATTTATAAAAGCTTGTTCTTCATATTAGCGTTTTATAGTTTTAATTCGGGTAGTACCTACCCGTTAAGTTCATACTTAGTACCTACTATACAATTCAACTACTACAATTCTATATGAAAAACTGATAATAATATTTCGCGTTCAAACTTTTATACAATATTTTACAAACTTACAGTACGACTATTTTACATATAGTATGAAATATAGCACACAATAACTTTAATACAAGGCAGTTGCGAAGACAATTCTAGTTAATACGCAAGTCGTTCAGCAAACGCAATAAAGACACGTAATTCATAAGTCCAGAACCAAGTCATGCATTCAGGTTTTACTAGTATTATTTTCCATCCTTGGTCTTGTGAAAACAACCGTTGTGATCGTTGGCTAGGCAGCATGTTGTAACGTTTTCAAAAGGATGGGGGTTATGTAATGCCCAACAGCCCCGTAATAATCTAAAAATCTTATTTCTCACCCCAACTACTGAATCCGTCACTTGTGGGAATGTTTTATTTAGTAGTTGCAATCCTATGTTCTTTTTCTCGATTTGGTGAGAAGCGAACATTACTAACCCGTAGACATAACATGCTTTTTTATGTTGCATGTTTGAAGCTCTTTCTAAAGAACGAAGTCCTATGTTGGGATAGGTAGAGTCAAAATAGGCTCTCAACCCGTAGCGTAAAATTGCATCTGGGTTCCCCGCATTCAATGCTTTAAAGAAAACACGGCGTAACTTATGGTCTCCCCAATGTTATGTACCCCATCTATTAAAGGAAAGCCTTTTATAAACTAAGGCATGCCTGGAACATCTTTCAAATGTTTGACAAACTAATTTCGCCATAAATAATTGTGCCAATGAACTCTGACCGACTCTAGACAAGATTTCATCAATCATGTCCCCGGGTAGATCTTCTAAAATATTCGGTTGTCTATCCTTAACGTCCATTGTGTGTTTTTATACTGTAAAAAAAGACGAGGATTAGATTCGTAAAAGATAATTAACAAACAATACAAGCAATTTTTACATATAACATGAAAATACAAGCACACTACAATACATATATTACACAACATGATTACAACTCTTTATTCCGACTCACTCGTTTCTTCTTCTTCAGACTTGGTTTGTTTCGCTAATTTCCTAGGGATATATGGTGCTCCCCTAATACGAGCCGTTCTTTTCTCAAATGGTCTAGAAAAACCTGATGGCTTAGATATTCCCGGGTTATAGTGAAAGTTTAAGAAATACAGGTGTATACGGTACAACCCATCAGGGTACTTCATGTTAACATAAAGTTCATCGGTTTTGGGCTCGAGTTTTTCTATTTTGATGCATTTTCCCTTATTGTTTTCTTTTGCTTTTTCAAATTAGGTCGAGGTAATTTCTATAACATCGTCGAAATCCTCATCGGGATCCGATTCATCAGAAAACTGGTAATTTTCCCAATATTTTGCTTCCTTTGCGGAAACACCATTGACCATTTTTAACTTTGGTCCATTGGTTGAGGATTTTCTTTTATTTAACCATTTTTCTGTAGTTATTAATATTTCTTTCTCCGGAACCTCTTCTTCTTCCGGTTTCTCTTCTTCCGGTTCCTCCTCTTCTGGTTCCTCCTCTTCCGGTTCCTCCTCTTCCGGTTCCTCCTCTTCCGGTTCTTCCTCGGGAATTTGTGAATCTTCCCAAAATAAATTCGACTCTTCATTATTATTAGGTGAGTCGATGGGATTTATACTAGAGGTAGACATCTATTACACAATATCAAACACGTTAAGAGATTAATATATCACATAATAATTACATGTTAATAATATATAGTTTCCAACAAAAAGTGTTAAGTAATCGTTTTTAAAGAAAACACGGTCGAAGTCTAGACTCACTAATGCATCCTAACGAACTCGATAAGACACACTAATGCAAATTTCTGGTTCTCTAAGACCAATGCTCGGATACCAACTAAAATGTCCCGTTCATATCGATTATAAACGTTCCATATTAATTGATTTCGATGCGTGGTTTTGACCTCTATATGAGACATTTTTCAAAGACTGCATTCGATTTTAAAACAAACCATAACCTTTATTTTCTTGATAAAGGTTTAAAAATATTACAACGATTATCAAATAATGATAATCTAAAATATAGCGTTTTCACACGATTATTACATAATGGCTTACAATAATATTACACATCAATTTAAATCTTCGAATGCAGTTTTTAAACAATATTATACAAGCATGCTGACTCCAACTCTTGTCCTTAAATTAGCAGGCAACAGCGGAAGATCTTAATAATCACCTGAGAATAAACATGCTTTAAACGTCAACAAAAATGTTGGTGAGTTATAGGTTTAACCTATATATTTATCAAATCGTAATAATAGACCACAAGATTTCATATTTCCATTTTTCATAAACATCATCCCATACATAGAGATAAAAATCATTCATATGGTGAACACCTGGTAACCGACATTAAGAAGATGCATATAGAATATCCCCATCATTCCGGGACTCCCTTCGGACATGATAAAATCGAAATACTAAATCAGTTCAAATTCTCTGACTGGGGCTTGTTAGTGCCCATAGATCTATCTTTAGGATTCGCGTCAATTAGGATGGCTGTTCCCTAATTCTTAGATTACCAGACTAAAAAGGGGCATATTCGGTTTAATAAATTCAACCATAGAATGTAGTTTCACGTACTTGTGTCTATTTTGTAAAACATTTATAAAACTGCATGTATTCTCATCCCAAAAGATATTAGATTTTAAAAGTGGGACTCTAACTCACTTTCACATATTTTTACTTCGTCGAGAAGTAAGACTTGGCCACGGGTTGATTCACGAAACCTATAACAAATGTATACATATATATCAAAGTATGATCTAAATATATTCACAACATTTTTTATTACATTTTAACGATTTAAGTTTGTTAAGTTAGCAGTCCAACGTTAGTAATCTACAACTAGTTGTCCACAGTTAGATGTACAGAAATAAATCAATATATATTATCTCGAATCAATCCACGACCCAGTGTATACAAGTCTCAAGCTAGATCACAACTCAAAGTATATATATTATTTTGGAATTAACCTCAACCCTATATAGCTAACTCGATCATTACTGCATATAGAGTGTCTATGGTTGTTCCCAAATAATATATATAGATGGGTCGATATGATATGTCAAAACATTGTATACGTGTCTATGGTATCCCAAGATTACATAATATATGTTAGAATACATGTATAATACAATATAAGTTAGTTAAGTTATGATTTGTATAGATTTGTTACAAATTTCACGTAGCTACAACAAGCAAAATTATCCAATCTTGTTTTACCCATAACTTCTTCGTTTTAAATCCGTTTTGAGTGATTCAAGTTGCTATGGTTTCATAATGAACTGAAATTTATGAAACTAAATAGAAAAAGTATAAGTTTATTGTCGTAAATACAGGTTACAAGTCACTTTTTAAAAAGGTAGTCATTTCCGTCGAAAGAACGACATCTTGATGACCATTTTGAAAAACATACTTCAACTTTGTGTGTAACCATGATTTTTGGATATAGTATCATGTTCATATGAAATATCATTTTTCCAGAAAATAAACTTCCAATTCAAAGATTAAGATAGTTTTTTTATTTTTCTAACCCAAAACAGCCCCCGGTTTCACTACGACGGCGTATGTCCGGTTTTACGGTGTTTTTTGTGTTTCCAGGTTTTAAATCATTAAGTTAGCATATCATATAGATATAGAACATGTGTTTAGTTGATTTTAAAAGTTAAGTTACAAGGATTAACTTTGTTTGCGAACAAGTTTAGAATTAACTAAACTATGTTCTAGTGATTACATGTTCAAATCTTCGAATAAGATAGTTTTATATATAAGAATCGAATGATGTTATGAACATCATTACTACCTCAAGTTTAGTAGGTAAATCTACTGGAAGTGACAAAAAATGATCTAGCTTTAAAGGATCTTGGATGGCTTGAAAGTTCTTGAAGTAGAATCATGACATGAAAACAAGTTCAAGTATGATTATTACTCGAATTAAGATTGTTCTAGTTATAGAAATTGAATCAAAGTTTGAATATGAGTATTAACTTGATTTAGAAAGATAACCTACTATAAATAACAAAGATTTCTTGAGATTGGATGATCACTTGAAATGGATTTGCAAGATTGGAAGTAAGCTAGTAAGCTTGAAAGTATTTGTGAATTGTTCTTGATGTGTTCTTGAATGATGATGTTTCTTTATTATAATTGAAGCTAGATTGACCTAGATGATCAATATTACTGAAGTATAGATGTTCTTAAGCTTAGAGAGAGTTAAGATGGAGAGAATTTGGATTAGAAAATCAAAGAAATGTGATGTGTGTGTTGTTTGAAAAAAAAATGCCTAATGATTAGTCAATATAAGGTTACTAGTTTTTGTTTTCATGCTCATAAGTCATGCTATTTGTCAAATGATGGTTCCCACATGTCTTGGTAACTCACAAAGGCTGCTAAGAGCTGATCATTGGAGTGTATATATCAATAGTAAATATATTTAGAAGCTGTGTATTGTACGAGTATGAATACGGGTGTATACGAGTAGAATTGTTGATGAAAATGAATGAGAATGCAATTGTAAGCATTTTTTATAAGTAGAAGTACTTTGATATGCGTCTTGAAGTCTTTCAAAAGTGTATGAATACATCTTAAAATTCTACATGTATATACATTTTAACTGAGTCGTTAAGTCATCGCTAGTCATTACATGTAAGTGTTGTTTTGAAACCTTTAAGTTAACGATCTCATTTAATGTAGTTAACCCATTGTTTATTATATCTAATGAGATGTTATATTATTACATTATCATGATATTATGATGTATGAATATATGTTAATATGATATATATACATTAAAATGTCGTTACAACGATAATCGTTACATATATGCCTCGTTTCGAAATTCTTAAGTTAGTAGTCTTGTTTTACATATGTAGTTCATTGTTAAAATACATAATGATATATATAATTATCATTTTATCATGTTAAATATAGTGTAACAATACCTTAATATGATACATATGTATTTAGTAAGGCGTTGTTATATCGATAATCATTATATATATCGTTTCGAGTTTCTTAACTTAGTAATCTCATTTTTATGTATATAACTCATTGTTAATATACCTAGTGAGATACTTACTAATCATAATATCATATTAACTATATATATATATATATATATATATATATATATATATATATATATATATATATATATATATATCCATATATATATATATCATCATTTAGTTTTTACAAGTTTTAACGTTCGTGAATCGCCGGTCAACTCGGGTGGTCAATTGTCTACATGAAACTCATTTTAATTAATCAAGTCTTAACAAGTTTGATTGCTTAACATGTTGGAAACATTTAATCATGTAAATATCAATTTTATTTAATATATATAAATATGGAAAAGTTCGGGTCACTACAAGTACCTTTATTAATAACTAGCCATATTCGCCAATAATTTATATTATAAGAAATGTAATTTATACATTTGATTGTTTTGTTCATTTGCATCTTTAAATCAATGTCTCGTTATTTATCAAAGTATGTTTAATAATATTATCAAAACATTTTTTTACTAAGTTAATATTATATTTTATCACTTTGTAATATATATATATATATATATATATATATATATATATATATATATATATATATATATATATATATATATATATATATATTCATTAAAAAAATAAATTTATATATATTAGAAATATTTATTTAATAATATAATATTTAGTTTTTCAAATACTAATTATATTTCTAAGTATAATTTAAGATCGTTTACATAATAGAAATTATTATATCATATAACGTTTTCATTTTAAAACTTAACTAGGTATAGTTCATTTATGTACTAGCGTTTATTTTAACTTCTTAAACATTTTAGTTAACTTATTTAAATATTAATCGAATCAATAAACAAATGTTACTATCATTTAATTAATTAATTTGAAATCATATATATATATATATATATATATATATATATATATATATATATATATATATATATATATATATATATTCAATATTCATAGACATGCTTTAAATATACGTTGCAAGTTATATATATATATATATATATATATATATATATATATATATATATATATATATAACATCATATTAATATAGCATGATAATATTTAATTCTAAAAATTATATATATATATATATATATATATAAGGCTTGTAAATATATATATATATATATATATATATATATATATATACAAGCCTTATATATATATATATATATATATATATATATATATATATATATAATTTTTAGAATTAAATATTATCATGCTATATTAATATGATGTTTTATATATATATATATATATATATATATATATATATATATATATATATATATATATATATATATATATATATAACATCATATTAATATAGCATGATAATATTTAATTCTAAAAATTATATATATATAAGGCTTGTAAATATATATATATATATATATATATATATATATATATATATATATATATATATATATATATATATATATATATATATATATATATATATAATTCTAAAAATTAATATTCCAATTTATTGTATATATATACTTATACACATGTCCATTAACAAATGGTTGTTCGTGAATTGAAGGGTAAAGTCCAATGGATAATTAAAGGTATGACATCATATTAATATAGCATGATAATTTGTCTATCTGATCCACATCCATTACCTAAGTTATTTATACTACATGTTTTCACTTTTCATTAAATATTATGAAAGTTAAATAATTTACTTATCAAGAATCACGAGAAAATTATTGTAAATCATGAATTGGAAATCAATTAGGAATCTCCATTAACCCTTGTCTAGTTTCCGTTAATTGACACATTTGTTCTTACTTGTAATCATTTTACCATTTTCCGAATAAAACATATTTCTTAAAACACAGTGGACCTCATAACAGAGACCCGTAATCATATCATAATATATCTGATAATTCAATTATTTGAGATTATCTTTTAATTCCGTCGATAAATATATTAAACATATATTGAAACTATATGTTCATGTAATATATTATACATATAATACTTTGTTAACGTTTTCAATTAATATAACTATATATTATATATACATATCTATATGCACATAAATGTGCGTGAATCGTCGAGTACAGTCAAAAGGGTAATTGATTACATGAATATAATTCCAAAAATTTTGAGACTCAATATTACAGACTTTGCTTATCGTGTCGGAAACATATAAAGATTAAGTTTAAATTTGGTCGGAAATTTCTGGGTCGTCACATTTAAGTTTGATGTTGACGATACCTCATATGTGGGTTTAAGTTCGATGTTGACGATACCACATTAATTAGGACGGATGGGAATTAAGTTCGATGTTGACGATACCATTCGTTGGGCTAACATGGGATTATGCTTAATGACTATGCTAATCTTAACCCATAACAATAAGTGTTTTGATGATGACATATGCACATAGCTAAAGGTGATGGTAGACATCTTGACATATATAAACAAGTTCACTAATCCACACTTGTTCTAGCAAAAGACCAAAACCAAATAAAGCTTTAAATGAAAGAAAATGGTACACGGCTAAACCACGGTCGACCGCAGGTCAGATCTTGGAGACTTGCACCCAGATTTACGAAATCTGAGTTGCACGGTTGACTCCACGGTTGACCGTGGATCGACCGCAGAAACCTACTGTAGGAATTTTGATCGGAAAATGTTTGACCACTTTCGGGCATCTACAATTCATGAAACTTATTCAAACATGCTTAGGATAGTTGCCTTCTTGATTCCCAGAGGAGTTTTGGTCACTAGAACACTAATGTTGGTTAATCACACCTAATGACACCTTAATGACGATTAATCCTTGATTAAGGATAACACATAAGTGTTATAGGAAAACATGTACATCTAAAATGTATCTAGACATTCTTAGGATGGTCACCAAGTTTCAACCAAGAGTTGCTCTTTACTTGTACATTTATGATTATTAATGTATGCTTATACATAAATCTTGCAAATGTCAATTTGCAAGTAAAACTTACATAGTCTTAGTTTAAGGGTATGTTATCACTATGTGCTTAATTTTAAAATTACTTAGTGATCTTTTGCTAGTCATTAAATGTATATTACTTGACTACTTGCTATTAGTACATGTGTATTATTTGACTATGTGTTAAGTGCTAAATGATATGTAGTTATTTAATATATGTATATATGAACCATGTCTTGATATGTGTTACAAGCTGGATTTCACCAACTAGCATTTGGATTACTTCATTATATGCTTGTGCTACTTGAATAATATTTAGAATGTTATAATCTAGTAAACTTGAAAGACAATAAAACATTAACACACATAGGTTTGCTTAAGTCTAAAATTAAGTTTATGAATAAGTTTACACTTGATTAACTTGATGTCTTGCAACATGCTTAATTGTTATTTGCTTAATTTGTCAAGACATCATTACCACACTTAATTAATTACAAACAAGTTCAAATTTGAATACTAGCATGCTTTGTGATTAAAGTGGGTTTGTGTCATCAATGACATGTTGACCAACCAATAGAGATTTAGGAAATGTGTTAATTACAAATAAAGAATTATGACAAAACTGAGATTGCCTCAAATGATTATCATGACTTGTATCCAAGAATGTTAGACTTTCCACTTTGAGCATGATAAGTCACTATCAAGGCAATACATCCAAGGTAAATGGACATTTAATGTATATAGTACTTGTATAGGATGTTGGCTATATTTTTGCAGGTGTTAAATGAAGTAAAGTGTCCAAGGAGTGATGTCCAAAACTGATTCAAACGGCTATGCAACAGATATATATTTTGGACTAAACCATGTGCGGTCGACCCACGGTCGACCGTAGGTCAAGTCGCAGACAGAGCTGACTTTTTATCTCTCCATATAAATAGCAAGGCTTGGAGAACTTTGAAGACTTGTGAAATGTCCCGTTCTTATTGATTAAAAACGTTCCATATTAATTGATTTCGTTGCGAGGTTTTGACCTCTATATGAGACGTTTTTGAAAGACTGCATTCATTTTAAAACAAACCATAACCTTTATTTCATCAATAAAGGTTTAAAAAGCTTTACGTAGATTATCAAATAATGATAATCTAAAATATCCTATTTACACATGACCATTACATAATGGTTTACAATACAAATATGTTACAACAAAATAAGTTTCTTGAATGCAGTTTTTACACAATATCATACAAGCATGGACTCCAAATCTCGTCCTTATTTAAGTATGTGACAGCGGAAGCTCTTAATAATCACCTGAGAACAAACATGCTTAAAACGTCAACAAAAATGTTGGTGAGTTATAGGTTTAACCTATATATATCAAATCATAATAATAGACCACAAGATTTCATATTTCAATACACATCCCATACATAGAGATAAAAATTATTCATATGGTGAACACCTGGTAACCGACATTAACAAGATGCATATATAAGAATATCCCAATCATTCCGGGACACCCTTCGGATATGATATAAATTTCGAAGTACTAAAGCATCCGGTACTTTGGATGGGGTTTGTTAGGCCCAATAGATCTATCTTTAGGATTCGCGTCAATTAGGGTGTCTGTTCCCTAATTCTTAGATTACCAGACTTAATAAAAAGGGGCATATTCAATTTCGATAATTCAACCATAGAATGTAGTTTCACGTACTTGTGTCTATTTTGTAAATCATTTATAAAACCTGCATGTATTCTCATCCCAAAAATATTAGATTTTAAAAGTGGGACTATAACTCACTTTCACAGATTTTTACTTCGTCGAGAAGTAAGACTTGGCCACTGGTTGATTCACGAACCTATAACAATATATACATATATATCAAAGTATGTTCAAAATATATTTACAACACTTTTAATATATTTTGATGTTTTAAGTTTATTAAGTCAGCTGTCCTCATTAGTAACCTACAACTAGTTGTCCACAGTTAGATATACAGAAATAAATCGATAAATATTATCTTGAATCAATCCACGACCCAGTGTATACGTATCTCAGTATTGATCACAACTCAAACTATACATATTTTGGAATCAACCTCAACCCTGTATAGCTAACTCCAACATTCACATATAGAGTGTCTATGGTTGTTCCGAAATATATATAGATGTGTCGACATGATAGGTCGAAACATTGTATACGTGTCTATGGTATCTCAATATTACATAATATACAATACAAGTTGATTAAGTTATGGTTGGAATATATTTGTTACCAATTTTCACGTAGCTAAAATGAGAAAAATTATCCAATCTTATTTTACCCATAACTTCTTCATTTTAAATCCGTTTTGAGTGAATCAAATTGCTATGGTTTCATATTGAACTCTATTTTATGAATCTAAACATAAAAAGTATAGGTTTATAGTCAGAAAAATAAGTTACAAGTCATTTTTGTAAAGGTAGTCATTTCAGTAGAAAGAACGACGTCTAGATGACCATTTTAGAAAACATACTTCCACTTTGAGTTTAACCATAATTTTTGGATATAGTTTCATGTTCATAAAGAAAATCATTTTCTCAGAATAACAACTTTTAAATCAAAGTTTATCATAGTTTTTAATTAACTAACCCAAAACAGCCCGCGGTGTTACTACGACGGCGTAAATCCGGTTTTACGGTGTTTTTCGTGTTTCCAGGTTTTAAATCATTAAGTTAGCATATCATATAGATATAGAACATGTGTTTAGTTGATTTTAAAAGTCAAGTTAGAAGGATTAACTTTTTTTTGCGAACAAGTTTAGAATTAACTAAACTATGTTCTAGTGATTACAAGTTTAAACCTTCGAATAAGATAGCTTTATATGTATGAATCGAATGATGTTATGAACATCATTACTACCTTAAGTTCCTTGGATAAACCTACTGGAAAATAGAAAAATGGATCTAGCTTCAACGGATCCTTGGATGGCTCGAAGTTCTTGAAGCAGAATCATGACACGAAAACAAGTTTAAGTAAGATCATCACTTAAAATAAGATTGTTATAGTTATAGAAATTGAACCAAAGTTTGAATATGATTATTACCTAGTATTAGAATGATAACCTACTGTAAGAAACAAAGATTTCTTGAGGTTGGATGATCACCTTACAAGATTGGAAGTGAGCTAGCAAACTTGAAAGTATTCTTGATTTTATGTAACTAGAACTTGTAGAATATATGAAGAACACTTAGAACTTGAAGATAGAACTTGAGAGAGATCAATTATATGAAGAAAATTGAAGAATGAAAGTGTTTGTAGGTGTTTTTGGTCGTTGGTGTATGGATTAGATATAAAGGATATGTAATTTTGTTTTCATGTAAATAAGTCATGAATGATTACTCATATTTTTGTAATTTTATGAGATATTTCATGCTAGTTGCCAAATGATGGTTCCCACATGTGTTAGGTGACTCACATGGGCTGCTAAGAGCTGATCATTGGAGTGTATATACCAATAGTACATACATCTAAAAGCTGTGTATTGTACGAGTACGAATACGGGTGCATACGAGTAGAATTGTTGATGAAACTGAACGAGGATGTAATTGTAAGCATTTTTGTTAAGTAGAAGTATTTTGATAAGTGTATTGACGTCTTTCAAAATTGTATAAATACATATTAAAACACTACATGTATATACATTTTAACTGAGTCGTTAAGTCATCGTTAGTCGTTACATGTAAATGTTGTTTTGAAACCTTTAGGTTAACGATCTTGTTAAATGTTGTTAACCCAATGTTTATAATATCAAAAGAGATTTTAAATTATTATATTATCATGATATTATGATGTACGAATATCTCTTAATATGATATATATACATTAAATGTCGTTACAACGATAATCGTTACATATATGTCTCGTTTCAAAATCATTAAGTTAGTAGTCTTGTTTTTACATATGTAGTTCATTGTTAATATACTTAATGATATGTTTACTTATCATAATATCATGTTAACTATATATATAACCATATATATGTCATCATATAGTTTTTACAAATTTTAACGTTCGTGAATCACCGGTCAACTTGGAAGGTCAATTGTCTATATGAAACATATTTCAATTAATCAAGTCTTAACAAGTTTGATTGCTTAACCTGTTGGAAACATTTAATCATGTAAATATCAATCTCAATTAATATATATAAACGTGGAAAAGTTCGGGTCACTACAGTACCTACCCGTTAAATAAATTTCGTCCCGAAATTTTAAGCTGTTGAAGGTGTTGACGAATCTTCTGGAAATAGATGCGGGTATTTCTTCTTCATCTGATCTTCACGCTCCCAGGTGAACTCGGGTCCTCTACGAGCATTCCATCGAACATTAACAATTGGTATCTTGTTTTGCTTAAGTCTTTTAACCTCACGATCCATTATTTCGACGGGTTCTTCGATGAATTGAAGTTTTTAGTTGATTTGGATTTCATCTAACGGAATAGTGAGATCTTCTTTAGCAAAACATTTCTTCAAATTCGAGACGTGGAAAGTGTTATGTACAGCCGCGAGTTGTTGAGGTAACTCAAGTCGGTAAGCTACTGGTCCGACACGATCAATAATCTTGAATGGTCCAATATACCTTGGATTTAATTTCCCTCGTTTACCAAATCGAACAACGCCTTTCCAAGGTGCAACTTTAAGCATGACCATCTCTCCAATTTCAAATTCTATATCTTTTCTTTTAATGTCAGCGTAGCTCTTTTGTCGACTTTGGGCGGTTTTCAACCGTTGTTGAATTTGGATGATCTTCTCGGTAGTTTCTTGTATAATCTCCGGACCCGTAATCTGTCTATCCCCCACTTCACTCCAACAAATCGGAGACCTGCACTTTCTACCATAAAGTGCTTCAAACGGCGCCATCTCAATGCTTGAATGGTAGCTGTTGTTGTAGGAAAATTCTGCTAACGGTAGGTGTCGATCCCAACTGTTTCCGAAATCAATAACACATGCTCGTAGCATATCTTCAAGCATTTGTATCGTCCTTTCACTCTGCCCATCAGTTTGTGGATGATAGGCAGTACTCATGTCTAGACGAGTTCCTAATGCTTTCTGTAATGTCTGCCAGAATCTTGAAATAAATCTGCCATCCCTATCAGAGATAATAGAGATTGGTATTCCATGTCTGGAGACGACTTCCTTCAAATACAGTCGTGCTAACTTCTCCATCTTGTCATTTTCTCTTATAGGCAGGAAGTGTGCTGATTTGGTGAGACGATCAACTATTACCCAAATAGTATCAAAACCACTTGCAGTCCTTGGCAATTTAGTGATGAAATCTATGGTAATGTTTTCCCATTTCCATTCTGGAATTTCGGGTTGTTGAAGTAGACCTGATGGTTTCTGATGCTCAGCTTTGACCTTAGAACACGTCAAACATTCTCCTACATATTTAGCAACATCGGCTTTCATACCCGGCCACCAAAAATGTTTCTTGAGATCCTTGTACATCTTCCCCGTTCCAGGATGTATTGAGTATCTGGTTTTATGAGCTTCTCTAAGTACCATTTCTCTCATATCTCCAAATTTTGGTACCCAAATCCTTTCAGCCCTATACCGGGTTCCATCTTCCCGAATATTAAGATGCTTCTCCGATCCTTTGGGTATTTCATCCTTTAAATTTCCCTCTTTTAAAACTCCTTGTTGCGCCTCCTTTATTTGAGTAGTAAGGTTATTATGAATCATTATATTCATAGATTTTACTCGAATGGGTTCTCTGTCCTTCCTGCTCAAGGCATCGGCTACCACATTTGCCTTCCCCGGGTGGTAACGAATCTCAAAGTCGTAATCATTCAACAATTCAATCCACCTACGCTGCCTCATATTCAGCTGTTTCTGATTAAATATATGCTGAAGACTTTTGTGGTCGGTATATATAATACTTTTGACCCCATATAAGTAGTGCCTCCAAGTCTTTAATGCAAAAACAACCGCGCCTAATTCCAAATCATGCGTCGTATAATTTTGTTCGTGAATCTTCAATTGTCTAGACGCATAAGCAATCACCTTCGTTCGTTGCATTAATACACAACCGAGACCTTGCTTTGATGCGTCACAATAAATCACAAAATAATCATTCCCTTCAGGCAATGACAATATAGGTGCCGTAGTTAGCTTTTTCTTCAATAACTGAAACACTTTCTCTTGTTCATCATTCCATTCAAATTTCTTCCCTTTATGCGTTAATACAGTCAAGGGTTTTGCTATTCTGGAAAAGTCTTGGATGAACCTTCTGTAGTAACCAGCTAGTCCTAAAAACTGGCGTATGTGTTTCGGAGTTTTCGAGGTTTCCCACTTTTCAACAGTTTCTATCTTTGCCGGATCCACCTTAATACCTTCTTTGTTCACTATGTGACCAAGGAATTGAACTTCTTCCAACCAAAATGCACACTTTGAAAACTTAGCGTACAATTCTTCCTTCCTCAATACTTCTAACACCTTTCTCAAATGTTCACCGTGTTCTTGGTCATTCTTTGAGTAAATAAGTATGTCATCAATGAAAACAATGACAAACTTGTCAAGGTATGGTCCACACACTCGGTTCATAAGGTCCATGAACACAGCTGGTGCATTAGTTAAACGAAATGGCATGACCATAAACTCGTAATGACCGTAACGTGTTCTAAAAGCAGTCTTTGGAATATCATCTTCTTTCACCCGCATTTGATGATACCCGGAACGTAAGTCAATCTTTGAATAAACAGACGAGCCTTGTAGTTGATCAAATAAGTCGTCGATTCTCGGTAGTGGGTAGCGGTTCTTGATGGTAAGTTTGTTCAACTCTCGGTAGTCGATACACAACCTGAATGTACCATCTTTCTTCTTGACAAACAAAACAGGAGCTCCCCACGGTGATGTGCTTGGTCGAATGAAACCACGCTCAAAAAGTTCTTGTAATTGGCTTTGCAGTTCTTTCATCTCACTGGGTGCGAGTCTGTAAGGAGCACGAGCTATTGGTGCAGCTCCTGGTACAAGATCTATTTGAAATTCAACGGATCGATGTGGGGGTAATCCCTGTAATTCTTTCGGAAATACATCGGGAAATTCTTTTGCAATGGGAACATCATTGATGCTCTTTTCTTCAGTTTGTACTTTCTCGACGTGTGCTAGAACAGCATAGCAACCTTTTCTTATTAGTTTTTGTGCCTTCAAATTACTAATAAGATGTAGCTTCGTGTTGCCCTTTTCTCCATACACCATTAAGGGTTTTCCTTTTTCTCGTATAATGCGAATTGCATTTTTGTAACAAACGATCTCTGCTTTCACTTCTTTCAACCAGTCCATACCGATTATCACATCAAAACTCCCTAACTCTACCGGTATCAAGTCAATCTTAAATGTTTCGCTAACCAGTTTAATTTCTCGATTCCGACATATATTATCTGCTGAAATTAATTTACCATTTGCTAATTCGAGTAAAAATTTACTATCCAAAGGCGTCAATGGACAACTTAATTTAGCACAAAAATCTCTACTCATATAGCTTCTATCCGCACCCGAATCAATAAAACGTAAGCAGATTTATTGTAAATAAGAAACGTACCCGTAACAAGCTCCGGGTCTTCCTGTGCCTCTGCCGCATTAATATTGAAAACTCTTCCGCGGCCTTGTCCATTCGTGTTCTCCTGGTTCGGGCAATTTCTAATAATGTGGCCCGGTTTTCCACATTTATAACAAACTACATTGGCATAACTTGCTCCGACACTACTTGCTTCGCCATTACTCGTTCCGACACCATTTGTTCCTTTCGTTCTATTAACCCCTGGTCCGTAGACCTCACACTTCGCTGCTGAAATGTCCCGTTCTTATTGATTAAAAACGTTCCATATTAATTGATTTCGTTGCGAGGTTTTGACCTCTATATGAGACGTTTTTCAAAGACTGCATTCATTTTAAAACAAACCATAACCTTTATTTCATCAATAAAGGTTTAAAAAGCTTTACGTAGATTATCAAATAATGATAATCTAAAATATCCTGTTTACACATGACCATTACATAATGGTTTACAATACAAATATGTTACAACAAAATAAGTTTCTTGAATGCAGTTTTTACACAATATCATACAAGCATGGACTCCAAATCTTGTCCTTATTTAAGTATGCGACAGCGGAAGCTCTTAATAATCACCTGAGAATAAACATGCTTAAAACGTCAACAAAAATGTTGGTGAGTTATAGGTTTAACCTATATATATCAAATCGTAACAATAGACCACAAGATTTCATATTTCAATACACATCCCATACATAGAGATAAAAATCATTCATATGGTGAACACCTGATAACCGACATTAACAAGATGCATATATCAGAATATCCCCATCATTCCGGGACACCCTTCGGATATGATATAAATTTCGAAGTACTAAAGCATCCGGTACTTTGGATGGGGTTTGTTAGGCCCAATAGATCTATCTTTAGGATTCGCGTCAATTAGGGTGTCTGTTCCCTAATTCTTAGATTACCAGACTTAATAAAAAGGGGCATATTCGATTTTAATAATTCAACCATAGAATGTAGTTTCACGTACTTGTGTCTATTTTGTAAATCATTTATAAAACCTGCATGTATTCTCATCCCAAAAATATTAGATTTTAAAAGTGGGACTATAACTCACTTTCACAGATTTTTACTTCGTCGGGAAGTAAGACTTGGCCACTGGTTGATTCACGAACCTATAACAATATATACATATATATCAAAGTATGTTCAAAATATATTTACAACACTTTTAATATATTTTGATGTTTTAAGTTTATTAAGTCAGCTGTCCTCGTTAGTAACCTACAACTAGTTGTCCACAGTTAGATGTACAGAAATAAATCGATAAATATTATCTTGAATCAATCCACGACCCAGTGTATACGTATCTCAGTATTGATCACAACTCAAACTATATATATTTTGGAATCAACCTCAACCCTGTATAGCTAACTCCAACATTCACATATAGAGTGTCTATGGTTGTTCCGAAATATATATAGATGTGTCGACATGATAGGTCGAAACATTGTATACGTGTCTATGGTATCTCAAGATTACATAATATATAATACAAGTTGATTAAGTTATGGTTGGAATAGATTTGTTACCAATTTTCACGTAGCTAAAATGAGAAAAATTATCCAATCTTGTTTTACCCATAACTTCTTCATTTTAAATCCGTTTTGAGTGAATCAAATTGCTATGGTTTCATATTGAACTCTATTTTATGAATCTAAACAGAAAAAGTACAGGTTTATAGTCGGAAAAATAAGTTACAAGTCGTTTTTGTAAAGGTAGTCATTTCAGTCGAAAGAACGACGTCTAGATGACCATTTTAGAAAACATACTTCCACTTTGAGTTTAACCATAATTTTTGGATATAGTTTCATGTTCATAATAAAAATCATTTTCTCAGAATAACAACTTTTAAATCAAAGTTTATCATAGTTTTTAATTAACTAACCCAAAACAGCCTGCGGTGTTACTACGACGGCGTAAATCCGGTTTTACGGTGTTTTTCGTGTTTCCAGGTTTTAAATCATTAAGTTAGCATATCATATAGATATAGAACATGTGTTTAGTTGATTTTAAAAGTCAAGTTAGAAGGATTAACTTTTGTTTGCGAACAAGTTTAGAATTAACTAAACTATGTTCTAGTGATTACAAGTTTAAACCTTCGAATAAGATAGCTTTATATATATGAATCGAATGATGTTATGAACATCATTACTACCTTAAGTTCCTTGGATAAACCTACTGGAAAAGAGAAAAATGGATCTAGCTTCAATGGATCCTTGGATGGCTCGAAGTTCTTGAAGCAGAATCATGACACGAAAACAAGTTCAAGTAAGATCATCACTTGAAATAAGATTGTTATAGTTATAGAAATTGAATCAAAGTTTGAATATGATTATTACCTTGTATTATAATGATAACCTACTGTAAGAAACAAAGATTTCTTGAGGTTGGATGATCACCTTACAAGATTGGAAGTGAGCTAGCAAACTTGAAAGTATTCTTGATTTTATGTAACTAGAACTTGTAGAATATATGAAGAACACTTAGAACTTGAAGATAGAACTTGAGAGAGATCAATTAGATGAAGAAAATTGAAGAATGAAAGTGTTTGTAGGTGTTTTTGGTCTTTGGTGTATGGATTAGATATAAAGGATATGTAATTTTGTTTTCATGTAAATAAGTCATGAATGATTACTCATATTTTTGTAATTTTATGAGATATTTCATGCTAGTTGCCAAATGATGGTTCCCACATGTGTTAGGTGACTCACATGGGCTGCTAAGAGCTGATCATTGGAGTGTATATACCAATAGTACATACATCTAAAAGCTGTGTATTGTACGAGTACGAATACGGGTGCATACGAGTAGAATTGTTGATGAAACTGAACGAGGATGTAATTGTAAGCATTTTTGTTAAGTAGAAGTATTTTGATAAGTGTATTGAAGTCTTTCAAAAGTGTATAAATACATATTAAAACACTACATGTATATACATTTTAACTGAGTCGTTAAGTCATCGTTAGTAGTTACATGTAAGTGTTGTTTTGAAACCTTTAGGTTAACGATCTTGTTAAATGTTGTTAACCCAATGTTTATAATATCAAATGAGATTTTAAATTATTATATTATCATGATATTATCATGTATGAATATCTCTTAATATGATATATATACATTAAATGTCTTTACAACGATAATCGTTACATATATGTCTCGTTTAAAAATCATTAAGTTAGTAGTCTTGTTTTTACATATGTAGTTCATTGTTAATATACTTAATGATATGTTTATTTATCATAGTATCATGTTAACTATATATATATATCCATATATATGTCGTCATATAGTTTTTACAAGTTTTAACGTTCGTGAATCACCGGTCAACTTGGGTGGTCAATTGTCTATATGAAACATATTTCAATTAATCAAGTATTAACAAGTTTGATTGCTTAACATGTTGGAAACATTTAATCATGTAAATATCAATCTCAATTAATATATATAAACATGGAAAAGTTCGGGTCACTACAGTACCTACCCGTTAAATAAATTTCGTCCCGAAATTTTAAGCTGTTGAAGGTGTTGACGAATCTTCTGGAAATAGATGCGGGTATTTCTTCTTCATCTGATCTTCACGCTCCCAGGTGAACTCGGGTCCTCTACGAGCATTCCATCGAACCTTAATAATTGGTATCTTGTTTTGCTTAAGTCTTTTAACCTCACGATCCATTATTTCGACGGGTTCTTCGATGAATTGAAGTTTTTCGTTGATTTGGATTTCATCTAACGGAATAGTGAGATCTTCTTTAGCAAAACATTTCTTCAAATTCGAGACGTGGAAAGTGTTATGTACAGCCGCGAGTTGTTGAGGTAACTCAAGTCGGTAAGCTACTGGTCCAACACGATCAATAATCTTGAATGGTCCAATATACCATGGATTTAATTTCCCTCGTTTACCAAATCGAACAACGCCTTTCCAAGGTGCAACTTTAAGCATGACCATCTCTCCAATTTCAAATTCTATATCTTTTCTTTTAATGTCAGCGTAGCTCTTTTGTCGACTTTGGGCAGTTTTCAACCGTTGTTGAATTTGGATGATCTTCTCGGTAGTTTCTTGTATAATCTCTGGACCCGTAATCTGTCTATCCCCCACTTCACTCCAACAAATTGGAGACCTTCACTTTCTACCATAAAGTGCTTCAAACGGCGCCATCTCAATGCTTGAATGGTAGCTGTTGTTGTAGGAAAATTCTGCTAACGGTAGATGTCGATCCCAACTGTTTCCGAAATCAATAACACATGCTCGTAGCATGTCTTTAAGCGTTTGTATCGTCCTTTCGCTCTGCCCATCAGTTTGTGGATGATAGGCAGTACTCATGTCTAGACGAGTTCCTAATGCTTGCTGCAATGTCTGCCAGAATCTTGAAATAAATCTGCCATCCCTATCAGAGATAATAGAGATTGGTATTCCATGTCTGGAGACGACTTCCTTCAAATACAGTCGTGCTAACTTCTCCATCTTGTCATCTTCTCTTATTGGCAGGAAGTGTGCTGATTTGGTGAGACGATCAACTATTACCCAAATAGTATCAAAACCACTTGCAGTCCTTGGCAATTTAGTGATGAAATCCATGGTAATGTTTTCCCATTTCCATTCCGGGATTTCGGGTTGTTGAAGTAGACCTGATGGTTTCTGGTGCTAAGCTTTGACCTTAGAACACGTCAAACATTCTCCTACGTATTTAGCAACATCGGCTTTCATACCCGGCCACCAAAAATGTTTCTTGAGATCCTTGTACATCTTCCCCGTTCCAGGATGTATTGAGTATCTGGTTTTATGAGCTTCTCTAAGTACCATTTCTCTCATATCTCCAAATTTTGGTACCCAAATCCTTTCAGCCCTATACCGGGTTCCATCTTCCTGAATATTAAGATGCTTCTCCGATCCTTTGGGTATTTCATCCTTTAAATTTCCCTCTTTTAAAACTCCGTGTTGCGCCTCCTTTATTTGAGTAGTAAGGTTATTATGAATCATTATATTCATAGATTTTACTCGAATGGGTTCTCTGTCCTTCCTGCTCAAGGCATCGGCTACCACATTTGCCTTCCCCGGGTGGTAACGAATCTCAAAGTCGCAATCATTCAATAATTCAATTGTAACATCCCGCATTTTTCCGTTAAATTATTTTAACGCCCGTCTTTTTTCTTTTTAAATAACACCCTTCGTATCTAAATTCGTATCCTTTGTTATGTAACATTTTAAATATTTTCGTTATCGGATTTTAATATCTCCCGTACTCCCGTGTAACTTAAAATAATTCGTTCGGTTATTTTCCGCACCCGATTCAAAGTTGAGGGACCAAACTTGCCAAAGTATCAAACTTTTGACTAGGTCAAAGAGTCAACCTCCTTCATCCCTTTCATTCATCCTCCCTTTTTCCATTTTTGATACTTTCAAACTCTCTCATTTCTCAAACATAAAATCATCATCCAAATCTCACCAAGGAAGTAAACATCAAAACAAACTACATATTCTTGATCCTCTCATCATCCTCTTCGATTTGATGCTAACTACTTCGATTTTGGGTAACATTTCTAAAACACTAGATTTCTTTAAATTCGTGTTCTTGACTTATAAAGTTGTTAATTAGTGTCTATGGCTCATTGTGATGTCGTGTATGTAATTTGTATGCCCGATTCGTTGTTTTTGGTGTAACTAGTTCAATATGAAAATTTCTTGCTAAATCCTTGATTTTGGATGATCAAATGTTGTTAGATTGTTAAAGTGCATGTTTTAAAAGTGTTACTAGTATCTTTAGCTTCGTTTTGATGTATAGGTTGATTAAGGAAACATCAAACTCATGACTATTGATTTTTGTGAATTTTCGTTAGAGTTTGATAGACTTTAAATGAACTTTTGATGATTTGAATGCCATGAAATGTTGTTAGTAAGTATTTAGTTGTATTACATGTTTCATTACCTTCAAAACGGCATATCATATGTATAAATTGGATTCCCGAAACTTAAATAGCAATTGATGAACTTGAAACCTTGATTTGGAACGTTTAATGAACTTTTGACGAGGTTTTTGTTGTCTTAAATGATGATTTTGATTTATGATATGTGGTTAGTTGTATTCCTTGTCGAAATAGCTTTCCGATGATATAAAATACATATTCTAATTGTTTGCGGATCATAAATTGTGATTGTTTGAAGTTTGGGTCGTGCACTTGAGAAATTCAGCAAACAGGGCCTGGAAGGCAATTGGGACGCCGTCCTGATATTTGGGACGCCGTCCCACTCTTCGTATTGGGACGCCGTCTTGATATTTGGGACGCCGTCCCACTCTTCATATCAGGACACCGTCCTGATTTTTGGGACACCGTCCTGATACACTAAAATGGGTTGTTTGCTTTGATCTTTTGACGTAAAATGTTTACTATGCTACGGACCTCCGATTAACATGAAACTTGGCTAACATGCTCATATATGATTATATAACTTAGAAAAATTGTCGGATACCCAACCCGACCCCGTTGAC